>NW_020799101.1:43148081-43231840 GCF_003259725.1 Athene cunicularia | reverse complement strand
TTTTTTTTTTTTTTTTTTTTTTTTTTTTTTTTTTGTTACTGTTATTTTTTAAAGTCTTGCCTTGATTGATACAGTAGTACATTACTGGCTGGGTCATCAATCTGAAAAGCCCATTTAGAGCGTTCAGACTGAAAAAAAAAAAAAAGGAAAAACAAACAAAAAAAAGGTGGAATAACTGTAGGAGGAAAAATGAAAAATGGAAAAGCAGTTATGCTCACACGCCTAATTGGTTCTTGAGGTTTCTGGAGTCTGTAGCTCTCAGTTGCCGGGTTGCTGGGGAAAGCGGCGATCCTGGTGAAGCTGTATTTCTGCAGGGACACCGCAGGGAGGTGCCGCCTGCCCGCAAAACGAGATCGTTGGGTCCGGACCGGCTTCCCCTTCCCCTGCCCGGGTTAGAGCTAAAGCGTCTTTTGGGGGGGAAATAGGGAATTTCACCAGCGTCAGGGCAGGGAAGAAGATACAAACTGGTAGATTAGATCTGATCTTTCACACAGCTACTGGACACCAGCAGTTAAACTCAGGGGTAGTACTGCATGGGTGGCCTTTGTGAAATACCCAAACGCCGCAGGTATTTGGCACCTTGCAGCAAGAGCTTGGCAATGACTTGTTTTGCCGTCGGGGTTCACAGCTCAGCATGGTACCTGGGCTTTGTGTGCAGTCGGGGTGGGGGCTGGCAGGACGGGAACACCCCAAGCCCAGGGAGTGCCAAACCTCCCTCTGGTCACTCGGGTGCTGTGGGAGACTTTCCTTTAGCCAGGCACAGCCTCAGGGGGATTTAGGCCCTGAGTGTCTCATGAAAGCCTGGCAAGCATCTGCTTTGGTTGGAGGAGGGGACCCTCCAGAGTATGCTGGGTCCCTCTCCACCATGGGGCAGGGGGGAGCGTGTGCTTTCCTGGGAAGACATTTTGACAGCTGAATTCCCACCATAAAGCTTGCTAATAAAGGAATCAGAGTGGTTCAGTAAATTCATGCTTCTTCACACCTGATAGTACTCTCTGCACTCTGTCCCCAGGGCATTCTTAAACGTATTTTTTCTTGTACAATCAGAAGCTTGCTTTTGAAAAAGGGTGGGACATGAATGGTGCCCTGAAAGTGCACTAGCTGCAAAGAGAAGGTATCAGAGCCCCAGCAAAATCTCTGGAGAGGGCACATAAAAAACATCTCTGGAGGGCCCAACATGTGTAAGACTAGATGTTACACACAGACAGACAGGGCACAGACAAGCAGAGGAACAGGGACAGACCATGAATGTGGATAGGGCAGGAAGATTTCAGAAAGTTCTTCCCAATAAAGGTGGTCAGGCACTGGAAGAGATGTCCAAGGTTGCTGTGGTATTTTCTGGAGATTTTCAGAGGTTTGGCTGGCCTTGACCTTGAGCAGCCTGATCTAATTGTGAAGCTTTGAGCAGGAGACTGGTCTCGGTGACCTCCAGAGGTCCTTTCCAACCTAATGTTTTTTATGATCCTACGATTCAGAAAAGAACAGTATCAAGGGGTAACAAATGAATCAGAGGGAGAGCCCGCTAAGTGTACGAAAGGAGCTGCCAGGCCCCAGCAGTAGGCATTTTTGCCTGCTGTTTGGTGGGAGCCAAATGCAGTAATGTTACTGCCTGGAAGTCCTGCTCTGACTCATCCCAGGACACATTTCTGCAAGGCACAGCAGAAAAGGAGAAGTGACGGCTGAGCCCTGAATGGGGGGGAGGGGAGCTGGCCCCATGGAAGCTCAGAACAGGGAATTTTAGTCTTACTCATCATATTATTTTTATATTTGGTTTTTCAGATGTAAACCTCAGTGTTTCTGTCAGCATATTAACTCTGTGTGCACCACAGATTTATCCGCCAGCCCCAGTGACTCCTTTAGGCCTGCCTCCATGCACAGATGCACAACTTCCAGCTGCGAGCTCAGTCTGAGGTGCTGCACTTCACTAGTGTTTGTAAGGAATAAATGGGCTATGGAGTAAATGGCAGTTTTCAGTGTCATGCTGGAGAAAGAAGAAAAAAAAACGGGTCTGGTCTGGGAAAGAGAACAGGTTAGGGCAGAAACCTGCCAGGGTGAAATGAGTGAAATGGGGCGGATGGGCCATAGAGGATTTACAGAAGTTAGAACTGAGATTCATCATAAAAAGGTGCTCTACCTAGTCTTAACAAATGTTGGCAAGAAAATGAAGGGAAATCTATATGAACATGAACAGCAAATACTGCTGGAAGGTCTAGCAGAATCTAGACCTCTAGCGGAAGACCAGCATGCTTTTTTTGCTGAGGTTTCAGACTTAAATAATGAGGCCACAATATTACCCTGCCAAGCTGGGGATCGGTATGTGTTATGTGTTTGATATACAGTCTTTATCTTATATGTAAACGTTGTTAATGTTGGGTTCTGACCATGAAAGAGGGTTTTCTTATGTTCTTCAGCACTCAGTAATGAAAATCCTGATTTCTACAACCTAATACATCTTCTTCCTGTCTCCAGGGTACAGCCTAAACAACAGTTGCTGCCCTTCAGTTGACAGAGGAGAGGCTGCAGTTCAGTACGGGTGTTTCAGTATCAGTGTTGCATGCATACAAATACTTTACAACCAACATTCACACTTTCATTCTCTGCACAGAGTGAGATCTACATCCCTCTCTAGTGAGGTTCATATTCTGAATGCTAGTGCCGAGATTCACACTCTGATCTACTGTAAGTAGTGAGACCTGTTGCTTACCCTGAGTGCTTCAAGCTCCAGTGCTACATATCCTGTAAGTGGAGAAGCCATCACTTGGCAGAGTTGTAAGATTAGTGTTTACAAGCTAAGGCAATGGTGCGCAGAAAAGGTTAAATATCAGGCCCCTGTGATGAAAGGGTTCATGGAGTGCAAAAGGATCTCCAATACTGTGATTGAGAACGATGACCACCTCAGAGTGGTGGAAGAGACAGAATTAAATTCTCCAGCTTCTTAAATGCAGGAGGATCCATTATTAGTATTCACCACTTAAGTCCAGGTATTGCAGCCTAGTCCAGTTTTCTTCTAATGAGGAGGCCACCGTGGTGTAGAGGTCAGTGGGTCACAGTCTCCATCCAGACTCTTGATGAATCTATGCAGTCTCCATTTGGTTAAAATACAAAACTGCTTAGTAGGTTGGTACAAACAGCTCTTTAAGAAGACCAAGGAGAACATCTCCTGCTATGTTTCAATCTGACATGCTGCATTATGGAATACATTCTCAAAGACGGAAGAAAATTATGAGATCAGGGTTTTTCCATTTCTGTTTGTCCAAGGTGACAGAAGTTGTATAAAAGCTGGCACTAAAAAAAGTGCAATTGATAGCAAAGTTCATCTGAGGTACTTCAAAGTTTTTTTTTTTTTTTCTTTTCTAGCTGGCAAAGAAACCCAGGACTAGAGTAATAGTGGGAGTGCCACTGGCAAGACTGAAACTCAGTGGCAGACATTATTATGGAGGAGGATTCAGAACAAGAATAGTGAAGAGAATTGCCACTGAAGCTCAACTAACATTCATTGTTACCAGTAATCTGGGAAACTAAAAGTTTTGGTTAAAAGGAACAATTCACAAGCAACATTCAGGATAAGCAATCCAGTACGCAGCAGTGGTTTCCTGGTGCTATGATCAATGAAGAAAAGGTGCAGATAGAGTAAATTTAGCAGAGATGTTAAAAGGATTGATTAGAATAAGGAAACAAGCAGCCTGGGGCAAGAAAGGTTGTGTAGAGACCAACTCAAAGTATGTCTTAGGAGGAGAAAATTGGGGTGCAGGCATAGCATCTCAAAGATGAGGTCTAGAAAACTGATCTTACTGTAGTTGGATATGGACAGTATCAGTTACAATAGTGATAGAATCACCGAATGGTTTGGGTTGTAAGGGACCTAAAGATCATCTAGTTCCATCCCTCTGCCATGAGCAGGGACACCTTCCACTAGCCCAGGTTGCCCAAAGCCCCCTCCAGCCTGGCCTTGAACCCTGCCAGGGAGGGGGCAGCCACAGCTTCTCTGGGAAACCTGTGCCAGTGTCTCAACACACTCACAGGGAAGAACTCCTTTACAGCTAAATCTAAATTTACCCTCTTTCAGTTTAAAACCGTTACCCCTTGTCCTATCCCTACACCCCTGATCAAGAGTCCCTCCCCACCTTTCCTGTAGCCCCTTTCAGCCCTGGGGGGCCACTCTAAGGTCTCCCCGGAGCCTTCTCTTCTCCAGCTGAACCCCCCCAACTCTTTCAGCCTGCCCTCACAGAGGGGTGCTCCAGCCCTCTGATCATCTTCATGGCCTCCTCTGGAGTCGCACAAGAAGGTCCGTGTCCTTCTTATGTTGATGCCCCCAGATCTGGACACAGCAGTGCAGGGGGGTTGTGTGTCTCACGAGAGCAGAGTAGTGGGGGTGAATCTCCTCCTTCAACCTGCTGCCCACGCTGCTCTGGGTGCAGCCCAGGACACAGTTGGCTTTCTGGCTGTGAGCACACATTGGTGGCTCGTAGTCACTTTTCCACCCACCAATACTTGCAAGTCCTTCACCTTAGGGCTGCTCTCAATCCACTCATGTCCCAGTCTGTGTTTGTACTTGGGATTGCCCCGACCCATGTGCAGGACCTTGCACTTGGCCTTGCTGAACTCCATGAGGTTTGCACGGTCCCACCTCTCCAGCCTGTCCAGGTCCCTCTGGATGGCACATCCCTTCCCTCCAGCATCTCACTGCACCACACAGCTTGGTGTCAATCCCACTCAATCCCACAGTCCATGTCACCAACAAAGATGCTAAACAGCACTGGTTCCAACTCCGACCCCTGAGGAACACCAACTGCTCTCTGCTTGTTGAGCGCAGCTCTTTGCATGTGACCATCCAGGCAGTTCCTTACCCACTGAATGGTCCATCCATCAGACCCATGTGTCTCCAATTTAGAGACAAGGATGTCACATGTTTTGTACAAGTCCATGTAGATGATGTCAGTTGCTCTTCCCTTATCCAGCAACACCGTAACCCCACTGTGTAAGGCCACCAGATTCATCAGACATGATTTGCCCTTAGTGAAGCCGTGTTGGCTGTCATCAGTCACCTCCTTATTTTCCATGTGCCCTAGCACAGTTTCCAGGAGGATCCACTCCATGATCTTGCCAGGTACAGAGGTGAGACTGACTGGCCTGTAGTTCCCTAGGTCTCCCTTTTTTTCCACTTTTAAAAAATTTGGGTTATATTTCCCCTTTTCCAGTCAGTAGGAACATCACCAGACAGCCACAGCTTCTCAAATACTGAATAGTGGCTTAGCCCCTTCATCTGCCAGTTCTCTCAGGACCCACAGATGTATCTCATCAAGTCTCATGGACTTGTGCACCTTCAGGTTCTTTAGATGGTTTTGAACCTGATCTCCTACAGTGGCTGGTTTTTCATTCTCCCAGTCCCTGCCTTTGTCTTTTGCATCTTGGGTGGTGTGGCTGGAGCACTTGCTGGTGAAGACTGAGGCAAAAAAGTCATTGAGTATCTCAGCCTTCTCCATGTCTTGGGTAACCAGGTCTCCTATTTCCTTCCAGAGAGGGTCCACATTTTCCCTAGTCTTCCCTTTATCACCAACGTACCTACAAAAGCTTTTTTTCATTGGCCTTGACATCTATGGCCAGATTTAATTTTATCAGGGCTTTGGCTTTCCTAACCTGAAGCCTGACTGCTCAGACATTTTCTCTGTATTCCTCCCAGGTTACCTGTCCTTGCTTCCACCCTCTGTAGGCTTCCTTTCTATGTTTGAGCTTGTCCAGGAGCTCCTTGTTCGTCCATACAGGCCTCATGGTGTTCTTACCTGACCTCCTCTCTGTCAGCACGTGTCACTCCTGAGCTTGGAGGAGGTGACTGCTGAATATCAACCAGCTTTCCTGGGCCCCTCTTCCTTCCAGGGCTTTATCCCATGTTACTCTACCAAGCAGATCCCTGAAGAGGCCAAAGTCTGCGCTCCTGAAGCCCAGGGCAGTGAGCTTGCTGTCCCCCTCCTCGCTGCCCTAAGGATCTTGAACTCAACCATGTCATGGTCACTGCAGCCAAGGCTGCTCTTGAGCTTCACACCCCCACCGTCCTCTCCTTGTTGGTGAGAACAAGGTCCAGCACAGCACCTCTCCTTGTTGGCTCCTCCATCACTTGGAGAAGGAAGTTATCATCAAGACATCCCAGGAACCTCCTGGATTGCTTATGTCCTGCTGTGTTGTCCCTTCAACAGATACTGGGGTGGTTGAAGTCCCCCGTGAGGACCAGGGCTTGTGAATGTGAAGCTGCTCCTATCTGTCCATAGAGAGCCTCATTTGCTTGGTCCTCCTGGTCAGGTGGTCTGTAGCAGACCCCCACTATAACATCTCCTGTCCCTGCCCTCCCGTTAATCCTGACCCATTAGCTCTGGGTCGGCTCCGCACCCATCTCTGGGCAGAGCTCCGTGCACTCCAGCTGGTCGCTGACATAGAGAGTGACCCACCTCCTCGTCTCCCGTGCCTGTCCTTCCTAAAGAGTCTGTATCCTTCCGTTCTGACACTCCAGTCATCGGAGCCATCCCACAACATCTAGGGGATGCCAAGAAGATCCACGATGCCCTGCAGGCATGCGTAGTCTAGCTCCTCTTCTTTATTCCCCGTGCTACATGCAATTGGATTGACAGAGAAAAGAAAGCTCAGAAAAGTTGTGATACAGTACTGCCAAATCTTTTTTTTTTTTTTTTTTTTCACCAGAACTTCACACTAAGTGTTTTGTATTTCATATTTTGTTTTGTGTTCTCAGCATACTCCGAGGTCCTGTGGAATCTCAGTTTCTCTTTTTTTCCGAAAATTTTTATCAGACAGCTTGAAAAATTTGAAAACATGAAACTGCCAAAATTGAAAAATCTAAACACAAAAAAAGAGAGCCCAAAATTAATATTTCAAGGATCTAAAAATGTTTTAACCAACTATGACATTTTTAGGTTCATCCTGTATTTTTGAGCTTCGCAGATTTTGCATTATGAGAAATGGGGTATGCTCTGAACAGTGCACAGCACGTTTTGTTCCAGCACAGGCATTCACACTGAGCAAATGCATCTGCAGGCGGGCAGAGCCAGTGGCCCCACAAAGATCACAGATCCTGAGTTTGAAAGCTTATCTACCACCCTTATTTCTTGCTATTGCCACAGACCTCTTCTCTGGGGCTTTGCTCCCCTAATGCTGGGCTTGTCCTACACAGCTGCCCACCCCTGATAACACAGCAGAGGAGCCCAGAGGAAGTTGTACAAGATGCTTTTGTCAACACTGCTTCCCACACAGACCATCTCCCGTCTTCTTTGTTACTGTAATTTGACATCAGAGCTGCTGAATCATGATATGGGAGTCACAGAAATATTATTTATGCTGTAGAAACAAGGACCCCTCCCTCTCATTGTTTCCTGCCTGTGTCAAAATGGAGTCACTGATTTTTTTCCTAGCTCCTCCTGCCCTGGCATTTTGGGTGAAGCAGACTGAGTTCTCTTCATTCAGTCTAGCATAAAGTACTTGTACAGACACAACTAAGATTTGATTCTGACCTGTTAAAAGGCAGCCTTGCTGAGCAGACACTGTCTGGACAGTTTACCATGAAAAGCCATTTGGAACAAGTTTCTAAGAGATTTGCCTACAAGGTCAGAGCCCCGAGGGAATTTTTCAAATGATACACTGCACATTTGAAAAGTTGGCCTCCCACACAGAGGACTTACTTGCACCGCAAAAAAATATTTTGTTAGCGTGCTTAGTTACAACAGACTTTATTCCTAAACCTGTAGATGGAGCTGAACTATAGTTTGCCTTTTCAGCACTGTAACTGGATTCCTTAGCAATTCAGAGCGTTGAGGAAAGAAAATGGTGCAGTACCTGGAAAGGGATGCATGGAATACAACGATTTAGAAAGCATTACACAACATAGAAAGACTCAAAAATGACACAGAAAAGAGAAGAAAGAGGCAGGGGGAGCCATGGTTATAGTCAGGAAGACATTGATGCCCAGAGACAAGAAGTTAAAGAGAAATGAAATATTAAAAATATACAGGGAACGAGAGTAAGATTTGTCAAAGAGGAAGTCTGAGAGGCCTGGCAAAACAAGAGGAAAGAAAGACACTATTATCAAGACATCCAAAAAACTTCATAATGAGCAAAATTTTCTATGTATAAAGTCATAAGCATTTAAAATTTTTATGTGCAGATAAATGCTTTTCCAAGCCATCTTTTCATAGCCCAGTGAGATTTAACTGTCCTACTTTAAACTAATACATAGACTCCATATAGATTTGCTAAAGTATACAGGGGAAAATTCCAGACTTTGACTATCTAAACAAATTTATCAGGAAAAGATACCTATAGATCTCTTCCAGAAATTAAGTTTAAAGCTGTGACATCAGTTAGAAAAATCTAGGAAAATTCACAAATGAAAAAAAAAAACAAAACAAAACAAACCAACAAACAAAAACCTTTCATTCAGAAATGAAAAGAAAGTTGTAATTTCTTTTACTGGAATACTGTTCTTCTGCTGGTCCCTTCCATATTCTGATTTTACAGCCAGCTAACAAACAGACAAAGCTGTACTCAAAAAGAAAACATGGAATAAACAAGCAATAAAGATTTCAGCTCTGCATTTACTGACAGTCTTCCCCACTAACTATGACTCACCCTAAGATTATCAAAATACATAATAACTTCAAAATACAAACTGCTCAGGAATTATGAAATACTGTAGCTGACACAAATCATTGTTTTTGCTCTGGGTTCAGCTGGGATTAAACCAGGACAGATTTTCAACACATTACAGAATTGTTATTGTTGATATTATTATTTTAGCAGTAGGTGAGAACAACATTTGGATGAAATGACACGTGTAAGAGAAATCTTGTAACCTAACTTGAAATCAAATGCAACAAGTGAATGACAGAACCTACAGAAGAAATTGCTGGGGAGAAAAGATAAGTTTAAAAAATATGGCTAGTGACTTACATTAACTGGGTGACTTCGATCATGTGAAAAATTTATTTTTTAACAGCAAATGAAATCATCTCCCTTGCTCAGTTCAACCGTGTTGTTTGGCTCGTAGCACACTAAAACACAGTACAAAATTAAAAATGCTTACATATTTATTACTCAGTAGTTAGTTAAAGCAGGCCTTCAAACTCTGCAAAAACTTCTCTATCATGTGCTTTATGTATCTCACAGTTTTAAACATATCCATCCCAATTCTATTGAGAAAATATCCTTTTGTACCATTATATGAAGGTTTATAGAACCGTGCTATAATGTCATCGGTTGTTGAATTTTTCTCCCTTCAAAAGCACTAACATATGCTTAGTAAAGACAGCACCACTGTTGGCACTGTATTTCCATTAAATGTAGGACAGATTCAAGACCATGTGGGTGATTTATGCCCCATAACTGATAAAGGGTGAGTGACGGCAGTGACCACAAGAGGAAATCCTTCCCTGTTTTTTTTTTTTTTTTGTCCCAGACCTGTATGGATTTTAAACTCTGTAGCTCAGTTCTTTTTTTTTTTTTTTTTTAATCAACAGATCTCAAAACATTTTACTCTTCTTTAGACACAGTATTTTACTTCAAATAAGGCACTGAACACGTACCCCACCATGACCAGCAGAAAAAATAAAGGCAGAGAGAATGATGCAAGTGGCCAGCTAATGTTACAAGGAGCCAGAAAATTAACCCAATATCCCAGATTACAAGCCTGACCCCAAACAGTGGATCATACATTCCTATGTTAAAATTTGCAGTTCGGCTTTACTTTATGAGATCTACTTTTCCACAAAAGTAATTTGGAGGTTACAGGTAATTAAAGTGACATTTTTGCAAGTATTTGAGGATTGGAAGAGAATACCAAATGTAGTAGGCTGAGAGGTCAAGAGAGGGGTGTTCAGGAAAAGAGCACAGCAATATGGCTTTAATACAAAGACAGGTAGAGGTAAAGTAAAATTGTTGGGGTTTGGAGGGTGATATTATTGGAAGCAGCAGATTAGTCACCTTTCATGTTGAGGAGGAGTTATTTATAGCCTTTTGTTTTCCACATGGTTTGCTGTGGGACTTTGACAGAAAACACATGGTTTTCTATGTTTGGCAAGATGGGGAAGATGATAGGCTGGGCTTAAGAGCCAGACAAGACTTTAGAGATCTTATTTAGCCAATGCAATTAGTAGTTTCCCAGCTGTGGCTCTTCAAAAAACTTCCACTGAATATCTTTAGTAGTTTGTAATAGAAAAAAATAAAAGGTTTTACTTTTGGATAGAATATTCTTGGACACTGAGTGGCCATGAAATTTATCGAGTCAACATGGAACATTTACTTTGGATTTTTTCCTCAGTATTAGTTTGAAATCAGTCAGATTATCGGCAGGAAAACAGAATGACCCAAGTACAGACTTGTCACAAAGTTTCTAAAATTTGAACTTGTGTTTATCAACCGTTTAATACTCTCTGCTTCTAAGGGACTGAGATGATAAACAGATGGTCTGCAAAACAAAACTATAATATTTGAGGCTTGATGGGAGATGTGCATTTTGGCCCACAGTCCTGTACAAACTTGCCTGCTATTTATTTCCTCTAGCATTTAAGATACACATCGATGCATCACTCAACTGGATGCAAAATATCTATTCCTAGTCATCATATGCCTATCCTAGGATGGGCTTTGTCATGTAATTGAACCTGCTGTAGAATAACAAAGAAACAGTCATTATTTGGATAATACCGAGCAAATGGTAGTTTGTCAGGGCTTTCAAATACAGAGGATAGGCCTATTGCTGTTGCAGGATGGACACAAGTTCAAACTAGAAAAGGTGAAGCAGAGACGGATACAAGGCAAAAGGCTTTTTCCCTGAGAGGTTATTTAAGAAGCACAAAATCTTAAAGTCACCCATGTCTGTCATGAAGGACCTGCTCTTTCAAAGTCTGCTAAAAGGGGGCTGGCCCTGATAACAGGCGAGGAGATGGTCTCAATGCACTAATGGTTCTTTCCATCCAAATTTCCTGTGTGTGTCACAGCTGCTGGTCTATGCAGCTGTCTCTGGGTTGGGTTTTTTTTTTTGCCTACCCCATCTCATGTTTATAAACGGCTTACAATTTTTTGTTGCAGATCAGGGAGATGAAGAGTAAGAAATACTGTTCTGATTTCTGCAACATATTGATCACGAAACCCTCAGCAACCAAATATGTGTCCTGTTTGCTAGTATTTAAATAGTAAATACCAACACATTCTTACTCAGAGAGACTTTTACCCTTGGGATTCAGATTTTCCTTTGTTTTCTTTTTGTTCTCCAGGCACATATCTCAGGGATTTAGCCCCTGCCAAAGGCTTTAGAAGGCCTCACTCCTTGTGAAGTCCAGCAAGCACCGCTCTTCCCCCTGTAGAGTAGATTTACAGGAAATGCCTAAAGGAGTACAATCACTTTCCCTACTTATTCACGGGGTTCCACCAATTTCAAATCAGATGTAGGTTGATGTGACCTTTTAATGATGGAACCTTACAGGAGCTGCCACCAAGCTCCGGATACAATGAATATATATCCCCCTGGGGCATGGGGGGTCACTGTTTTTAGTCATGGGTGCCTTCCGGCAGACCGAAGCAGGTGCTATCACCCTCTGATTCCTTCAGCTTGCTCTCATTTCATTCAGCAGTTGTTAGTCAAATTCACTGCTCATCACCTAAAAGTGAAGGTAACAGCTTGAGACAAAAACAAATGACTGATGAAGAGCCCATCCCGACCACTGCAAAGTTCACACACTGTGTCAGGTAGTAGATTGGCATTGGTTTGTAAGAGCGTTGCTCCATAATTGTTAGTCCTCATGCCGCCCACCCATGTCGCGTTCATGTCATCCTCCTTTTTCCTTTCCATTCTTTGGGCAGATGTACCTCAGTTGCTGAGTGTTGCTTCAGTGTAAAAAAAACCACTTGGTGCTTGTGGTGTGGGAAGGAAGCTGGCTGTGAGAGATAAAGGTTGAGGTTAAGAGCAGACCGACTGTTATGCTCCTGGGGCTTTGCTGCTCTTTGTATAACCTTGGTGTGGCTGGGTGATACAAATCAGCACTACCTTTTCTGATAAAATCCATCTACCAGAGGCAGGCAGCAGCCATACCTCCACATCTTTTCGTAGTTTATTACAGCCCTGGTGTTCCAAAGGG
Organism: Athene cunicularia; assembly: GCF_003259725.1. Lineage (NCBI taxonomy): Eukaryota > Metazoa > Chordata > Aves > Strigiformes > Strigidae > Athene > Athene cunicularia. The sequence continues at coordinate 43,219,709 of NW_020799101.1, read as the reverse complement.
TCTGGATGGGTCAAAGATAAGTTTTCCATTATATTACTGAAAGAGAACGACCAGGTTTGTTTGGGGCTCAGAGACTTCAGTATCTGAAGAAAAAAAACATATCAGAGGAGCTCCAAGTTACAAAAGCCTTCAGGGAAATTCCAAGATTGCCAAAGAAAAGAACAGTCTCTGAGAACGTTTGTGCAAAACCACCATCTTCTCCTTCCTTCCCACAAGGACGAGTGCAACTCAGTTTGAAAGAGAAAGAAAGAATCAAGAGAGCAAGAAGCATTTCACCCAGCTGTCCCACTCTGCAAAGCCCCACTGCTTTACTTCACCCAAACCAGCAGGCAGGCAGAAATGCAAAATCATGCCATTTGTGACCTGCAGAAACAAAGCTTCAAGTTTGCATGGGTGGGGGAGAGATACAGTCAATCTTGTTGCCACCAACTGGAAAAAATGCAGAGTAGAAATGTTCTGGTTGCTTTATCTTTTTTTTTTTTTTTTTTTTTTTTTTCCCCCTCTTCATGCAAGTCTTAATTATTATTCTTCCCAGGAAATGCAAATCCTAAATGAAGCCCATAATCAGAGAGACCGAGACTGATGGTTTTGAAGGCTAGAGACTGAAACTAACAGTTCTGGAAGATGCTGCACCAAAATCAATCTTTAACTCTTTAGTGGAAAACAATAATTAAAAGTAAGATGGGAATCACTGAAAAACCAGAGATCTGAGCTGATCTCCTCAAAGTGGTCCTTAACCCATTCTAAGGAAAATCTTTTACCCGATCTTCTGGAGTTTTATGCAGTAAGGGAAGTTCTTACATTCCTGAGGGCTATAGAATAAGCAAGTGTGGATTCACCAGGCAGGTCTATGGCAGCTGCAGTCCCTCCCTTTGTAATGTCCAGAGCAGAACATCCATTGTCTTTGGACAAACTTGTCCAACCATTCTGTCATCTGATTCAAGCTCAAGCTGTCTGCTCAAAGGCAGTAAGTACTGTGAGCATCTGCATAGTTGAAACCTGGGAGAAGTATAATTTTAAATAAGGCTAAAACTGCTAAAAAAATCTCACAAAGAAGGGAAACAAAGATCTGCTCTTTCTCTGAGGTCAGGTCTATCCCAAACATAGCTCTAGCTCTGTCACATAATCCTGACATAAGGAAGTTACTCCCTCTAAAACAAAATAACGGTGAAACCAGAATGGAATTGGCATGTAGAAACCCTCTGTCACTCAAAATACACAATTTGCATATTTTAGATATTGATTTTATTAAAGTAAAGCTAAAGCATTTGCTTTAAGCAATAAATAAAGTTAATGATGAGTTTTCCCTTAAATTCTGATCACATCAAGAAAAGCTGAAAGTATTTTTCTGCACTGGTTTAGCTTCAATAGCACTACTGATCCTATCAAGTACTTTATAGACCATATGCAGCTCCAAAGAGGATTGGATTATTTATTGGTGAAATATCTAGTAGTCTAAATGTTCCAACAACTGCAGCTGAAATCAAGAGAGCTCAGGACCTATGAAAATCGTGTTTTAACTATGTAAGAATTTCCCTTTCACACTGTAGAAACAATAAACAGAGTCAGAACTTGTATTAAACAAAATTATGCTTCAATTAATGTAATAAGAATATGTTTTGACCTAAGGTTGAATTGAGAAACTGATGGACTAAAATATATGTTAGTCTGAAAGTGCTGAAACTGTGTTTTGAGCTTTCAGCCTTCCTTTCATTTTTCTTCATTGCTCCAATTCTTTTTTGGTCTCTCAGTTTTGTCAATTAATACAAGCAACCAAATGAATAAAATAACCAAATAAACCTGATCTATGTTTCACAAAATGATTTCTAAAGGGTTGTAGCTTAGCAAAATCAGGTTACGAGGGGTTAAAAGAAGATGATGACTGCTGAAAACACAGTATAGGTACAGAACAACCAAAGTTGTTACTTTGCCAGTGAAATCTAAGAGAACAAATGAAGGGACAGTGAAGTGTGCAACATAATTTTCAAATTAAAAAAAAAATCAGAACAGATGGTTTTGAAGTAAGGAATGTGTATTATAGAATGACTACTGGAGAAATGCTTCCTCTTGCTCTCAGTGAAGGCCTATAAAGTTATGCATTTATGGTCCTTACCTGAAGCTTTCTATAATCTTGGTAACAACAACTTAAAGGAAAACTAGAGGAACCAGCTCAGAGACTGCCCAGGCACAATCCCCCAGGAGGGATGACCAGAGTTTGGCATTTTTAAAAGTTCTCTCTGAAAAAATAGTAAGAAATAAGTGATTGAAATGTAATCAGATGTAACTAACGGCCTCCTGTAGGACGGATTTTGCTCTTCAAGACACTTGGTCATGTCCACATCTGAAAGAGTGCTTTCCATTTTTCATTTTCCAGTCTGCACCTACATGATACAGTTCAATACAAGTTATACCTCTGTTCATAGAAGGTGTTTTTTCTAGCCTTAAGGGCAATTTTGTACCTACTTGACTTGCAAAGGTCTATGTCAAATCCAGCCAATCAAAGCTTTCTCCACCGAGAGGCTCGGAAAAAGTCTTTCTGACTAAAAGAACCTCTCAGCTTCCTAAGCACTTAAAAGTCACTAGTCCTGAACACTTTCTGAGTTCATTTGCATAAAATGCTCCCCTTTCCTTCTATTTCTTGCCTCACACTTTAGATTATTTTCATACCGCATATTAGACCACTAATAAGGTACAAATTTCAGAGAGCATGATCTAGTCTAATAAGCACACAAAATTTAAGAGGACTGAAACCCCCTGCTTTCCCTGATCACCTTCACTGACTTTGTGTTTTAGTGCAATGCAAATTAAAGTGTGATTTTTTTATTTTCCTCATGGTACTTAAATTCTTATCTGCAAAATTTCGTAATACTCACTTTGGATAGTTCACAAGGAAAAAATCAATCTCAATAAATCTTAAGCTAGAAACAGGCTGAGACGAATCATCAGACCTCTGGAAAACATCTGGAAGCAAGTTGTGAGTTGTAGTCAAAGTTGAATAAAGTAAATGAGGAAGAACTGGTGGAATAGTTTGTTTCTGAATGTTTGGTTTCCACAACAGATTTTCACAGTAACAGGCATGATAAAGATCTCTTCCTTGCTCAGGACAGGCTGTTTTTCACATTAACATGGCCGAGAGATGGAATCCCAGAAGGCCAATCTCAGGTACATGCACAATATTCCCAAAGGTACAGAACAGTGCAGACCTCAAATTTAAGTGAGCTAGTGTTTTTTTTTTTTGTATGCATTATGTAGAGTGGTAAAACATGTCTTGGAGTTTAAGGATATGCTAATTTGTAAAAAAAAAAAAAATAAAAAAAATTCATTAAACCCTCCATGGAAAATCTGTGACAAGTGTGTGAACTGGGACATTTTACTAGAAACAAACAGGATCAGCTGTATATTTTGCCTAGTCTGCCACCAAGAGAAAAGGGTAGCTGTGTTGTCGTTTTCAGGAGAATTACATGAACAGTACAGCAGTATTCTGTCCAGTAAACTTCATGATTTTATTAATATTTTTAGAACTTTGAAAATAGCCAACAGACAGAATAACCAGCAGGAAGAGGGAGATGTTAGATCAAAATGAAGAGAATATGGATGTGTTAACATCGGAAGTAGTCATGTTGCTAATCTCTGTGCACACTTGAAATGAAAATGTATCTCATGGCAGGAAAAAAAAAACACAGTTACAAGCTTTAGAAAAATTCCGAAGTGTGTGCTGTTGAGTTAACGTAATGAGGGGAGTTACAAGACAAACTGAAGTTGCCTCCTGAATGACTGTGCAAAACAGAAACAATCTGTATAGAGTAAGTTACTTCAAAAGGAAGTATTATGAAGTTTTCATCTCAGATTAAGTATTTTCAAAAGTAAACTGTGCTGAAGGGGTTATAAACTCCATTCTAAAGCAATCTGGAGAACAGAAATCTGGGTAGAAGACTCCCATGGTAATAGCAGCAGGTAAAATATTAAATTTGGTTTTGGTAAAACTGCAATTCCACTCACCAAAGAGTAAGATCAAGATGAATTGTGACAGAGAAAGAAGGCACTTGGGAGCTAATGCTGAGAGACAAAGAGATAAAGCATTAATCCACAATCCACATCCAGGCAAGATCACTTAAAGATTCTACATACAACTTTGCTGCTTTAGTAAAACCAAGCCAACTTCTTAGGGACATTTGTCTAATGCTCTGGTGACACTGTCTTCAAATCTACATTTACTCTCTGTGTAGGACTTTCAGCACTCTTGCAATATAGCTCTTCATATTCTTCATCTTCCAGTAATGCTGAAGACCAGATTTTAGGAATCTGACTGCTTTTCTCTTTTTTGACTGCTTTTTTCTTTTTGGTTGGAGTTGTGGGAATAAATCGAGTTTTACTGGCTGAATAATTAAAAAAAAAAAAAAAAAAAAAGAAAAAAGAAAAGAAAAAAGGAAAAAAAAGAAAAAAAAAGCAAGCTAGGGAATTAATTTCCACTCTAAATAATTTTTATCATTTTCTTACAAAAATGGAAATCCCCCATGATTTAATTATGAGTTGAATGAAACATTTGTGTCAAACCAACCTGACATACTTTTTAATTTCAAATTTTGTTAGATTTTGAAACAAGAAAAAAAGTCCAGCTTTCAAAAGCTTCAACTGTTGACAGAAGAATTCAGAAAATTTAACAAGAATTTACAAATTGTTTTGTTTCCAGGACTGGATTCTCAAATCTGCATTTATTGTACAAATGAAACATCTAGCAGAAAAAATAATGCCTAGATCTAGTCTCAATAAGCTAACATCATCTTCCATTCCTGATCATCTCCTGCCTTCTTATTATTGCACTTCTTTTGCAGCAGCTTCTCTAATTCACAAATCCTGCTTTTTTAATTTAAAAGCCCCTACCAAAATTTTACTTGCAAATCATGCAGCACATAAACTTGCATTTTTTTCCCCTTTGATTTTGCAGAACAAATTTTCAAGATGATTTTCGTACCCAAACAAAACAAAAAAACATTCTCAAATTTAAAATCTTTTTTGCATGTTGTATCTCTCTTGTCTCTTTTGCTTGTTGTGGAATACTCTGTTGTCTTTCAGCCATTCCTAATTCTATTCCATGCCCCACAGCACCCCCAAGGAATGGTGTTTCCTACTTAAAGCCGTACATTGTGCTCCTCCTTTTATATGCAGAAGGCACCTCAGCTGTCTGAAATGTTATGGTACAGTCCTTTCTCCACAACTATGAGAGTGAGAAATATTTTTTTCTGGTTTAGTATGAAAAACATCCAGATCACAAGATATACATACAATTCTCCACCCTAAACCCACCCGTTTCTTCCATGTTGCCAAGGAAATGAGTACATAGTTAATCATGATGAACAAAACAGTTGTCTCCACCTTCTCTATTTCTATCTTGCAGTCTGTCAGCCCTCCAGACAAGAAGCTTCTTACTCCATTTCTGTACAAATTTTGGGGACGAAACAAAATTATTAAGAAACACTCTTCATGTCCTAGGTAAGAGCATCCTACTATAGGGAATTTAAGCTGCAACGACTGAGAAATACAGGACACGTTGGTGGCCGAGTTAGTCTATAGGCCTGAGAAACTGAAGCTAAGAATTGCAGAGGCACCCAGAGGTCAGCAAATTTCTCCTCTCTTTCTCTGTGTACCCTGCAGTGTTCTGTTAACATTTTGCAATAGGTTCAGCAGCAAAGTTTTTGGGGTGGGTGTAAGAGCGCACCACTTCCTGTGGTGGCCGTTGTGCTTCCTGTTTTCTCAAGGCTGATGGAGACGAGCTGGCGGGGCTGCTGATTTTGAAACAGGGGCAGCTGCATGATTGTCTTGTGAGAGCTCAGAATGAATCACCATCCCAATCTTATAGAAAAATCCCGAATCTTTCCAGAGTTGGAACTCTAACTCTGGTGGCGTTGGGCTACCTGCTCGTGCCTTAAGAAGAGGGTGGACCTAACAGTGGAAAAATCAAGAGCCAGACCACAGCAGATCATGACGTTTGTTCAAAAATCATACAACTTTTGGAAGAGATTTTTTCTCTTCACTTAATTTCCATTCTTTGAAACACATCCCATTGTTTGCAATAAGAGTAAGAAAAGCGCTTTTTTTTTTTTGCTTTTTTTTTTTTTAATATGGAAAACACAAAATATCATCACAAGACTTTTAATAAAACCACAAGTCAGTAACACTACATGGACAGGAAGGTTACTGAAACCCAGAACAACCTTTGCACAGACTTTTGATCAAAAACCATTCAAGCCATTGGAGGGTTCAAGGATACATAAAATTCATTTTGTTGGTAAAAGAAGGGAACTTTTTGGTAAAAGACAGGAAAGGAAGGGAAGAGATATTGATCAAAAAATTCCTCTGATGTAGGATAAAAGTTGCAGAATAAATCTATCCTGTTACAACTTTATCTGGTTATTATTAAAACTTTTGTATCAACGTGACACATTCTCCATACCTATTTACAAATAACTACAATATAACCAGGATTACAGAAGATGCTTTCCTGAGCAGGACGCTCTCAAAACTGAAAAGAATATTTGAAGCACCTGCTTGCAAGAACAAAAAAAGCCACAACAACAACAACAACACAAAAAAGAAACCAAACAAAAAAAAAGTGGTTAAATTCATATTGTACCAGACTCACATTAGCCCCTAGATTGTCTAGAAATTTGAGGCTAACACCTGTTAGCTAACATATGTTAATAAATATGCTTGAGAAATCTTGCAAAGACAGGGCACTGTGCACTTTACCATGCACTGAATTAATATATTAGGCTTTCCTCTATGCTTTAAGATATCTATCTAGACGTTTTTAGTAAATTAATGTGATTTTTTTAAAAACTTGTTTCATTTCAGATCTAAGCACCCCAGCCTGCTCCAGATGGTTTCATGACTAAAGCCTTAGTTCATTGTTGTTGTCTTTAGTGCCATGCCCAAAAGCAGCCCAGGTCTACATTTTGGAAAAAGACCTTTACAAAATGAAAAGGAAACGTGAGAAAATAAGAGCCTAGAAAATCTCTTAAGGCTGAAAGAAGCAGTGGTCAAAGGAAGGACTGGTGCGACCTTCCTGGGGAGATATGTGTGGTCACTCCTGACATTTGGAGCCAGCCCAGAGAGGAACAGAGACTACTATTTAAACCTAATAGCTCCGTTACTCCTTGATCTGATTGTAAGTCTCGTGCCTCAAAGAGATCATATGTTCAATCCAACTGACTATCAAAGGTTTATATTGTGCTGGATGCGTTTAACACACATACTAGAGAATGCTTTTTTATTCCGTTACCTGTATGCTAACACCTCTCTTTTAACCATCTGTTTAAACCACATGCTACATTGTTTAAAATACTCCCAAATATTTGCACATCATTTTCCACTTCCTGGACCTTCACATCCTCCTACTCTTCCCTGGTGCCCCATAATCATAGACTGTTTTACACAAATATTCAATATGGATGAATGTCCCTTTGCTTTCTGAATTCTTGTTATGGGCCTGCCCTGAGTTTTCACAGAGAAGTGAATACGAAAGAGTTTGAGTTCCTCTCCCCATGCTGCATCTGTTTCACTTTCTCCTCTTTTCACTTACTGATTTAATCTGAAGCTCTCTGAGCTCAAGTGGAGGGTTCCTGAGTTCCCAGCTCATAGGATGAAGACACTGGTGCTGCTAGAGGATGCAAGAAATGAGGACATGCCATTAGATATCTCCTCATCTGGCTCTGTGGCTCTAACTTCAAGCATTCATTTCTTTACTCACATTCTTTTCTGAAAATCTCATCAAGCCTGCTTAGAGGTATCTCCACAGGGTTTTGCATATAAAACACTAGAATAAGAAGGGGCAGATCCCAATTTCCTTACCATACCACTGAGCAAAACTCTGAGATTCAGTCTACGGTGCATTATAAGGTAACTAACTTATTTTTCCTTCCTGGCTTTAAAAAATGAATGACTGCAGTCCCCAATAGATCTTTGATGGTCTGGCATGCAGCTCACTTTGCAGCAATATGGACCTAGCATGGTGCTTGCAGAGCAGTTCCTTATAACCTCAGCTGAGGTGTTCACAAACTGGTCGAGCAGTGTAGAGAGGTGCAGACAGGTCTGGGAACTTGAGAGGAAATGCAATGCTAAAAGATGTGGAGGGTGGTAAAATGCATATGGATGGTGGTAAAAAAAGACAAAAATCTAGTGATGTGCCATCTACGTATTTATCAGCGTCCATCATTCTGGATGACATGGTGAATTACACTCACTTTCCCAAAATGTCCAACAGTGTTTTCTGGAACTGAACCAACACAGGGGATCAAATTATACCACTTTGCAGTTACTGATGTACAATAGCAGCTCCAAAACTTCTGTATGAGGAAGCAGGCCTTTGCAGACCTGTGATAAACCTGCCTGGTCCTTTGGAACCACATACCATGAGTGACAGAGCCCATACTGACCAGAAAGGCAGGCTGCTATCTGGAAACTGGCTACCCAAGACTGCTACGAGTCCGTGGCTAACCATCAAGTCAACTGTCAGACTTCTAGGTGGGGGTGGAGGGGTTGCAGTGTTGTTATGAAAGTTGTTTGTCCACTGATTATCAGCAGCAAGAACATACATGAAATAACAGCAGGTTTTTACAGAAAGAGCCTCTAAATTGCATTATGGTAACAGATGATGCACTGTGTCCATGGATTGTGCTCCAGCAGAAGTCCATGAATAAGGTAACAAAACCAATCCTACTCCTCTCTTTTCAAGGTTTGATAAAGCCTTGATCAACACAAGCTTGATAAAGGCTTGATCAACACAAATTCAGACAGCACTAACAAAGTTCAGGCTGTAGGAGTTCTAGCGAAATCATGCACATGCAGTGTTGGGCAATCTGGAACCTTATTCTTTCCCATAGAGCATCAGCAGAGTCCGCTCCAGACACTGGTTGTCTGCAGTCTTGTCCTTTCACATAACTTTCTTGTTTTCACTTCAGATGATGAGGTGGAGTGGGCATGAATACAAGCCTGAGCTTGTAGCTATCAGACAGATAAATCTTAGGTCTGTTAAAGGGAAAAAGTTGTGGTGACAGAATTTCCCAGAATTTAACAAATTCATATCACTGCATAAAAGAACATATTTGTGTGAAGTTGCAGGGCCTGACTGGGTGACAACTCAAAGAAGCAGTTAGGCATTCAGGGCCCAGTTCTCATTTTCCAGGTAACCTCTCTTCTCTGCTCAGGACCAAGGCCATGTGTGTATATCAAACCTACAGGTTTTTTTAATTTGGGTAAGATGGTATGGAATATGGAAGAAGAGCAAGAGCTTCTGTTCTGATGTAAGAGGCCTGTAGAAGGATACTACTACTTTTAAAAAACAAAAGTCCTTTCCTTCATCTTGTTTTCACTCTTTCTCTTCAAGTTCCTTTTCTAATCAAACTGGGAGAACAAGTAATATGCTCCCAACATTGTAATAAGAAACTATTAAAAAACCCCCCCAAAACCAACATTCCTAGCCTGGGTGAAACCTCTTTGACTCCCTTCTATATATGGGCATAAGCAAATGCTGGAGACAGACACAACAAAAGCCACTGCAAAATATGAAAGGAGTAGCAAAGCTCAGCAATAAACTGTTCCAAGGTATGTTTTCTGATTGTTTTATGAACAGTTTTATATGTAATTTGAAGAAACTGGACCCAGGGGAAACATGACTAAAGAAATACTTTATGGAAATTCCTTGCATTTCCAGTCCGGTCAAATACAATGAACATGCTCCCCTGAAATAAGGGGGATAAGTCATCTATGGGTTTTTCAGTATCCAGAGAAGGAGAGGCCCTGTTGTAAGAAAGAAAGAAAATTCCTCACCTGTGCAAGGTTGGCGAATGTAGGTCATACTTGTGGTGCACACGTATGCGTGAGAGGCCTTACATTTTTTGTCCAATAATTGGTACTGAATAGGATGTGTGCCCTTTATCCTTATCCAGCTGGAAGAAAAATAAAGAAAAGTAGTACTTTGTCCTAGTAGCCATATGTTCCACAACAAATCCAGCATCTCATTGGTGAAAGGAATACAACAAATGTCAAGGAAGAAAGTGGCTTGGGGATCCATGTGCACAAAAATGGAAGTATCAGAAACTGCAGAAGTACATAATCACTTTAAAACCACTTCAGATATTCACACTGACTCCAAGTCTAATGTCAAATTAACAATTTCTGACTGCTAGGAAGATCACCACTGGAGTCCTTTCTACAGGTTCTGGAAGAGGTCTCCCCCAAATCTAACATCTAATCTGTCATTCAGGTCACAGAATCACAGAATCACAGGTTGGAAAACACCTTGAAGATCATCCAGTCCAACCAGTCACAGAGTAACGCAATGCAAATGCAATACGTCTTATACAGGTTGAGGTTTTAGCCTCTGGAGTGTGCTAAAATGCTGAAATAAGAGGATGGTCCTGATGGCTGACAGGATTTGTGAGAAAATTGTCCTAGGATTGAGACAAATTCTCTGGGGGACATTTTTTTCAGCATTTTATAAACTGTCACAAAGTATGTCTGAATAATATATTATTGTGCAGAGATCTTCAGACTGAAGCTTGGGGGAGGTACCTGCCGTACAGTGGCATGGCCAGACTCATGGCTGAGGTGAAGGTTCTTCTTAGTGCCTTACTATATGGATAATCCTACTGTGGGCCTCTAAACTATTTAGAATTATGCTGAGAACAGAAGGCCCTCAGTCTCTGAGGTATGTGTTTAGCATCATAGCACATAGGAATAAATCTTAGCGAAAGATCCCTGAGAGATTGTAAACTCACTGATGTTTAAATTAGTGGTTATTTTAGTTACTCTTCCATGAGGCTTTATTGTCACAAGATCACCCTGTACTGAGGATCTGCCAAGAGAACTTATTTTCAGACAACTTGCCTTTTCTGAAGTGATAGCAACAATAAATCAGTCCTCGATGAAAAGATGGTAAATTAAGTAGATTATCACAGATTTATAATTTGACTCATCAGATCTTTGCATTTCCAAACTGGAGGGGGTTCCCTATAGGAAAATAAGCATGAATCAGATTTAAGAAGAATATAATGCCTTTTAAATTAGGATTATGGACAAACATATCTAATTTCAAAAGTTAAGTCTTGATAGTTTCAGGAATGTAAAGAATAAAGGTTTTGAAAATTAATCTGGGATGGATTAAGACTTTACTTGAAAGAAACCACTGAAAATGGTTTACATTTCTTTTTGCTGAAACAGCATGATAATGACTCCCTGATTTGGTTTATTTTTTATATTTCAATCAAGCATCTCTCATCAGTAATGTTCCCAACACCAATCCAGATGTAGTCCTTTGGGATCAAGGTGAAAAATTTGTCCTTGTTTCTTTAAAAGCATATCTAGACCATTTGGTGATGTCTGACTATGAAGGTGTCGAGGATCTGTTCACTATTCTTGTCTCAGGAATCTTGGTTTTATGAGCAACTATGAATAGCTGCATCCAATTTTGATCTTTCCAAAAACTGAATGGATCCGGAGAATAAACAGAAAAATATTTAGGAAATCTTCTTTCCATGATAGCAGAAAATCAGCTGGGAGTGATCCCAGGCTTGTGCACATTGCAAAAGAACTAAATGTATTTGTTAGATGGGAAGGGAGCTACACCATGTCTCTCTCCAAGCCTGCACACAGTGGTCGTAAAGAAAAGCCTTGTCTCTTCTGACCTCGTGCAAAATGGGAATGGAAAGAAAAAGGGAATGTTCCCTGAAGGAGATTCTGAGGAAGAATACATATCCATTAGGCCATCCTTTCATTGTCAAGAGGTAACTTATGAAAGCAAGTAATTTTAGCATTGTCTCTCTTGAAGAGGCATGGTGTTAATGTTTCAGCAAGGAAAAGAAAAAGAGCACCGCAGATCCCACTCATAACTGTTCAGTAACTATAAAGGGCTCTGCCACCAGAGCCAAAACCGCTTTGATACATACTGATATCTCAGGCACTACAAGCAAATGTGCTAATAGGTTTGGTGCCAAAAAGTCAATGATAAAGGGAAAGAAATAATTATTATAAAGTTTGGATGCTTAAACAACCCTCTGCAACTACACTCAGCATTCTAGATGCTGGGAAGTCATGGGATTCACATGTTCTGTCACTGCCTTTTGCCTCCCACCTACAGAGGAGAGTTGACTAGTGTTGTGACCCATACTGCAACAATACATGTTGATTGCAGATTAAACGTCCTCAGTTTATCCTCAGGATCATTTCCAATTCTTCTAGGGAATGCCAGTGGCAGCCCTCTTCCTAAGACTAGCAGAGCTACTGAAACAGATTATGACATCTTTGTATGGTTTTTGTTTTGATTCCATGTGTTCAGATTTCAGAGCAATGAACATTGCAGAGACTCTGCCAGGTCCTCCTCCAAGAGAGCTAACTACACAGTGTAACACAAAATGCAGTTAACCTTCAGAGCCACTAAGGTCTTTCTCTCTGCAATGTTTCCTTTGTCCTGAAGTCTTCTGACCGGGTCTACAAAAAATTAATCCCATCTCAACTAAAATGCACAGAATCAAAGCTGTGATCCCAGAATGGCACAAAGTAAATGAGACTCTCATCCAACATATTTTAATCACCATCCTTTCTCACATTATTCCTCTGCTTTCTGGGTTTAGCTTTCCAGTTACACTCTCCCTTTGATACCGCATATTTTCCACCACCTGGCTTAGCACTGGTAAAAAGACTCAAGATACAGCCTCACAGGAGGCTTGCCCTCTGCCTAGAGAACTTCTGATCAGCTAGATTTCCTTCCCAAGGCGAAAGGAGTCAGTCTGTGGCCCCATCCCTGACTGAACTCTCCAAGAGCACCTTCCCAGAGTCCTAAAACCCAGTACAGTCAATAGTGCCTTAGACGAGTTCCTGCTACTGGTGGTTTGAGGATGAGAAGCAGTCTTTCACTTTTCATAGGACAAGAAGAATAATCCAGTGAAATCCATAGCCTGAAGGGGATGGTGACATCAGGAAACAATCTCAGGAGAACAGTTCAGCATATCGTGCAAAGCACCAGTAAAATGGCAAAAGTTGTTCTGGTAAATTTCTATTTACTGGCATGCAAGCTATTGAGCAATAGTTTTGGTAACATGGTGCATATTCCTAGTTAAATACATATACAGATCCTCACATGTATGCACAGAACCATAAAGAAGTCCTTTAGAATTGGGATGTGATTTGCAGGTGGTGTTCAGAAAGGGATAAATATTGTGGGGCTCTCAGTTTGTGAGGTTATCGCTGTTCTTCACAGCACCCTCAACAGCAACTTAGAGCCAAATCTATTTAAAAACAGTAAAGGCAGAGAAGTGAAGTTGCCTTTGGTTGTGCTTTTTTTTCTCTTTCTCGTTGTAGCTTCCTCTTTCTCTTCAACAGCTCAGCACTGCTAGCAGCTTTTTATAAACCACGATTCCTACTGCTGTCAGCTTGTTTGGAAACTACATGGTGAGCTCAGTTCAGCAGCTACTGCTGTGGGTTGGTGTTTAATTGCAGACCGGATTTGCTTTAAATTCTGTACCCACCACCATAATTTTCATTCCAGAACACTCAGAGAGCTCTGCATATTAAAAAATATTCATCACAAAGCAGAATTTTGCACTAAATGTATGCAGTTATGCAGCATAAACTAAAAGTGGAAATGCATTCCCGTAAACGTAAAGAACTTCTGCACGATGCATATGGGAGTGATGGCCTCTGGAAGGTTAAACCATGGCAGGGCAGTCAGTAATGCTGGGTTATTCTGGGTTGACAGTAATCTGCACTGAGCATGCAAAGCGATATCATGACCAGAACAATAGCTGTGAAGCAAAAAGCAATACGAAGAAAATCTTAATTTGTAGAGGAATCTTACACAATACCTCAGACATCTTTAACGCCAGAGACAGGGTGGATGGGTGAGTAAAGTGCTGTCCAGAAAGATTATGATTACGGGACAGATTAGGAATGAAACAGTGAAAAAGCTCTGTCTAGCCATAGCATCAGGGATAGTTTACTAGGAAAGTAAGCAGAAGTAACAACAGGGAGGAGAAGGAGCAGGACTGGGACTGAGGAAACTGTGGGTTGGGATAGCGAGATAAACAGCACCAGCACTCCTGAAGTCTTTGTCCGCTGCTTGCTGCTCCAAAGGCAAAATTTGTCGTTGGTTTGGTGGAGAAACTAACATGAGACAGACATGTTATATTTCTTCTCACCACAATAGAAATCCTACAGCTAGTTAGGGACTGGGGGATGATGGCAAGATCTTGGCTGGAGGCAAACAGTACTCAGAAGAAAAGCTATATAAAGAAAATAAAATCAGAGGTTCCTCTAGGTCACAGAGTTCAAAAACATTTTTACTTGCAGATCTCTAAAATGCTTCCATGTAGGTTCAAACATACATGCAATTTACATGGTCAGTTTAAACCCACTGATAAAATGGGTTACTTTTTGGTATTTTTCTCAGATTCCTCAGAAATACTCCGTGGACTTCCAGAAGCCTACAAAGCATGAGTTGAAAAGTCAATAAATCATGACTGGGAAATACAGGTCTAAACGTAGTACTTGCACTGGTGAAACTAAATTTAATTTCTGCATTACTGAATTAAATGAAAACAACACTGGTAATAACACACTGCAACTGTAAACTATGTTAAATTTAATGACTGTTTAAAATAAACAATCCAGTACTCAAATTAAATATTAAATAATCAGTTAAATTTTGTATGTAGGTGAGGTCTGTGACTGAAGAGCCAAAAAAACTTGAGTAAACCCAGGGGTGTAGGAGTGGGAATAAGGTGACTGCAGAAGAGTTGAAGCTGCTCTTATCAGCAGAGCACGTTATCAGCAGCTTTACCCACATTTGCCCACGCTGTACGTAACTGCATGTAGTATTCCTAATAGAGCTGTGACTGTCTCAGCTCATTGTGTTATCAGTCACAATGGGTCACAATGGTTATTAATAAGACCCCCCCATCAACAGACAAAGCCACTGGGAAAGTCTGTCCCCTTCTCTGCTGGCAGGAATCCTGCATTCTGGGGACAGAGTCAGCTGAGTTATAAATACTCTGTCGTGGCTCTCTTTTGGTGTCTACTCCTCTGTCTCCTACCATCTCCTACACAGAAAAGAACCATTTCCCTTTTCTTAATGACCACTGAAGTCATTTAGGGAATTTCCAGCACACGGTGTACAGATTCTGATTCACTTTAACCCCAGAAAATGTTTAACTCCTTCTGGGAGTTATTGTGAATTGATCCAGTCCTACAGACTAGGATACCCCAAGTTCCTCTTTCCCTTTTTCCCTTTCAGCCATATACAAGCACTCAGCATCCAACACATTCAGCTCCTCTGCACCCCTCTATCACTGCAGTGAAGTCTTAGTCGTGAGACCTTAGGCTCTCCACAATCTTAGTTGGGTCAGGTTTGTGGAGGTCTCTTCTCCTAAAATGGGAAAATAATTGCATTTTTCTCATTTTCTGAGATAAACATGCCTCTTAGCTTATTCCTCTGTAACATTCTTTAAAATGTTTCACTGCTACTACTACTATAACAATGGCCAAAACAAAACCTGTTTTCCTTCCCTTCTACCCCCTTATAGCAAAGCTATTCTTCTTATTCTTGCTGTCACTTGGGTGTTGTCTCTGACACTACGCCAACTTATACAAGCAAGCTTTATCAAGGATGTGCAGCTTCCTCTTGCAGGACACCTGTAAGATGAGATTTTTTCACTTTCCTTTCATTGCCTAAACTCCCACCAGCCAATGGCCTGAGCTATGGCAGTCTCCTTCTCTCTGCCCTTCCTGGCTTCAGACCCTCTTTTCCCTTTCTCTCTCCAGTGTAAGGAGAGCTCAAGATACTGTTCAAATGCTCTTTTGTATTTCTTCACTATATTCCTCTCAAATACCACATCAAAACCAAATTTTGAAGTCCTTTTAAGATCCTTCACACAACTGGTCCTCCCTAGTCTTTTTTTTTTTTAATGTATAATATGATACGATAATGTAATTGTTTAATCTTTGATGTAATACTTCTGGCACAACAAGAAGAAAAGTTAAATACAGTTCAGTACAGTCAAATGCTGGACTGTAGGCACAGAAAATCGCTTGTATTAAAAAAAAAAAAAAAAAGAAGCAAAATTAGAAGACCTATAACCACAATTGAGAGAATAACAGCAGGGAGGAAATAAAGTATCAACCCATATACTGTTAGCAGAAGAACTTTACCAGAAAAATAGTACCAAAATACAGAACAAAATAACTACAGCCAAGCAAAAAATTATCAACTCCTTCAGTGGGCCTGTAGTCTTTATATGGCTGACATAGAATTTGTCAAAGCGGTAAGGAAACTGTGCATCTGAAAAACTGCACAGCTTAAGATGGAGCTACTTACCTCTAGACTGCTAATTTTTTCTACCAGAAGATTACTGAAAGATGTCAGTTTTTTACCAAACCCTGCAAATATCAAAGCACCTGTAAAAACCCACAGGCAAGAAAGCAAAAATGAAGACTAAGGAATCTAACTGCATGAGACTTATACAGTAAAGATAGGCTAAGGTTACAAAAGAATTAAACGTAATTAATCCAAACACAATTTTTCTTATCAGTAACTACTTCTGTAAGAAAAATGTTTCCATAGATAATACGCTACAGAGTGTGTCATACACAAGTCATGCACACCTGTCCTAGTCATATACATAAAGCTGTGACACGAGGCTTGCAAGCATCCTTCACCTCTTACACTGCCAAATGTCTGCTGTGAGGGTGTATGAACAGCACTGGCTTCTAGTTCTTCAGTTCCTCTGTTTACACAGAATTCCAGATACAAAGTCCTTGTGAAAGTGATGGCAGAGAACAGGAAGCACAGTTGTAAACCCACCGGATACCTAAAGACATGTTTATTTGTGAACTGTGTTTTTCTCTTTAGAATTCAGAGAGATTACGAAGAGATATAATCCTAATAAAATGCAAGTCTGGAAAGTATTATTTACATTAGGAGAGCAAGACTTCTTCCTAGATACAGCTGCACTCTCAAGAAAGAACTGCTGCCTAAATATCCAGCTCAAACTCCATTCAGCAGAGGTAATTCTGACACAGCTTGACACAGGTCACTACAGATCCAGGGAAGGAATCCTCTCTAATGGTGGGTGTAGATCAGCAATCTAGTTCAGATCATAAGTGCACTTCTAAAATTAATTTCCTGATCCTCCCCGCTTACTGCACTTTGATTTGTACCACATAACAGTATTAGAGTGCATAAACTGGATTCTTTTCAGATGAAACTGAAGATGTGGCTCAGGACTCCAGCTGCAAATGGGAATTCAGTTCATGGCATCAGACTAGAGCCAGTCTGAAGTGCCACCCCCAAGGGAAATACAGGGTGGTTGCTGAGCCTTCAGCAACAACTTTTCTCTACAGGCATGCTCTTATTGAGTATATCTCAGATGCACATCATCATTATAGTTTAATTTTCACTATTAAAGTATCTGATCTGGGGGGGAGGTGGAACTTCAATTGGACTGTAAGTTCAAGGCACACAACTCTGTGAAGGAATGCTAGACAATACTGCTTGCACCTTACTGGTGCTACTGACAGTATGTAGTCTGCAGACTGGATGTAGACTTCAAGAGTAGATGGTATTAGACCACTCTTCCATGTTAATTGCTTGGAATTATACAAAAGTTTTGAGAGACTGGATGACTATAAATGAGCAGGAATATGTAAATTGAAAATCTGTTGCCTGCATAATGCAGATCATTAAAACCCGACATCAGATTTTACATCTATTTGACCAGGCCTTAAAGCCAAAACAAGTTTTTCCAAAGACAGTAAATAATAAAATGTAGGTGAGATGTAAAAAGATCTTGAAGCCATATAAATTGCCAAAGGGAGGTGTTCTTCTTTGTTGAATTCTGCTTTATGGAAGTTTAGAAGTTACAAATAAAATCAGAAATTAAGTGCTTTTCGTTTCTGTAGGTAACTGCATATCATAATGGTTCTTAAAAAATCCATGAGGCTTTCTGGATTAGTACTGCCTCAAATTACTCCCCTTCCCCCCAGTGAAAATGGCTATCTTCATTCTGATATGGATTTAGTCTAGTCTGTGGTTGAAAATCTTTGCCAATATAGCAAAGTTAGTTAAGACTGTGATATTTTAATGATATTTTTTATGACATTTCCCACTGGCAAAAGTCCTTGTGCAGACGCTGTTACATACAACTCAGGAACTCATGAAAGCTGGACTGTCAAAAGGACTTTTTTGCTATTAGGAGGTGCATCAACTCTAGAAGGAGATGCCCACGTAGTGAGGAGAAATCTTTGGTCAAGTGTAGCCATGGCAATAAACCTGTGGGTATCGCAAGGGAACATCAGTGAGTGGTAACCTAGGGGAGCACATATTTCAGTGGAGTCTATGTTCAGACTGTGGTGAAGCACCACATGAGAAAAAGTGGTAACAATTTCTTCTCAGCCAGTAACTTGCAGTGGCCATTTTCTGGCTCCTACCCTCTTATTACAGAAAAATGCAACAAAGGTATTTTAACCCATATCTTCAACTCAGTGGCAGTGTATGTAATGAAGTGTTAAATGCAGAGGATTGTGGTCTAGAGCTCCAGACCCCACAAGTTCCACAGTCAGAGAGACCCACAGGCTCTCTTAAGAAAAGAGGGCAGACCCCACCATGTCATCTGCGTGGATATTCAATGTTAAAGGTTGATATTGAAGACTCACAAGCTATATTACCTCTAGATGAAACGAGTTCAGTGGAAAACATAGCTCTGGGAAGAATAGGGAACATACAAGAGATTCCTTGCTTAGAGGTTTTGTCTTACTGTTACAAGAAAGCTCAGTAGCAGCATCTATGTAAACGCCTGTTTCTGACTAAGAGACTTCAGGATGAGTGATGTTTTATGTGGTTTTAGTAGGGAGAAAAATTACCTTTCAAGCACCGAACAAGGTTTGAGGTAAGAGGACTTCTCTGTGATGTGGCTGTGAGTTGAAACCATTTTGCTTTGGTAGCTTGTGGTTAGAAACAGCTTGAAGAATAAATGGGTAGAGGTAGGGGAAGAACTGTTTCAAAAAATTGCACACAGTGAGGTGATGCTTAGAGGGAAAACGTCTCAGGTTAATATGAATGTTAAATGTTTTCAGAAATAATTGTTCGGAAAATTAATCTTTCAACTCAGAAGGTGTTTCTCTATCTCTCCAAATTCCTATCATGGGGAAGGATTCTTACCCTACTTCAAAAGCCTTTTTGAAGGTCAGATTACACTTTGTGAGCAGCACTTCACATTATGTGCCTCTGAAAAGTGGTTCTCTAATATACAATCGTTTGGTAATTTCATCTGTTTTCTGCATGTAAGTCATCTAATAAGGTACTGCAAGGATCTGGGCCAAAAGCATCGTCACTTCCTTGAGGAGTGAGAAGATTCTGTGACTACAAACATAGGATAAAACACCAGTTACATGCAACAGGAAGAAAGTAATCCATGTTGAATTTTAGCAAGATTGTTACTAGTGGTGTTCCTATACAAATGTGATAGCATAGACAAGCATTTTATTTCGCTTTTAACCTTTCCATTTATGGAGATACTCTGCTTCCTAGGAAGCTCATTCAACTTCTCGACTTTCTGCTGGTCCTCAAGCTTTATGGCATGTCATCTGGTTCTAATTCATCATGCAGAGAATCAATTTCATTACCATATTGACAACTTTGGTGCGCTCATGATTATTCATATATTAAACCTGGCTGATACTGTTGGCAATCTAGCATTCCCTGCATGCAGTAAGGCTGGTGCAAGATATCTATCCTTATTAGGTAATTTCCTGTGCTAAGAGACAGTGCAGAAATATCCTCCAGCATATGAAATATAGTTGCATTCCACTTTAATAGAAGCCTCTGTGTAAACCATTACATTTTTAAACCTTCTGTTAGCTGCTTAAGCTGTCTTTCAGTCTATAATGATTCAGACAGCATATCTTCTTTGCTCTGAATAGCCTTTTTAACAGGCACACAATTTCCACAATTACTTTTATCACCTATTACACAATTACCCACTTCAAGATTTGTGTATGGTGTTGTTCACTCCCTTCTCTTCTGTTTGCACTGCATTTTATCATGAGGACTGTACTTTGCTTCTTTCCTTTTTCCCCAGCTAGTTCGGATCACTTCCAGGCTGGTATCCAAGGGCAGACCTGAGAACCATCTTGGAGACAGAAGTGGAGACAGAAGTTCAGAAGCTTGCTTATTTCTAGGTTAAAGTCAAGACTTCATGGTACGAATAAAATGAGAATGACATTCTGATGTATCAAGTGAAGCTGGTGAAATTCACTTTGGGGCTTCAAGAGTTAATCTCCCATCACGTTCTTGATCTTATCCCATTGCTAATATGGTTTGCTTGTTGAGTTCCTTAGGGTGGGGAATGAGAGGAACTTGTGAGCGGGCCCTGGTTTTACCAGTGTACGAGGGAGGAAGTCTGTAGTGGCTGAAATTCCCCCTCACCCATAGACCCAGGTGAGTGGTGAACAGACTACTTTCAAAAGCAGAACCTGTGGCACATGGGCATAGATTGAAGGGGAACAACCCAGACAAAGAAACTTCACTTTTCCAAGACATTAGTAACTAACTGCAAAGCAAGAAGTCATTTTGCAGAATGAGAGCTTTCTCCCCTTGTCACAAGGCCCCACCCTCTACATCCTGCCCCGTGGCCCACTCACCCCTGCCCCTGCCAGGGCCTCGGGATGAAGGGCGTTTGTTCGATGCAGCCAAATGCAAGTAAAATAGTGGGATAAAGAGAGGGGAGAAGGCCATGTGAGAAAAGCTAAAGGAAAAATCCCTACAAGAATTTTCAGCACCTGACTGTTCAGATACAAGTCTACAAATCTTGTGCACTACTCCCTGCTAAAGGCACTGAGGATCTGAGAGAAGTCAAGTATTGCATGGGACATGTAATATGTACTTTCTTCTTTTCCCCCACTCACTTTCTCCTTGCAGGGGCTAGAAAAGAAAGCACAAGAAAAAAATACGAGGACTAAGTATCTTTCAATTAATCACTTTTCTCTATTGAAAATTTTATGAAGAAAGCCTCATGGGCTTAAGTGTTTTGTAGAAAGCTAAGACTGTGTATTTGAAACTGAGTAATTTTTTTTTTTTCCCCCCTTCTGCTAAGTATTGCCACTTAATTCTGACACAGGACGATTATTAAAGCAAATCCATGCCACTGCACCGTCCTCACAGAACCTGTCAGGGCCGTGGCTTTGTGATACGTCGTTAAACCGGAGAGCAGCACTGTCGTTATGGTTCATCTACAGTGGGAAGCACATAGTCTTCCACAGAGCACTGCACCCATATGCTTGTTTGTTGGTAGCAGGCCCAGGCTCTGGGTTGCTGATTATACAGTAAGCACCTGCCCATGGCAGATCTGGCTCAGGACAGACTTCCTGTTACAGCGCCGCGGCTGCCTGAAATGAGATTTATGCAAACTTTTAGCCAGTGATGTCACAGTGCACTTGATAGACCCAAGGGCTATCTCCCTTTTACAGACATTTGATAAAATCAGGAACTTCACATACAACTCGGGAAGAAGTTCACCTCAGAACCTATTAGGGCAAACTATGAAAACTTGTTAGGGTCCTTTTCCCTATCCTGAGATCCATCACTGCAAAGGGACTTCACAGAGTCCGAGGATCTCACTTTTTCCTTTTTTCCCCCTTTTTTTTCTTTTTTCCTTTTTTTTTTTTTTTTTTTTCCATGTGATTTTTTCAAGTCAGTTATTCTGGATGTTTGAAAACTGAATTAAGAAAAATTCACTCAGAAGTTGGCTGAATGTTGCAAGCTTGCAAAATGGAAGGATTTCCCCTCATTCCCCCTGTGAGTATATGGGGTTTATTCCTAATATGGATTATTGTGCTCAGTGGCAAAAGGCAAAGTAAACCAGATTTTATTATTTGAGAATATCTCTGTTTTGGTTTGTACTTGCAATGCCAGGAAGTTGGGCTTAGGTCAATATATAAAGCTAGTGACAACACTGCAATGAATGGGAAATTAACATTTCCTCCCTAAACTTGTATCTGATTTTGATCTCCATTTGTTTTCACAGATTAAATGTATGGTAGTTTTGTACAGTATGTGTATAGCAAGTCAGTAAATTTTTTTCTTCAGTGCCGGCTTTGTGATGTAAGGCCAAGTCTTTCTTCAAGTTGTAATTCTTAATAATCTGGAGTATCTGACATAGGTTATGTATTTAACAGTCTACTAATCTGTCAGAGAAGAGTTTCTGAATGCTGATTTTATGTATCGCAGATTTTAGGACTCTGCAGTTTGCAATGATGGTATTTTAGTTTTCTCTTGAGCTAATTCTCTTGTATTCACTTGCTATGAAAAAACAATTGGAGAATGAGGGGGAAAACCTGCATCTCTTAATTGGGTCTTTCAATGTTTAAGATACAAATTTATCTGTATGTTTATGAGGCTGTTTCTTTCCTTTCTTTAACTCTGAAGCATTGTTACACTGCTGTAATTTATTGCATGGAGAGCTCGGAAATTTTTATTTATGAAGAACGTAATGTCACTAACCTGTTCAGAAACAAATCTTAATGGGAAATCTCTAAGCAGAATGGGTATAAGAGGCCCTAACTAGATTTTAAATTTGTAAAAGCTGAAGAGTTGTCAGATAAGGTGTTTTCACTTGGCTTTTTATGTGGTAGATGACTTACAGTAATCATTATATATGTTCAGAAAACAGAAGGAGACAATGCATATCCAAGAGTCATTTTAACAAAACTTGTATCAAGTTTTCTTTTTGTCTTGTGCCATCTAATGAAGGCTAAAGATATGTTTCCTTACCTCCACCCAGAAAGATGGCCCTTTGAATTCCTTTCATGATTGTTATCCATGTTGACTGAAAATATATTCTTTTCAGAACACCCTTTATTCTAGCAATTCATCATCAGTGTCCATGAAAAGAGTGAGAAGACTCTAAAAATATTTTTTTCTTTTTCTTAAATACACTGAGTTGACCAGTGGATCTACTGTAAATGTGTCAGGATAGAAATCTGAAAAGAAACTGAGAAAATTTTAAAAGTACACAGAGATTTCTCAATGTGTTACTTGTTGGGCTATAAAAAAAAATGAAAAAGAAACTCGGACCTTGTCCTCAACTACCCCAGAAACCAGCATCTCCATTAAAAAAAAAAAAAAAAAAAAAAAAAAAAAAAAAAAAAAAAGTTTACATTTCTGTCCACTCATTCACTCATAGCCAAGTTTTCTGGATTCTTCTTTCAGGGCATACACTGACTAAATGGAGTGAAAATCTCACAGAGTCTGGCCCATATTCTAATCTGTGTTGCAGTTAATATTCTGGCTGAACTCTGTTCAGCCAACGGGCAGTGCAAATACAATTACATCTTACAGGAGCACTCGACAGGGCAATTTGGGTTTTATTTTTGTGATTAAAATGCCCCAGAATTAATAATTTTGTGTTTTGTACTTTCAAAATTGTTTTAAGTGCACTTCGAGCACTGCCAGTTACAGCCCCACATGGCATCGTTATAAATGTCTGTGCCTCCTGGGACTTTTTCAGAGGGGAGACATAAGCCTGTTTCTAGACAGGGGTTTCTGTGAAGCAATACTTCCCTCCTCTGCTCCTCCCCTTTCAGTTGAGAGTGGGTCAGTAACTGCCTTCCTTTTGACCACGCTAGGAAACTCTTACCCTTGTTTTTGAAAACACTGCTCAAATAATTCATAAGTACTGCATCTTTCTCTGAACATTAGGGATTTTGTGTGGAAAAGTTAGGCAAACTGACATGTCTTCCAGCGCATGATAGAATCTAGCTGTGCTACAGGGCAAAAAATTATTAAGCTGAACACCTTTGCCTAAAGAGGGCCCCAGTTATATGTGAATCCCTAAGTAGCTACCTGTAGAAGTCACTGCTTTGAATGGAAGTATATTGGTATGAGACCAAAAATGCCCTACAGAAACACTGTGTTCCACCTACCTGCATTGCTAGCATGGTCCAGTGAGGCTGGCCCGATGAGTGATCGTGACGATATTTTCACTCATCTTTTCTAAAATAGTCGTGCTCTATTTTTTTTCCAAGGAAACACAGTTAATCTTGGCCTTAAATCTTGTCTCAACAGCACATCACTGGAAACTGTGTGTAGCATTTCTGAATCACATGCCAGTGAATAGTTATGTCAGGATAACAAAAAAAAAGATCAGCATTTAGTGAATTTACAATCACCTGGAATCATCTGGCAAAGTCTCGGTGAAAACAAGAATTTGCAGATTGCTATTCAGTTGAGTCCCCTGCATGTCTCTTAGCCAATGCCAACCAAGCTTTCTCCAAGTAGTTTTGTGGGTTTTCCCTTGATTTTCAGGGCAAAGAAGGAGGATGAAGGCAAGTCTCCATTTATCAAAGTCTGTGAACAGGTAGTGTGTTGTTTGTTCACCTCTTGCTTGAGTTTGAAATACAGTTTTAGAGAGCATACTGCACCTCACGGCATGTAGGAGATACCAACAGACCACAGATATGACTTCCTAACAAAGCCTTCTGTCAGCCTTTTACATGAAAACAATTAATAGAACAAATGGCCATTGACATCAGTTAAATATTAAATTGTAACATAAGCCATTCTTTGCTTTTTGTCGGGGGAAACAAAAACAGTTCAGTGTCATGGAAGTGCTATTAGTAAGTAAGATGATGAAATGGGTGTGTGGGTGGGGAGGTTCCAGAGAAGAAAAGGCAAGTGGGTAAAGATTGGTACAAGAGACAACAGCAGCACATGGTGAAACCTCTTCTAACTGGAGAAAAAGCTTTTAATAAAACTTAAAACCAAACCAAAACAGAGAGAGAATAAAAACAGGTTATTAGAAATAGTTTCTCTAATGAACAGAGGAAAATATCCCACCTTTCCATAGCATAATCAGAGAGAATCCACACTGTACTGTCTCCTTTGGCCACCATCTGATTAAGTTCATGATACATAAACTTTTAAATATTTAATATTTGTCTTTCCATATTAGTTACTGCACCCTTGAAGATCAGACACCAAGATGGAAAGTGGTGCCAGTTCAAGTCCCTTGTGGCAATAGATTGGTCCAGGTTGCATTAATTAACAAGGACAAACACATACATATTTTATCGACTGAGCAGAAAAGAAATTCAATTAAGAAAATTTCCACAATCCATAATTTAAGTCCCAGACTTTCAAAGCAGAGTATGTAAAAACCCAATGATCTCTGTAAAAGCAGACTGGTTTTTCGATGTTGAGTATCTGTAACTCACTCTGCATTCAGCCAGATCTGTAAATATTAAGGGAGTCACTTTTTAAAGAGTCTATTTAACACGTCTTCCTTTAGCTCTGGTTATTGAATACACATCTGACCTTGTAAAACTAGCTTTTGAGTGGTAGAAATACTCCATTCTCAGCTCTCAGACTGTGAGACACTGTTGCCTGTTACAGTATGTTAGACTGAAATGGGGGGGGTGTGGAAAATCCTAGGGAAGAAGAGACAACAATGGAAGAGCACAGCTAGGAAAAGTGACATGTTCTTTCCCACGCCTAAGATACATATTGTTTATCTACTTTTGGATGGATGCTTGGCCTTCCTGCCAAGCTATACTTCTGTAAAAATATGAGTGACAGAGTTTTTGTTGTAGCAGTGGAAATTTTATACATAGCACAATAAGCCTAAATTGACAGGACACTGATTTCTTTGGAAATTTGTTTAGTTTGGGGTAAGTATTTATCAGAGCTAGAAACTTTGATGCATTTAGATATGAAAATTTTTATCGTTTCAGTCAGTTTCTAATATTTTAGTTGACAGGAAACAAAGATTTTCTTTCAAACTATGTAAATTCATATGACTTTTTTAACCTCCATTTCTCCCAACTAGCATGATGTGCGTTTTCCATTTGGATGTTGAGGTCTCTCGTCTTACAGAATATGAATGCTTTCCTTTGAGTTATGAAAAATTACAAATTATGAATATGAAGGCAAAACTTCATATATTCTTCAGGTTGACATGTTTTAACAGGAAGCATATATTTATGGAAAGGAAATGGGGGAGTGAGGTGAACTAATTTGCAAAGAGAATGAAAAGTAGAAATTCCATTCAGACCTTTATCCTGAAGAAAGCAAAACACAGTCTTATTACTTTTTCTTGTCAGAGATCAGAGTACACCACAGGTCTAAGGAATGGGATGAGTGAATTCATATAACCAGTCACGGTTAGAAAGAATACAAAGAAAATATAGAGAGGAAATCCAGAAGCAACAAAGAATCCATGTTGTACTGTTTCCTTTGAACACCCCTCTGAAATCTGGAAAATAGTTTTCACTTCCCATTACATCTCTCTGTAGAAGAAGGACAATTCTATTGGAAACATCTTGATTTAGAAAGGGAAACTGCACCTACATCCTCTGGAGACCAGAAATAAGAGGAGTCCCATCACTAGTATCCCTGCTGGGAATACAGTTAAATGATGATTTGCTCCTTTCACTTAGTCTTTCCCTTAGATTGTCTTCATTGTGGATTATTATCTTCTCAAGATTTCCCCAAAACAATTATCCCCCACCACAGATTATATTGGGAGCTGACAGCCAGGCAATGGATTTGTTCCTGAGGCTTTTGAATTTTCCATGGATCTGATACCCAGTTAGTGTGTATTCTGGAAGTCATGATGTTTTAGGCAATCTTACTAGTGCTTTTTAATATGGTGCACAGCTGCTCCTAAGGATCTACCAAGGTCCAAATTAATTTCTAAAAGTATTTTCTGGGTTTTTTTGTGTTCTAACATCTTAATCCTCTGGGAACAAGTCTCTCTTTTTGTTGATCTAATTTCTTCAATGTCATCATAGAAATTACATCCCTAGAAAAGGACAATCTCTAAATCCCCAAATTCCAATGGAATGCACTGAAGGAGTTAACTAAAAGAATTAGTGTAGAGTTAAAGAGAAGTGGTAACTCTGATGTAGTTTTCACCAAAAAAAAAAAATCTTTTCCTTTTGCCAGATGCTTATCTACCATCTCCATCTGGATTTTAAAGGCAGCTGCTGCCTTAGGTTTCATGTTCTCAAGTAGTCTAGAGGAGGGAGAAAAAGAGAAGCTTGCCTGCTTTTCTGGCATGCTGTCACCATAGCCTAAGCTTACAAAATGCTGGTGGTCTGAAAATGAGACAGATGTATGGAGGGACATGAGGATTTGGGACATATGGACAGGAATATGAACATATAAACATCAAAAATATCTCCATCAAGTTATCCTGTTGTTTTAAATATTTGTCCTTTTCTTTAGTTATGCTGAAGTCATTAACAGAAGGAAAATGTTTCTACTAGTACCTACTAGAGATAATTTCCTTTCAGAAGAAAAATCAAGAAGGCATTTGAGTTCTACATTGCTGTTGACACCATAAGAATTTGTTCAGATTGGAAGAAAATATTGTAATGGGCTTAATCAGACAAAAGTTTAGCAAAGCCCTGTCAAGGACATTGCCCTACTCTAATTCTTCTGGAAACTACTCTGGAAAAAGACAAAACCAAATGTCAAATGAAGCAACAGAATTGTGCACAACTAATAATAAACAAACAGACCACCTTTATCGAAATAGCGTAAGATGTTAATCAGTGTTAACACTGGACTACTAGATGTGTGGAGGAACACAAGTGGCAAAGTTCCCATATGTCACATTTTAATAAGACACAGAGGACTTTAATTCTAGAGCTAAGCATCCAATAGGTCTCAAATCAATATCTGCTGCACATTTGGACTTTTTAAGCCTTCTTCTCTATGCTTACCTAACAGTCCTGTGCAGTTGATTTGAACCAGCAAACATTTACAGTTCATCTTGGACAAAACCTGAGAAAGAGAGTGGTTTTATGCTCTCTGTCAACATCATTACCCTCCTACAAACTGCCACCATTTAGTGAGACCTCCTAAAACCACTCGGAATACACACTTAGGCAAGACAAGTTTCTGCTTTCTCTTCTGTGTACAGGAGGAATAATAATAATAATTAATAATAATAATAATAATAATAATAATAATAATAAACAACTGTCTGCCACTACCAAAGAAAAGGTTTCCCTACTGTGCTGGTGTGGTGGCATCTTGGCTTGGTCCTGATGTCCAAGACTCTCTAAGTAGTATCCCCAGAAGGTTGCAGGGCAGGTTATCAGATTGGGTCTAAGGAGGTGGATTACTCTTTTTTTTTTTTTTTTTTTTTTTTTCCAAACCAGTGTTTGGTGTCAAGCATTTTGTTCCTGACGATTCCAAAAGAACTTGAAGCCTCCCCCTTCAATCTCTAGGCAATATAAAATGTGTTGGCATCTCCCCTTCACTAACTGTATGAATAATTTTGAAGGGATTTGTGTAAGCTTAACAGTTCTAAAAATTCCTCTTCTCTTTACAGCCCTCTGAAGATATGGTACCCTATGAGTCAGACCTCTACCGACAGCCCCATGACTATTACCAATATCTCAACAGTGATGGAGAGAGTCATGGTGGTAAGTTAAAAAATATCTCCTTGGAGCATAAAGTCTTATGAGATACCACAGAAAAGATATTTAGGACATTTAGGAAAAGAACAAACATATTGCTGTGATCTATAATGTATAGGCACATACTTTCAAATCAGACACCAACAATATTTTTTTCTGCCTAATGGCAGTGTTCCAACCCAGCAATTGCAACACGGTTTCTCTGAAAGAGAATTTTAGAAAGCACTGAATGATGCAAGGAGCTTCCAGGACAGTCAGAGTATTGCCAGGAAAGTGGGATCTCATGATCTCTACCTTCATTATCTTCACTGTGGTTTTACTTTCCTCTGCAGATCAGAAGCAATACTGATTTCTTGTGTTCCCATCTCCAATTTCTGTTTGACTTAGGTCCTAGATACTCTATTTGTGCCTTCATTTTAATGATGTTTCTTTGGTATTTGGTCTTTTCCGACTCCATACATTTCTCTCTTTCTTTTGGTCTCTTTTGCATGCTGCCACACCTAGCTTTAACTTTCACTCTTCCTCCAGTCCACCCAAATACTTCCTCTCTAAACCTATGTAAAACTTCCTTGTAGCTGTTTGTACATAAACCTAGCTCAGTATAAAAATACTGCATGATTATTTATTGCCTCAATTTATGTATGTGAATACAAAGCTTTAATGTCTTTATATTTTCATATTGTCTGGGAACAGGACTCTAAATCAATGGAGAGGGGAGAGTCTTGCTTTGTGAATTTTGTCTCCCATGCAATATAATGGTCCAGCAACACCACCCTGGAAATATCAGAGTCAATGTTGACTCAGGAAGGAAAAGCACCGTTCTACTGTATCACTCGTGGCAGTCCCTTCAGATCCTGGAGTTTCCCTAAAAGACTCCCACTGATATAGCAACTAGATCCATCACTGTCTAATTTAAGACATCTAACAACTTCACAGCATAGCACTGTTTTATCTGTCACAACAGAAGCTACCTTAAGGGACAGCAAGTTACAGAATGGGATTGTTCTGAGCATTTAACAGAAAAAGATTCCTACCTACATTTATTGTCTACATTGCATTCAGGAAACACCTATGATATTCTTAATGCCTGGAGACAAAGAATTAATTCAGTTTTTATAAGTTGCCTCATGGCATCTGTCAAGTCACATTACTCAACCCAGCAAATTCCACATGGAAATTCAGGGTTTTTACATTATAATCTGTACCTGTTTACACACCCATAAAATGAGGATAACAGTTACTATCTCAAAAGGCAATTGTGACAATTAAACAATAAATATAAAAGATGCCATGTAGGAAAAAGGACTGGTAAATAACTTTTCTGTCATTAAATCTAGGCTACCTCAGGCAACAATGTCCCTTTATCTTTCATAATGTTAACATCCCATCTGGTTTACTGCTCATTTTTTCTGTCGGATGGCTGCTCCTAAGGTACGCTGCTCAGATCATTAACACATTTTTACTCATCATAATGAACACAACAAAAACTCTAAAGACACCTGTGTGTGTTATGGCCTGCGTAGTACCTAAACACCCACTTTGAACAGAAATTTGTCTTTCTCTCAACTGGTGTTGCACTTGTCCTAAAGACCAAAAAAAACCCCCACTTTGTTTAATGTTTTAACTCCTGCAGCAAATGGTTATGGAAGAGGCAGCTTAATCCCAGCCTGCACATTTCAATCCAATTTTTATTTATGAAAGCACCCGTAATGTAGTTGGTTGTGCCTACATATCTAATATGCCCTATACTTTCCTGAACTGCTCACAGTTCAAAACAGCAATGAACAAACAAAGGGGAGTGAAAAACACACATTAACACCTTTTTCTTCTTTCTTATAAACATTGACAAACCCAACTTTGGCTTTCACTTTGTTAACATGACAGAAGTAGTGGGTCTTGAAAAGAGCTGTGCTGAAGAGCAGGAAAGGGACATCACAAACTGCTTTTAGAAATATATACTGTGTGTTCAGAACAATGTGGATAAAAGCACAATGATTGAAAAAACGGTGGGGGAAAAGAATAAATAAGGTGCTGCAGTAATAGCAGTGGAGTGAAAAGCCAAAAACATGATCAGATAGGAGAAAAAGAAGAAGTAAATAGGACAGAATTGTGAGAGAGGAATGCAGCTTGAGGTACAGTGAGATCTCTGGAAACACATAAAAAATAATTTTGCAGGTCTACTCAATACCACTATGGACCTCAAAGAAAAGTTACCAGATTAAGTAAATAGATACTACAAGGCAGAGTAATACTTCTGACTTTGCTGATAAGAGACTGCTAAATAAGTAGAAGGTCTTACTCAAGTGCCAGACTACCTCTCTCTCACTGCTAGCCAGCTAATTTTGTGAAAGGGAGATGGCAATATCTTAAGATGCAGATCTGTGTGACATGCATTATTGTCCCTTTTGTAGAACATAGTCCTGAATGCAACCCTTACTCCATGTTTACAAGAGTAGGCAGTAAAGTACACACAATAGTGTGTCACTAATTTAATATGTAGGAGATCATTGCCAGTAAGTGAACACTAAATATAACTAGCAAAAACACACCATAAAAATATCCATATGTTCATCATAACATTCATTGTTTGTGTTTGTTTTGTATACTGCAATTTAACTATTTTGTAAATACTGTAATAAACACAGAGACACAGTCATGCAGGACAGAAGCTACTTCAAATGAGCATGTATTAGTCCATCACCCTACCCCAAGCTTGTGTGCTAGTAAGTCTGGAAATGTAATACAGCGTATTTTGTAACACTAACGCAATCTTAGCAATTACAAAATTCCACTGCAGCTTTGTCTCTAGGTTATTACTAAACATTATTGGTTTAGTAAAAATCACGTTTTGTTTGAAGCTTAATGCTGACCCTTGTTCACTTTGGTGCTCGTCTCATGGAAGTTACTAGGTTTCATGATCTGGAATTTTATTTTCATCCCACCTCCTTGAGTAATATGATCATTTAAGAAGTTTGGCTTTGTTTTTGTTAGGATTTTAGCTCACATAGAAGTGGAGGAAAGTCCAGACTTGTGAACCTTAGTTTTAAATGCTACATGGAAAATAGAAAGAACTCCAAACTTAATTAAAAAATCCCCTTGCTTCAAAGCTATCCTCATGATTTGCTGGGCCCTGACTCATAGATTTTCAAACATTTGGCATTATTAAAATCATGAAGTGTGTAAAGTGAGAGCTAAGAATATCCTACGGTGGTTATAGACGGACTGCTGCCACTGCCTAGGAGCACAGCATTTTAGTCAACAAAGAGCGATTCTGTAGGGAATCAAGACATTCATTTTCCAGTGTCCTTCAATATTTTTCTCATTTCTTCTACGGGTTTTTTGTGGGTTGTTTTTTCACATGAGCGAAACACAGTGGGAATATCTAAGCTGTGCAATGTGGTGCCATGTAAGAAACCCTCTCCTAGTTCAAAACGAGCTGGAAAATCTGTACAGCTCAGAGCAGAACCACTCAGAGCCACTAGCTGAGACTTCCGAAGCACAGCCATGTCAACAGTCGTCTCCTTAACCCGGCAGAGCGCTGTGCTGACAGAGCTGTCACGTTTCCGGTTCAAGAGCTGGCTCATGAGTTTCTACGTGGTGTTGCACTGCGTGATGCAGATTGAGCCTATTACTCCACCTTAGAATAAATATCTTCCTTAAACCTATTTCGTATTCTAACTGCTGGCTCTAACACCACTCATCTATTAAAACAGGAGCAAAGCAATTTACATGGGTCAGAAGATGACTGAGAAAGTTGTTACATTTTCTC
Source organism: Athene cunicularia (assembly GCF_003259725.1). Taxonomy (NCBI): domain Eukaryota; kingdom Metazoa; phylum Chordata; class Aves; order Strigiformes; family Strigidae; genus Athene; species Athene cunicularia. The sequence goes on along the minus strand of NW_020799101.1, from coordinate 43,187,473 downwards.
ACTTGTAGAGTGAGAATCTGCCTCCACAGTGAATATTAACACCATGCCTTTAGGTCTGCTCTTGCTTCCCAACAGGCTAACATCCTCTCTGTCATGGGAGGGAGTTCAGAATTCATGATTGTCCTTCCTCTAACCTTTCGCTACATACAAGACCAAAACAAACACCATCTCCATGTCTCTATAAGAGAGAATTTTTTTCACATCCTCTTTCACTTCACATGAAATTTCTCATAATGACTCCACTGTGTAGCCCTAGCTTGGCTTTTGATGACATTTTTCTTTACCCAAAGAATAGACACTTTCCATTTCTAGAATTTTTCTCTCCTTTCTTTTTAGTTCCTTCCACCTTTACATTTTTGAGAAAAGAACAGAATCAGTGTTACTGATATAACACCAACAAAGAACATAGAAGGAAACAGCTGTTGATAGCTCTAATAACTGCAGACAGATATATTTACAATTTTTTAATATTTTCATGTGTAATAACTTATCCATGATTGTTAACTGCAGAGGGGCTTCTGGAGACAGAATTTGAGTTTCTCCTTTAATGTAATTACACCAATATTGTTTTTCCTAGTCATCACTGTGAAATTATAGACAATTTGGAAAGAAATAAGGACTTTTCCTCCTGTCACAACTTGAATTTTTGGTCATAAGTTTGCATTGAAGTAATTTCTGATGTATTTATTTTGTAATGTTTAGTATTATGTGGTCACTGTAAGTCCCTAAATGCTGTGCTATTAGTACTATTCTATTATAGTATTTTTACAGCAGCACCTAATTCCATAAAAAAGGAATTCAGTAATGACTAGGCTAAATATTACATAGTGATTAACATGAATATGCATAAACAGTGTTCCATAGGTTAATTTAAGAAAGAGTTTAAAAGAACTGTTCTGGAGGCAGCAGAAACCTTGTCATAGGCTCCAAAAACCTAAGAGGTATCTTCAAGCATAAAAAATATAACTGCTGATAAAAAAATTACTTAAGAAGAATCAAAAGTCAACCACTTGGAGAATGCACAAATACTCATGACTATGCATGCTGGAATGTGCTGTGTTTTCTCTTGACCATCACAGTTACCACTAGTAAGACATTCCACAGCTGAAGACCTGCCTTTGGCAGCCTCAGAGACAAAGCCTGGCCTTTGTCATCCTCACAGTTTTGCACTGATCACTTTTGCTGTAGCAGCTTGTCAAAGAGAAGAATATACATTGCCATCTCACAGAGCACAGAGCATGCAGGGCTGCCCTGGGTATATGGGGCCTCAAGGGTTGGCTCTACTTAGAGAAATCTGAAATAATTTAACCCAGAAAAAGCGTGAGTTAGCGTGGCTCGATCTTCCAACTAAACAAAAATATTTCAGATTTAAAGTGTCCAAAGCCTCCTACCAGGCCACCCAGCCTTAGATAACCTGTGGATGCAAACTCTCACACACTCTGCCATCTCCTGGGTTGGTGCAGATGTGAATGTGAAAGTACCTGTGTACTTTACACCCATAAAAATCACTTTTTTTACCAGAGAAAACAAAACTTTTCTCTACAACTACACCATGAATAAGAGCTACTGTGCATTGCAATTATAACTTTGGGCTGTAAAATCCATACATAGCCCACAGAAAGCACTATACAACAAAGCAAAGAGATTACAAAGTAATGTAGCAACTCCCTGGGTGCTTTTATAAGCACCTTTCCATCTCATGTACATGCTGTGGCATGGTTTATCTATGAATTGGAAAAGCATGAAGGATAAAAAAGTAAGCACTGATGTGGTAAATGGTCTGATAGAGCCTCCAAATAAATCTCTACAGGCCTGAGCTGTAAAAGCAGCTGAAAGAGCTTACAAATTCTCAGATACAACTGTGTTTGGTATAAACACATCCCTGAGTTCCCTCTAAAGGATGCCACATTCAAAGTCACTATCCTGGATTTCAAAGCTTCAATGAGATTAGACCTAATTGTTTGAAACATAAGTGGGGAAGGATGAGGAGGAAGAAGCTGAGAGAAGGAATGAAACTGGTATTTAAGAAAAAACAGTCATAACACATTAGTATCCAGATAATGACATACACAGTAACATCATGTTACAGAATGAGACAATTACTCCTCTAAATTTAATACAGCTACACTTGGAACAACATGTTCAGTTCTGTCCATGGCATTACTGGAAGGAGGTTAATAGCTGAGAGGCAGCTTGAAGAAGTGCACAAGTATGATTACGGGGGTGAATATACTGATTTATATTGGAAGACTAAGAGCTAAATACAGGCAGCTGGGTTAAGTGATAATTAGTTGTAGGTTGTAAGTGTACATGACAGCAACCTGAAAACATATGAAGGGTAGGACAGAAATTAATTATATAGTACAGGGGAAGAAAACTCAGAATAGTAAGATATAAATTAGAACTGTTACACTGAATATCAGAAAGAAATTCTGTCCAAGTATAAAACGACGCATGAAAAGTTAAACTACGGAAGATTAGTTCCTAGCTCAGTCAGAGCAGAGGGCATGGTGTAGACTTCAGTTTCGAAAACCAGAGTGAACACAAACATGTGCATAATTATGCATGCAGCTACTGTATGTAAGAGAGAAATAGAATTTGCAGTGCTTCACAATTCCTCTAGCAGATTTTGAAATTTGAGCCACAAATAAGAAATCCTAAAATTTTTGGAGGCTTGTATTGAACTAAAAAACTAGAAATCTAAAACTCAAAACTATCATGAATTTAATTTCAGAAGTAAATAAATCAGGAAACAGCACAGTGGTTATCTGAGTGCTTTTTTATGGTTTGGAAAAAAAAAAAATCTAAATTACCACAGAAATTTCAAACACGCTAAAGAGATAAAAAAAGTAGAGAAAGAGTAGCATCAGAATTTAGCCTCACTGTAAACAGTGCATGCTAGACTGCTGCAACAGTTTATCCTTTTAATCTCTAATATTGGTACTGAAAAATGTGTGACATATCAACACACAAATACAGGAAATATCTAGGGAAGCGCTGTGCCTTTTCTGCAGCACTCCTGAAATTTTGCTAGCAGAGTAAAATAAAGACTGAATGTCATTGCAGAATGATCTGTAAATTTTCTCCATCTCCTCATTTGCATGCCATACGGAAGAGTGTAATGAGAATATGACAATATGCCAATCAGTAAAAATTCTTGCCTCAAGAATGAAAATGTAAGATTGTTATGGTCTCTTCTTGAGAAAGGTGCCAGCATTAATGTCTTTTGCATCTTGTGCAAAATTATCATTGAAATCCATCTCTCCATCTAAGAGTATTCACCTAGCTGAAGTGATCTGTGTATTACTTTTAAACCACAGGCATTTGTGAGATTAGGAATATAAACTTTACACTAAACTAAACTTTACACTAAACTAAACTTTACACTAAACTAAACTATAGTCACCAGAGACAGACAGGTCAACAGAGAGGGATGTTGTGGAGAGGGCAGAAAGGACAGTGGCAGGAGTAGGAACCAATACAAGACAGGTAAATGCCACATTTCTTAATCTTGTCATGACAATCTGTATTTATTTTATTCAGATCATTACTGGGAATATCATCCACACCACATGCACAGTGAGTTTGAGACCTTTGGAGACAATCACTTCACAGAACTGCAGAGCGTACAGCCTCCCCAGCTGCAGCAGCTCTACAGGCACATGGAGATTGAACAAATGCACGTCTTGGATTCTGCAATCCCAACCACACACATCGGACTCAACCATCAGGTATGGCTACCAACCCTTACTCCAAATTTAGGATGACAGTTAAGGGTAAGGAAAATAGTGTGTCAGGGAATGGATACTCTTAGGTGAAAGAGATTGAAGAAATGAATTATGTAAGTTCTCACTGCACAAGTTCTTGATATAAACCTCTTCATTCTCAGGACAAATGTGGTTTAAGCATTCTTTTTAGCTGGATAATGAGGAGTCACATTCCTCAAACTGTGCCTTAAAGGTTAATTGCATTTTGTGGAGGTTTTTGAAATGTCAAAATTTTGTTTGATTTGGAATGAAAATCAACTGTTTTGAAATTCTGCAGAGGAACTGGACCTGAGAAACTAGGCATTGTCATAGCAAGGGTATCCACCACTACTGGAAAGTATTCTGAGCCTCAAAGTAGTAGGAAAGTTTTAAATATTTCCAAGCAACCCTGACAATTTTACATGATTTGTACAAGAAATGCTAACAAAGACAAGTCACTGGTAATTTTTTCACAGCGAAACAGGCTGATGACAACCTACTTGTTTTTTTTTTACCTGAAAGTAAATAAGTCACGAGCCAAAACACACTGTCTTGTCTCTGCTCAGATTTTACAGGAAGCCAGTCATTGGCCTGTAAAAAAGATACTCCTTTGTGCAGTAAAGATACTCACCAAAGTGCCAGTGAGTTCTCACTAAAGTGAAATTATAAAGGGTTCCATTGTACTACAAAGATCCCAAGCAACATGGGTGTGGAGATTGCTTTTAACTCTTGATCCTACAAGAATATGCCCGAAGTCATTACTGGAAGCAATAAGAAAGCTCAGTGATCTTGTCCTAAGGAGTTTCCCAAGGCAGGCAAACTACATACAATGCTCTGAATACAAGACAGAGTAGGACTGAGGTGAGAGAAAAAAGTGTTTGCCAATTACAGTGCTGCATATAATGGTGTGATTGCTGAAGTTTTGTGAGAGAAACTGCAGGCATGGAGTTATCATTTTGAGCTGCTTTGTTCAAATCAAACTGGAATTTTGTATAAATACTATATTAATAAGAAAAAAAATAAGAACACTGTCAATAGGAAACTGGCTGACTGCGAGCCATCAGACTTCTCACCCTACTACTCAGAAAAAAAAATCAGGAATAGAACAGATGATGTAGATACAAACAAAGAATTAGGAACAGAAAGTTACAAATATAAAAAATGTTTCATGGAACAGCAGTCTGTGGGAAGCTTCAAGTTGTTTCAGTTGCCCACTGCAACTGCTAAGACGTAATAACCAACCGTTACCTCCAACCAAAGGCAAAAGAATAAAAATTAGCCCCTTTATGGATGTCTTTGAAAGCACCACCAAAAACAAAGAGAGGGTCACTTCATTCTACTCAGTTATCATTTTTCATTTCAGGACAAAAGGCAGAGAATTAGTTTTGTTACAACTTTTGATAAAGAGCACTGCGCTCTCTCTGCCCCACCCCATACCAAGCTGCAGAAGATATTAGTAGGTAGAGTTTCACCACTACCCTCTACTTCCTTACCAGCTGGGGATCTTTGGCTTTTTACTTTGATCTACAGCAGCTCATGCAAGTGGTACTTGGCATGCTCTGAGGTTCAGACGCCGGTGTGTCCCAGCCACACTCCTAGGCAACACATATTCTTAAGGCATTTTCAAAGAAAGAGAAGCGGGAGGCAAGCTTTAATCCTCTGCCGAATTAGCCAGTTACTAACTGCACCCATGATTGTCGTGCAATATTAGAGTCACAGTTTGCAAATAAAGGAAGAAGACGAAAAGGCGTTTCTCTAATTTTCTGTTGATATCACATTATTTTGTGAAATCAAATTTGATCTCAAGCTCTTCTTGGACAAGATTTCTTCAGAAAGTTTCATTAGCCAACAGGTGTTCTCACAAATAATAAATTAAGAAAAGAATAGTCATTTGGAAGGGAGAATGACAGAAAAGGTTGGAAAACTGAGGAGCTTTAGGAAGAGGAAAATCACAAATGGATGCCACAGACCCTGAGACAACATCAGAATATGGGAAGTAGCTAGCAGTTTCTTAAACTTTCTCTCTCCAGAACTGTATTAGTAGCCTGGCTCTTTCAGACAAACTAGCAGGTCCTCTGTGACTCCGTGTAACATAACTGTGTGACACTCTGTGTATTGACCTGCGTTGAGTTTCAGGTGCAAAGTAAGTGTAAGCAAAAATACGCAGATCGGGAAAGTGGGGACAGCGTGGGGGAAGGTTACTCAACTCCCCAAGCTGGTCTCTCTCCAGCTCCTTTTGCCTGCCAGACACTGCTCCCCCTCCCTCCTCCACAGCACCATCCCACTGTCCCCTCCATGCCCAGAGGAGGGGTTTCCATACTCCCACACCATCCCAGGTTTCCACAACCTTTTTCTCTGCAGGGGCACCGATGTCTCTTCCCCTCCCCTGTAAGACATTGTCCCACCTTCTCATTCCCCTTCCCCCATGGCAGAGTCTCTCCCTTCCTTCCTACCCCTGAGGCTGCAGCTTTCTTAACTGTAAAAAGCTAAAGGTGACTCTGTGGTGAGGGCTGAAGTTTCGCTCTTGGGGATCTGACAGGAAGCTTACACACTCTCTTACCCAATCCTGGCCTTCCTGCCAGATCGGCTCCAGCCAATCTGCCAACTCATTAACCGCCAGCTGCTGCACCCCAAAACCAGCCCTTTGCACACTCCTTATTGGGACATTTTAAACCGGTGCAAAACTCATCTGAAAAGCACCACCTGGCAAAGCCCAACATGGGGTGGGTGGTGTGACTCATGAAGTGAACACCCACTCCCCACTTCTGTGCCTAAGGTCCCCTGGGAAGGGAATCAGGCTCAAGATGTCCTTTATCAGTAGAGGGAAGAAAGAGTAGTTCATAGAATCACAGCATGATTTGGGTCAGAAGGGACCTTAGATCATCCAGTTCCCACCCCCCTGCCACGGACAGGGACACCTTCCACTAGCCCGGGTTGCCCAAAGCCCCGTCCAACCTGGCCTTGAACCCTTCCAGGGAGGGGGCAGCCACAGCTGCTCTGGGCAACCTGTGCCAGGGCCTCACCACCCTCACAGTGAGGAATTTCTTCCTTAGATCTAATCTAAACCTACCCTCTTTCAGTTTAAAACTGTTACCCTTCAATCCTATCCCTACACCCCCTGATCAAGAGTCCCTCCCCATCTTTCCTGTAGCCCCTTTCATCCCTGGGAGGCCACTCTAAGGTCTCCCTGGAGCCTTCTCTTCTCCAGCTGAACCCCCCAACTCTCTCAGCCTGTCCTCACAGGGGGGTGCTCCAGCCCCCTGAGCATTTTTGTGGCCTCCTCTGGACCCGCTTGAGCAGGTCCATGTCCTTATGCCAGAGCCCCCAGATCTGGACACAGCACTGCAGGGGGGGTCTCACAAGAGCAGAGGGGGAGAATCCCTTCCCTTGACCTGCTGCCCACACTGCTCTGGATGCAGCCCAGGATACAGGCGGCTTTCTGGGCTGGCAGTGGACATTGCTGGCTCATAGTTAGTTTTTCATCCACTAAATTCATCCATCCAGTTCAAAAGGAGCTCATCTTCCACGACTATTGATCTGGCCCATTTCATGAAAACCACATTGTATATGCTGTGGGGTTTACAGGATGTTGGTTGGTTCTTTTTAATGTAGGAATTGGGTTCTTACTCCCTGTCCCTCAGACTGATCTATTTCTCAGCCTTAAAGGAACAGCTACAATAAGTCATGGCAACTGGTCGTGATCCCTACTAAATCAGACTGCAGCTGAGAATTTACAGAGCTGTGGTATATTCCACACTGCTCCTGGCAAGACCTCTATATAAGGGCATGAGAATTTAGCACAAAATGTGTCTTTCTAGCTTTGCAGATGAGAAATCCCCATTATTGGGGAATTTTCAGATAGCCACTTAGGAAAAGAGTATGTTAGCCAATATCATGTGTCCTTTATCTTAGTGCTAAGGCTATTCCCCTCATCACAAGGGAAATTCAGGACAGGAAGCTGACAGACCCATGTAACCCTGTCTCCAGAGTTGGATGCAGTCCTATAGGGATACAGTGCCATCAGAAGCTGCTATGCCTGAGAAAGGAAGAGGACAGCAGAGCCAAAGCTAGTCAAAGCGGCCATGCTAGGGCAGAACTCTTCAGCTATTTCAAATTTAAAAGAGAAATAAAAAAAAAAAAAAAAAAAAAAAAGTTGTTCTCAAAAGCAGTTTTAGATAGGCGGGGATAGGCGACAGGAATCAGAAACTCATTAGGAAGAAGAGTAGCTTTGGGAAGGTATGGGGGAAGAGGGACAATATCACATGCATAGGACATAATATATGAGAAAGTTCTGACCTTCACAACCTTGTACATGCTTCCCTCTTGTAAAGATGCATCTTTGCATATGTGCAAGTGTTGACTGTTATCTGGAAGTGTTTCTTAATTGCATAGTATTTATTATAAATGTCAGCAGCTAAATCACTCAGTATTACCCTAAACATTCTCATATCCTTCCTACCTTCTTCCCACTTTTCTCTGTAACTCTCTCAATGACATTTCTTTTTGTTAATCTCAATGCCCCACCCTCTATTGCTACCTCCTCCCTCTACTCCTTTTTTCTCCTGAAGGTGTCCTATTTGCCCCGGATGTGCCTACAGTACTCGTCTCCACCACAGCCCAGTTCTGATGAGGAAGACATAGAAAGGCAGAGCCCTCCATTGGAGGTGTCAGATGGGGAGACTGATGGTGTGGAGCCTGGGCCTGGAATTATGCATGGAGAAACAGGTCAGTGAAGATGGAGGGACTCAGTCAAGCTGTTATGTTACCATGATGACAGTGAATAATACTGTAGAACAGCTGTGCTGGTATTTCATCCAGTTGCCAAAGTTTCACTTTCCCTGACTCCTTGCACCCTCCTGTCCTCCAAATCTTTTATGACCATAACTGTCTGTATCTGAAATCTCATTTCTTCACATACTCCCGCTTCCTCCTTCTGCCTTGCCTATTCAGGCTTCCTGAATGGAATTGGGTTTTGCCATTTCTACTCCAATTTCCATCAACAGGTTGGAAAAGCAAGGCAAGAAGGTCAAGGAACTGATTTTTAAAAAGATTTAGCTCTGTTTGCTCAGTACCTGAAAGTCAGGTTCTGTATAACCTGCCCAAATTAGCTTCAGATTAGTTTCAAATTAGCAGTGCTTTTCAGATAGCTTCAAATTAGCAAATTATTTTCAAAACATTTCAAATTTATTTCAAAATTTTTTCTTCTTGTTTTTTCTTCTTGGTACATCAATCCACATTATGTCCTCACAGTGTAACACTGTCTATTGTTATAAATGTTGGAAATTGAAGAAGTTTTGTGACTGACAAGCTAGTTGAAACAGTTATGTGAATTATATACATTCTGCTGTTTCACCAGGAACTACACACTAATAGTAATGCTCCACTGCCTTTCTTCTATGACCCACACAGGCAGCAAGAAGAAGATACGTCTGTATCAATTCCTTCTGGACCTTCTTCGCAGTGGAGACATGAAGGACAGCATCTGGTGGGTGGACAAGGAAAAAGGTACTTTCCAGTTCTCCTCCAAACACAAAGAAGCATTGGCGAATCGCTGGGGCATCCAGAAAGGCAATCGCAAGAAAATGACCTACCAGAAGATGGCACGGGCTTTGAGAAACTACGGCAAGACAGGGGAGGTCAAGAAAGTCAAGAAGAAGCTGACCTACCAGTTTAGTGGAGAGGTGATGGGAAGGGGGGTCACTGATAGGAAGCATTATCCTCACTGAGGCCATGGGACCCTAAGCAAGAAAAATGTTAAGACCTCCTGGCTGGATACCAGCAGAGGAGATGGACGCATCTTTCTCTTTGCTTCCTGTGCCCCCTTCTCTGCCTTTAAACGTCCTTTACCATCAGATGTTTCTGGTACGAATTCCCTTCTTCAGCATCTGAGAATCCTAAACGTGACAGAATTCTTTGCTTCCATCCTACAAGTTGGACAGAGTTGGGAAATTTAAAAAATGTACAAATATATTATTGTCAGGAAAGATTTTTTTTTTTTTTTGATTGTATTGTAACTAAAGAATACAGCTGATGAAGTTTGCCTTCAAAGGTGGTGCTGTGTCAGTCACAGTGACACTGCATTAGCTTACAGCTTTCAAACTAGCATTAATACAGGCTCTGCCGCAGCTCTCAAAGCTAGAGAGAAGTTTGCAGATCTGGGAATGATACTCGTTCTTTTAAATAGTAATAACATGTACATATTTAATAAAATTTGATATAATGAAGTTCTGGTGTTTGCATAATAAATGATCACTTCACAAACAAATCTCATGTGCATTCACTTATGCAGATACGGCTCATGTGTGGTACCTGAACAAAAAAAAACCCCACAGGGTTATCCTCCTTATCCATCTGTCTCTGCTTTTTAATTTTCCAAGAAACAACATCAATGCTGTCAAACTAAGTCACAAAGATAATACATGAGCTACGTTACTGTGAAAGAGACTGCAGAAGTGATGTCAATTTTGAAATACATATGTATCTGTCATTATATTTTCCTGTGCAAATGAAGCCCTGCCAGTTGAACAATTTCTATTCACTTTTACCAAGAATGGCATTTACAGCTCTATCCGGTTTAGAACATAACAATTAACCATATTCTTCTGTGGTTTTGCTAATTTTCCTGCTTCTGTTCTTTCCTCTTGCTTGCTTACCTCCACAGCGATATCCTGACTTTAGCTTATGAACCTCACTGGGAAATAAGTTGTATTTAATCATGTCTTTGTAGAATTCTAGTACAAAAGATTTTCGAGCTTTCAACTGTCCATTTTAGTCCCTACTGTAAAACAGTAGTAATTAACAACAACTGCATTGTATAGATTACACTCAAAATGCAAAATAAAAGATAATTCAACACCTGAGATATCACAGTAAAGTTACCCAGTATATCTAAACACAGAAAAGAAAATCAAAGTCAATGAACACTAAGAAAATTAACATTTTAATTTTCAACATTACTTAACATATCTCAACTGTGTTCTAGCACTCAGAAATCAGGAAATATCATCACAACTCTTCCAAAATAAGTGAGGTGAAATGAAATAGGTCTAGAATGAAGGTTCTGTTTAACAATATTAGAATATAGTAGAACATGTCAAATATGGCAATTTGGAGGTCCTAACTAAGTAACATAACTAACTTGAAGCTTTTCAAAGCTTGCTCCTCACTGAAACCAGACACAGTTGAAAGTGATGAACTTCTTATAGAATTGAATTCTGAAAATTATATTTAAACATGGACAGTTTTATCTACACTAACAATCTCACTGTGGAAATGAAAAGTCTCGTGATATCACTGGGCTACAGTGACTCCTTGGAGTCAGACAGAAAGAAGCTCCTGCTTAAAAAAAAAATCACGGTGTAATACTTCCCAATTCTTCCTCCCAGTTCATGAACATGATAAATACATCAATCAATGCCAGGAATTAAATGAGAGTTAAAAGTGAGTGAGGGCTTCAGAACTTTCTCTATCCAAGATAAGAATAATAAATAGAAATTATCTTTCGGTCTTATAAAAAATCTTGCAACCCAGGTTTTAGTTAGTGTTCTTTGAGGATTATGCATATACTTCTAGTCAAATAGTTTTTATTCAATTAGGGTTGGGATATGTCAAAACTATAAAACAATTTAAGACGAGATTTTGTTTCTGAAATTGTACTGTAAGAGTTGTATTCCTATATGACACAATGTAATACTCACTACATTAGACTCGTGTTAACTCCATCTGCATTCATACTGCAATTGTAGGATGGAAGCTGAAGACACCGAAGGTAGCTCTAAGAAAACTAGAACAGTACTCCATACTGACGTAACTAGGGTTTCTTCAGTGCTGAGCTAGAAACTCAGGGCTTTTCTGTTTGGTACTGATGCTGATTCTCCACCACTGACTTGCTACTAGAAAGAGATAAAAGACATTTGCCTTCATCAGACTTTCAGACTTGATATTCAAGAGAACTAGAGGATTAATTCCTCTCATAAAAATATCATTATCACAAATACGGCTTGAAAAGCAGAACTGAACATTCTCTGACCCTATAATTTGGAGAAGGATCGTTTCCTCTTGCAGGAAGACTATGATGACTGAAAAGAGCTAACTGGTGAGCTAATTGTGGAGATGTTTAGGATATCACAAAAGCCATCTCAAGCTTGTCAAACAGTCGTCTTAGATCTCAGAGACCTAGTTTTCTATTTTCCTAGCAAGTCTTGCATAGAAAACAATTAGATGCTGGAGAAATAATACAAAATTAAAATAAACATTCAAACAGAAACAGTAAGAACCTTGAAATGAGTGATTTGAGCACTGTGCATTACTATAAAATATTATTTCAGAACAGCTACTTGTACTTGAATTGAAGAATTTGGATTTTACACTGGTTTTGGTCACAAGTAACACAGAAATGGAAATGGAAGAATCAGAGGAAAAATATTTCTGGGATCAGTATTATTTATAATTAAAACATTTTAAAATATAGTATTGGATATATTTTAACAAGCAGGTTTAAAACTTTATTTATCTTCAAAGTTGAAATCTTTTTCTCTTCCTCTTGTTAATGCTTTGAAATACTGTTTCTAAAAATATTCACTCCCCATCTGTTTCTGGTTAGGTTTTTCATCTGTGGCATAAAGAGTGAATAATCATGTGTTGCAGCTGTGAAGGAGATGATGCTTCTCTGCCACAGTACCATTTGAATCCCATCCAATCAAACTGGTCTGGAGAGCAGGCTGTCTAATCAAGCTGAATTACCGCCATTCAGTTACACATGCAAGCAGAAGCTCTTTGGCTGTTTCACAGAAAGATACCAAAATTAATGGGACAAAATCACTGGTTTGGGAGAATTTTAAGTACCAGACAGGCAGACATGTTGGGAAAAGGTAGGTCAGGTCATTATCTGGAGAGATGGCCCATGATTAGCACAAGTTTATTGGAACATCTTGCACCCCACTGCTGTTAGAGATCTTCAATCCTCTTTCAAAGCAAGCGTTGGTATTCAACTTACGTGTGACCCTTGCGGCCTGCTTGCAGCCTGCTTTAAAAAAAACAACCACCTTTATTAGCTAGTTCAATACTTGCATAAAGATATTATTCAGAAAACTATTGCTGAGCTACATCCAAAATACTGACCTTCCTATGATAATTTAGACCAACTGCATCAGAGGAGTAGAAGGTAGAAAAATTGCACTGGCTGTACCGAGGGATAAACTCCTTATAATAATTTACAGAGATAGCATCTATATTTTTAATTATACTCAGTCAAAGACAGTTTTAGACATTTCTAGATTTGAGCTGCTACTCACCTACATCAGACAGAACTGCAGTTAAAGGTCCTATTGTTTGGTCTTGCCTGACAGTTCACATTTATTGAATCTCCTGAAACTTCCTGAAAAATACATATATTCAATTTTTTTTTTGTCTTCTACTTCATTAAATTTTATCTCCATAGCCTCATTTCCAGATACATACACTGCCAGAGTCTTATAATCATAATCTTGCCTTAATTTTTTACTACAACAGGGTTTATGCTCTGTACTTTGCCATGTTTTTTCGCTGCAGCAAACTTGTTGCCTCAGTTTACTTTTTCTATTTGTATCCCTTAATCTCTTTTTCTTCCTTCCATTTCTTTCTAGTTTTTTTCTCCCTCATTCAAATCTCCGTACAACAAAAGACACTTCAATATCATCAAGCTTAATTCAAACTATAGTGCCAACTTCACAACAAGTACATATATCACATGACAGTTCGGTTTATTTACTCTGTTGATCTAATTTTGCCTATAGTCTAAATGCACACTGTAAATTCGTAGCAGGAACTTTATCACTGATGACAATGCAATGAGTATTTTTGATTTCACAAAGCCCAGAACAGCAGCTTCTCCATGGGAATCCCACCCTTCTGTGTTTAAAATGTATGGATTAGTGGTAGAAAAGACTATGATATGACACAGAATACAGCACTCTGTGGGTACCCATTCCAAGAATTTCCATTATTTCTAATTTATTTTGTGTATTAACTTGCTATCTCACAATCTTTTCTTGTTCTGAGCAATACTCAAGCCAGACTTACATAATTTCACATACCTAAAACACGAAAAATTTAAAGCTTGTAGTAAACAAGGCTACAGTAATGAACCCACTAATCTCATACTACAGTCAAGTGGGCAAAGAGCTTTGCTCTTTGAAGCAAGTGTAACGTAGCTAAAACTTCACCAAGTTTCACCTTTCCTCTCTAACAAATTTGCATGTTAAAATTCAGTTGGTTCAGTTAGGCCTGCGGTATTACGGAGGTCTGTATATAATCCAAGTCCTATTCCAGGAGCTGGGGAATGTAAACTTCTTCCAAAGAACATGAAAACAGCAGTAGGCTGCAGATATTCTTTCTCATCTCCTCCCTCATAACTCATCTGTGTCTGCTTTCACCCCATTTGTGTTTCTCTCACAACACTTCACATCACCACACAGGAATAGAGTCACTTAAGCTGGAAGGGACCTCTGGAGGTCACCTCATCCAACCCCCTACTCAAAGCAGGCCAATTAGATCAGGTTTCTCAGGGCAACTTTCTTTCCATTCTCTTTCTTTCCATTCTCTCCACTCATACAGCCACATCCCCCTTCTTCATGCCTTCAGTTCCCCACAGTGTTGCTTTTTACTACCGGGGAGCCAAAGCAGTACGTGAGAATGAGCAGAGCAGTCTATGGACAGGAGGAGAATGAGGATGTGGTAGAGCAGATAAGGTTTAGCAGGAGGTGGTGGAGGAGAAGGAAGGGTGGGAGGAGGTGTTGGGGAGACCAAGGTTATGCAAAGGATTGAGGAAGCGGCTTTGTGGTAGGAAGGAATGCAGTTTCTGTGCTTTAAGGGCTCCCTCTGAGCTTTTGTTTTAACTCCCTAGCAACAGAGCAGAGTGCTCTTCATCTGAGAAGCTCTCTGACCACTGATGCCTTTGTGCAGAATGCTCTAATGCCTCTGCCTTATGCAAAGTGAAGAATGTTTGGGTGCTGAGCTGGGCATTTACATATACAAATCAGTTTGGTTTTCTTTTAGATTTAACTAACTAATTTTCTGAGTCTTGAGTGTTTGCTTTTAGAAACATAATTCTGGAATTCTTCTTTAGACATTCACTCTTCCACTTTTTCCCACCCACCAACACTCTGTTCCTTTTTCAGCCAGTCCCAGATATCCACTCCCAGCTCTTCGTTCAGCTTTTCTCCATCTCAGCCACCAGACACCTCCGTATTTACTAAATCCCAGTTGCTTTATTCTCAATGTCAGGTTTCAACTTTTGCCTGGCTAGTCTTCCTCTCAGACCAGCTTTTCTCACATGTGCCTCCAGTCAGCTTCTCTTTATGCGAATGGTTCTCAGTTCCAATATATTCGTTCAGCCATTTATAGTTTTCCCATCCCACATCCTCTTACAGTTTCACTCTTATCACCTACTGACTCCTAGTTCTCTTCCCACCCTCTCATTTGTACCCCAGCTCCCCATTCAATGTTCTTGTCCTTTGAAGATCTATTTCAAACCCCTCCCACAACCTCTACCCTCAATTTTCTTCTCCCCACCTGTACCCTTCAATCACGTATTTTTATTTCCTTGTCCTTCTTTAGTTGCTGTGTTCCCTTCTCTCTCTGAAGGTCCAATTCGTTCCCCCTCACAGCTCTCCCCTCCATTTTGTATGGGCCTGAGGGAGATGCTATTTGGAGAACAGGACATGCATGCTGTTTGCTCTTAGTTCAAGAGTGTGGATTCAGGCCGAGCCCTGCAGTAGCCCAGATAGAAATGCAGAGTAAATTCTGCTGATCCCTACACTGGACCCAACTGACACAGTCAAAACTTCTTCAGGAGATAAAATCTAGAAAGTTCTCACTGAGCATATGCAGACTGTGTTTTTTTTTCCTGTAGTCTAGAATATGGAGAAACTCAGGTTGGTTATCATGAAGCCAGTTAAAAAGGACATCCCTAAAATGAAAGCAAGTTAACTGTTAAATGTCCAAAAAGATCTCAAATATGGGGCATAAAGTGTGGGGATGCAAAATTGTTGCACAGAGGGAAGCTCAGATAAGCAGGATCAGCATTACCCAGATCTCGTAAGCTCTTGTAAACTCAAATTCTGTCAGTGAGGCCAAGTGCATTTGCACCGTACACCCGAGAGCTCTGTGTTTCAAAAGCATGAAGGAAACACTCTGCCTGGTTTTGTGGGGTGCAGCACTTCAGTAAATGACTTGTGCTGGACCTGTGCTCTTCACTGAGTCAGCTCAGTTATCCTACCATTCGCACCAGTAAATCTGCAGCCCCTGGAACTGAGAGTTAATTATACTACCTTGTCGTCAGAAACTGCTGAATCACGTAGGAGGTGATATTTTCACAAAACAAAACTAAGAGGCAGAGAGACAAATAAACAGAGACAAGAAATCAAATGGCATGACAGAAACTAAAAGCAAAAAGAAACCCAAAGTAGAAAAGTAATATATAGATTTTCCGCCTGGATAGTTACATCTGGGCAAAGTCATAACCATCTAAAAACGTAGCCTTTTAATAGGAAATTGGATAGACTTATTAGAAGGAGGTGCTGCTAACTTTGTCTAAAAATAATAAATCCTCAGGTTTCTCTGCATAAGCTGTGCTGCATCTATCCAAAATCAGGAAGATACACCACATGACCTGTCACTGCGGGCCACTTATTACTGTCATTTTTGAACCTGACTTTGAACTACATGATGAAAGCCACTGTCTGAGACACAGAACAATAATTTCAGACTTGCAAGATAATTCCTCTGACAAGGAAGGACACCCTTTTCCTTCTCATTCAATTCTCTAGCAAAGCCCCAGAGACATTTATTGTTGCTTCGCTGTGCTTGTACATCAGTTTCATTCGAATATAGGATGAAACTTCACACACTTTCTAAAAAATTGTGTAGTGTTGCAGTGCACTAGTTAGTAGTTAGCACAATCCACTACACATCTATTTTGGGCCAGTGTAGCCATCGCTATCATACATTTCATTTGCATAGCAGTTTTGTTATTAACAGCAGCTACATAAATAAATAAATATATAAAATGTAGAAAATGCTAGAAAAGTTTACTATTACAGCAATGCTGACACCTGGTAACCAAAAGTGTAATAGCAGAGAAAACATTCATTTCACTCTGCCTCGAAAATCCAGACACTATTTTAAATAACATTTAAAATCACAAAAGCTGCAAAGTTATAACTGGAATAGGATCATTTCCTGCATCAGGTTAAATGATTCTCGTGGCTCTGTTTCATTGTGGGGAAGAAATAACTCATACTCTCCCCAGATTAAACATGATTTTGAATCCTGGAAAGTATCTATGGAGAATATCCAGCTAAGGGACTGACTCACCACAGCACTCGAAATAAATATGCTTGATTTGGAGCACACAAGTAGTCAGAATTAAGTCCGCATTTAGTTGTTCATGTCCTCCAGTAGCTTGCTGAATTAAAACTATACCACTGAATGTTTACAGAAAGAATCAAATCTACAGTGACAAAGACATGGAATAGATAAAATTAAATCCTGAGAAAAGAGAACTAAAAGAAATAAGTTACCAGGTGTTGCCATGGGTGGAAAATCCGCTCATGAGAAGGAAAATGCTAAACCACATTAAATAAGGAATATTTATTTAAACAAAGAAAAAATAAACACATATGAAGTTTAGGAAACATGAAAGGCATTAGGAAAAAGGTTCCCAGGCACTTATGAGAGTCAGTATCTCTTCAAGTCTAAAATAGTTTCTAAGTATCTGTTATAAATAAGCAGAAGAGAGTGCAAAACAGACTAAACTTGCTTACATGATCCCAGCAAGCATCGTTGAGATGAACTCCTGCACGCTGTACTCCCTACATTAATAAAGTGAATATATTGTCTAGCTTTCCTTTCTAATACACAGTATAAATGCTTCATTATATTATTATTTATTTTTAGCGACCTATTATCCTAGCATATTATGTTTTTTAGAATAGCATAAATTTGAGATTCCCTAGGAAATAATGGCTCATAGACAGCCACCGGGATACTACTCTCAAGCAACACATCCTTAGAATTCGATTTAATGAATGACTGTATCTCCTTTAAGTGGCAACACGCTTTAGATCACCTCATCTATTTCCAGAGAAATTTATGAACGCAGTTATTCTGCAAGCCATGCAATGCTTTGCAGGACCCTTCCATTGCTGTCCAAGTGATGAAAGTGACCTCTTACAGACAAGTCATTGTCAGACACATGCCTGACAATTTTACAGACAAATACCTGACAATAAGAAAGGGGAAAACAAAGGATGTTCCGTATGTAATGTCAGATTTTTAAAAGTTTTAATGTAGATTTACACAGCTGTATTTTTTGTCCTACAAAGTTGGAGGTGCTGTGACAAAAGTATAGAAAACAACCAATGTTCAGACACTGGACGGCAATTTCTCCCAGAACAAGAGGATATTCAAATTGAAAGTTGGAAAATACAGAATCAATAATAGAATTCTTATTTTTATGTGTGTTTCAACAGTGGAATCACTACTATTGTAAATTATTGAGTCCAAAAAGTTAATGTCGTTTTGGAGAGAAATGAGTATTTAGGTCAATCAATAATATTGAGAGTTCCAAAAACTTAGAAGAAATATTTAAGATTTGTTTATGCCAATATCTACTAGCATCCAGAATGAGTTCTGTGTTAGATATGCATTATCCCATATTTAATTATTCCAAGGTTCTCAGTTCTTGCTTTGAAGCACCTCCTACTGGACACTCACTGAGTACAAATACAGGCTTGGATAAACACTACATGCCTGCATTTTAAAGAGTTTGAATGTAAGTAAATATTTCCTTTAAACCCATACAAATGGGTTTATTTCCACTTACACCATTTTAGTTAATGGTAATAAAGGCCTATGGTGCTAAGTGTAAAAAAACCTTCAGAACTGAACAATCTTTTGAATCCAAATCTGACATGTCAGAATACTATGTATTTTATGAAATCAAGAACCTTGGAACATAGCTTATAGGCTTTCCCTAAAAGTAATTATTTGCTAATAGGTGAGGGAGAAAGGATAAAGTAACAAAACTAAATTATCTATGTAAAATTATTCCTGAGGAAGATTAGTACATGCTGGTAGGAAAATTAGTACATGCTGATGGCAATTCCAAGAGGTTTATGTTTTAATTACTGAATAATTGACTTCTAGGCAGCTAATTTCCTTTGTAAACATTATTTCAAGGACACATAATAGAGAAGCAACTAAGTTGAGAAGCAGTGTGGCTCTGATCATAGTCCACCTCTGGATAATCTGCGTAGATTTTATTTTCTTTCTCGCTATCCGTCCGTGGCAGCTCTGTCTCCTGTGGCCTCTATTGTCTGAGGTAGCAGGGACACAACTCTCTTCCCAGAAGGGGTCTGGATGCCATTCCAACAGAATGTTGGGGATCAGCTTTGGAGAGAAGAGGGAGTTAATGGCAGCTGTCTAGTAAGGAGAAATATTTAAGAAAGGAATAATGATTTTCCCTAGTTGAGTGACAGATTTTTTCATACTGTGAGATGCAAGCCCCTTGAAAGAGCTCAAGCCAAAGCAAATACCCGAGATTTCCTGACTCCTGGTGAAAAGTCTCAAGCAGAGTATAGTAGGTCAAAACCATATAATGCTCACTTGTGCTCTACTGGAAACAGAGGCAGTGGAAAATGTACTTGGGTGACATCCTCCCGTCTTCCTCACTCATATGTAAAAAAAAAAATAAAATCCTTCAGAGGAAGAGGAGGATGTATTTGGCCCAAAATGAGGAGAGGTAGCAGCAGTTGTTCTTGCATGTTCACATTTGTACTCTGTCTACCCAGAGAGCCACGTGTGAAAAACAGACACAAAGTACAGTGACTGATGGGTTGTGTGCACACTCATTTATTGAGCTCCCTGCCAAAAGCAGAAATCCTTTAGATATAAGTTTTTACAGACTAGTAAAACTGGAAAGCCACGGGGTATTTTTTAATTAACTAGTGGTAGCTAAAATGTGCTAAATGCTTAGCCTACAGTGTTTCTCTAATGAAGCTCAAAACTCAAAATGCGACAGAGAAAAGTGACAGAAAATGAGTATAACACCAAGTTAATAAAGAGACAATTGTACACAGTCTACTATTTTGACGTATGCTATATGCTAAATAATTAAGAAGCAATGGCTGGAGCATGAAATGACAATACCAGAATAATTTTCTAGTGAGATTTTCCCCAGATCTTTTAAGCAAAATTAAAACCTCTAAAGGTATGAAATAGAACTTTGGAACTATTTTTCAAATGGTAAAAAAAAAAAAAAAAATAGTTTTTCAATTTTTTAAATTGAAAAAAAAAAAACACCTTGCTAGTTCTCAAGAAATATATGCTGTGGATCAAGTGGGTGGATGGTGGATGGGGAGGGAGGACTCAAACTATTTAAGTAGTGTCATGCTTTCTGGTTGTGACTGCAAATGTCAGTAATGTATAAGTGTCTCTGAAAAAGAAAGTTCTTCCCTTCCCTAAAGGGGGAACATTCAGTTCTACAAACAGTCTTTGGTAGAAGATTAAAAAACCAAACCAAACCAAAACAAGAAAAAAGCTCTCTGAGGGGCTGTTCAGTTCTGAGACAATTATAACAATAACAAAGACTAAAATAGGTAGCAAGAATGCAAGCAGATGCACACTTAAAGTACAGAACCCGCATACAGGGGGTGTAACTATCAGATCCAGATTGCTGAATGTGCTATAAACATGGCAGTGTAGGAATTCTTAACGCTTTACATACGTGAAGCTGGAAAATGTACTGTATGCATGTGCGACATCAGATTGTGCTCTGGTTTTTACCAACAGATCAGTGGTAGCCAGTCTTGGGTGGTTTGAGCTCTCTGCCTCCTGGAACTTGGCTATATTTATCCCAGCTGATGTAGCCTGTCAAGCGTGTCCTGCTGTTGATAAGGTGCCATACTTGACAACAGTGAGGGATCAAGGGGGAGGAGCAGGATGGGGGCTTCCACGGAGTGTCTCTTTAGGGGGTCTCAAAAGCCCTGCAGGCTCATTCCTGTTTAGCTCGGACCCTGCTTTTTAGATACAACTGGGAGCTTCATCAGAAACAAAGTGAAGATGCCAGAGCCCCTAAAGAAAACAGGTAAGGATCATCACTGACAGATAAAACCTAAGAACAGCTTGACAGGGAAAAATGTGAGTAGCTTTTGTACTCTAGAGATATTAGATGCCTTGGTGGGAAAAAAAAAATAGAGAGGAAAAAGAGATGATATTTTATGAAGTTATAAACGTAAGAGATGTGAGTGGTCTTGCAGAGAAATCAGTAACTACTTTGGCAACCCTCAGCCACAGAATTTTCTCAGGAGACTTTGCATGAGGAAAGAATAGAGATAAAATATGTTTAATTCTCAGATTCTTTTATTTTACTTCCTTTTCCAGACACCTTTAGGACACCCAAAAAAAGCACGTCATCTCTCTCTTGAGCAATTAGTCAGTATAAACCTCTCCTGCTTTTGTTTTGGGTTTTTTTCCCTGACAATTTTGAGAAAGCGTTATCGGCAAACTTTGATGGTATTTGTTGTTAGTGAAATCTCTGTGAAAATGAAAGCAAATGGCACCTGGTTCAGAGCTTATTCTTTTTAGTTCTTCCAGCCAGTGACAGTAGAACTCTAGGAAAAAAGAAGACAACATACTGTAAAGAATATATGTGTATTTCTTTTCACTCACTCTCCTCCATCCTTTCCCCTTGAGGGGTATCTAGCCATTTTCAGAAAGCCAGGGTCACAGAGCCCAGTGCAAGTCCTGCCCCACTAGAAAAATATCAGGAAAATATTTCAGATTAACGAAAGTTCTAATTTAAAGTTGAGAAATAAGGAATCACTCAGCAGCTGCCCACATAAGAAAGAAGGGGAGGCCTAGCATGGGGTGTAAAGTGCAATGGATGTCTTTGAGAAGGAGGAAGAGAGCCTGGGAAGCAGAAAGAGGAAGAGTTTAACTTCAGGGTACCTGTGTGTGGGTAGAGGAAGATGTCTCAGGAGCACTTTGTGTCCACAATTAACTCTGTAAAAAAAGTTGTCGAAAGCTGAAGTTACGATTCTTTGAAAAGTGTGCACATACCAAATACCCAGGGCTGGAGAAAACTGTACTAAATCTGGAATTCTTTACTTTCAGAGCTCTCACTTCACTGATGCTGGTGCATACCCAGAATCACTGCTTCCTAAATGTACAGCACAAGGTGCATGCTTCTTAGTGACATGCAGTTTGGAGTTAGTCAATAATAGCTGCTGATATTAATGTAGGCCTTTGAGCTCTGCAAAGGACTGAACAGGCATCAGTCTCCTGTTAGGCTGGTCAACGGGAGTATCTGCTGTGGTCACCACAACAATAGGAGAAGAATTTGTGAAGAAGAACTTCCATTTTGGCCAAAATATTTAGAATCAGTCATTGCCTGAGGCAGCGCACAAATCCAGCCTGTATCTCCCATTAAGAACTGCAAAGCACTAAAGCATGATTAATTTCAACAAGGTTTTTTTTTTATGTTTCCTCTATATGATAACTCTAAAGCAACAGTTGTGTCACCAGTCCTTCAATTTTATCTCAGCTACACCACCATTTCATGTCCTTAAAGCTGCAATTTCTGAAAACAGATGGAAGTAAAATAGTATATTAAAAAGTAGTATATACCAGACCTTGTAACTGTAGAGAAATCCTTGAAAATATAAGATGTAAACGTTCAGCAATCACCCCAAAAATAAGATGTTCGTAATCATATTCTATTTTTAAAGTCACACAATTTTTGAGATTTATTGAAATGTCTAATGCTTGTGATTGACAACGATGATAAAAAAGAAATAGGACAGAGTAGGCAAAATTTGACAGTGTGACCAACTAGGCATTGTGACTTTTGATTTCTGATGGTTTAACTGTCTTTAAAACAACATTTTCAGTCTCTGTGGATGCTCTGTTGGTGAAGATGATGCCCACCTTTGCCAGTGAGTGGTAAAGAGAAATTCTATTCCATCTTGTTTCTCTAAAGAAATCTAACAGGTGTCCAGCATCACTAGTCCTACACAATTCTTATGAACAAACCAGCCCAAACACTGTCATTATCACAGCAGGGGGAGGAAAAGCTCTCATCACCCACTCCGGCCAAGACAGAACCAGTCACATGCCCCGTAACTTCTAGAGGGGATCTTCTCATTCTCCCATGAGACATTAATCCCTTTGGTTTTCTGTTTCATGTTGTTTATATAGTTCAAACCATTTCAAGATGGGATAATGTTGAGCATAATCTCGTGAGGGATGAATAATCATCTAGCAATTTATACTTGCACAAATCACAATTCCTGCCTTTCACATACCATAGAGTTAGAATATTGAAGAACCCTAAGAGATCTTTAGTCTATATTACTGAAATTTGGGCATCTAGTGTATGGGTAAAGGAAAATGCTTCATGCCAGAGAATGATCAGAGATATTCTGCCTATATCTACTGTTTCAACAAACCTTTTAACATGTTTTTTTTTTGTTGTTGTTGTTGGGTTTTTTTGTTGTTTTTTTTTTTTAAAAAAAAAGCCCAACAAACCACAAAACCTGAAAGTGAAGTAGATAAGGCACTGCCCTATTTATTTACAGAATACCAAAAGAACTGTCGTAGTTTTCCTGAAAATCTATAAACTCCTCAAGAGCAACAGGATTTAGAAATCCTGTAGCATTTTAGTGTCAGAGCAAACAATCAAACATTGAGAAGCGTCACTTTTTGCAGGGTTCTGTTGCAGACACTTTATGGTCTTCTCCCTTTGATTTAAACATCTCATAGTTAATCTCTGGTCAAAGGTTTGCTTTTTGGAAAGTTCTGATCGCTTTTTTTTTTTTTTTTTTTTTTTTTTTTTTTTTTTTTTTTTTTGTGAAAATTCAGAAAGGTTAAAAAACCCCAACCATTTCCCTAACAATAATTTGTGACATTAAGAGGAAACAGCTGACCTTTTAACACTAAATTTAGTAGATAAGTGGGACTTAATGGGAAACGTGTGTATTACTATATCTGGAAAAGGAGAAGTCTGGTATTACTTACCTTCTCTGAAAGTCAGTCCGTTTCTATTAGCGCGTTTTATAGATTGAGGAGTCTAGATTTGGCAGTTCAAACTAGGAAATTTTATCAAGGGTGTATAAATACCCAGGCTTTTTAAGCACACAGAGGCTTTTGGCATTAATAATCAATGTTGCAAAATGAAGAGATTGGACTGTAGAATTTTAGTTTGAATATAAGCTCATTGCTTTGCATTTGCAAGCACCTAGCGCAGTAAAGTACTACTCCATGATAATGAACGTCTGTGCACTATAGTAATGCAAAAATAAATAATATTTCATATAGATATATTTTTCTTTTTTGTAAATTAAGATTCAAAGCAAGCTGAACATTGTTACCCCCATTTTACAAAAAATATGATGGATGCACAGATAAAGAGGTGGCTCTACTTAGTGAAACTATTCCTCGCCTGTTGCTCATGTTACAGGAATTTACAATCTCAGCTGCTGAAGTAGGCAAGGAATGATAAGATTGAGTAGTTCAATAGCTTTTGGATCACGGAATGATTAAGCTTGTAATTGCAAGAAGCCACTTAGGTCCCGACCGAGGAATGCACAGCATCTTTATATAGTTCCTCAGCAAGGAATTTACAAGCTCTGTTACTGAAGTCTGCTTATCCACAGTTTGGCTTTTAACTCAATGGAAGAGCAAATGGTGTAAAAGGAAAACTAGATGCCAAGTGTAACTACTAAGGCAAAGATAAATTTTCAACATGAAGCCTTAACAAATTAAGGAATTACAAAGGCTAATATTACTTTTTTAATATTCATTAAATACATTGACCAGATACATGTTTTAATACCAAATACACAGAATGGGCAGTAAGATAACTCAGCTTTCCTGGAGAAAACCTGCAATTTTTTTTTTTTCAAATTACACTCTTTACAGATTTCTGCTGGAGTCTGTAGCACATGCATTCAACCAGATACATTAGGTTCTCCTAAAACACTTATAACTTTAACAGATTTTATTTCAGAAAGGCAGAAATATAATTTGAAAGCCTTATCTAACATGCATTCTCCTTAAATGCTTACCTCCCTCTCCTCCATGTATATATCACAAATAATGAATGACGAAGAGCTGAAGTCAGAGCCACCACTCTGAAAAGCAGGATGAAAATAAAAATAATAATAATAAAAAACCACAACCCAACACACCAACAAGAGAATAGCTCTCCTCCAGCACTCTATCTAGTTAAAATCACTCTTGTGGAATTCACACTTCTTTCTCACTTTCATTTCACATAATTCACACACTTCACATATACTTTGAAATTCAGTGATTTTAGGAAAAGGTTTTCACCTCATGATTGTGATTCTTAACAAACCAGATTATGTAGAGAAAGTAGCTAGGAAGTTAAATTATTCCAGATTATTTTAATACGTGTCCCTTCTCCATTTTTCTGGCAATAATCAAATAGGAATGTCTCTTCTAGCTTGTAATACAAATTTTTATTCTTATTAGGGATATAGCAGTACTTAGTAGCTACTTACTAACAATCAGATGCTGTACAAAGACAGTACGAACAGTGTCTGCCTCAAAACACTTGCAAAATAAAAGCCCAGTAAATAGATACATCAACCAAAAAAAAAAAAAAGGCAAAGAAAATAATGATTAGTACAATACATAGAAACCTGGGTAGTAGCTTAGCCATTTTCTAGGTTTTTGCATAGAGGAGCATGAAAAATTTTTGAAGTGGAATAGTAAACTACATTGATGGTGGATGTTAGAAGGAGATTGCTTCAAAGCAGGCCAGAAAGTAAGGGGAAAAAAAACATGAAGGTGCTAGTATGAAGATTTAATAAATGGCAGCAGTAGGAAGGCAGAACACTGGTCTTAATATTTTATTTAGGTGAAAAGTGAAAGAAATTGGGTTTGGAAGTTTAATTCTTTCATTCCAGCTTAATTTGACCAAAAGCAAATGTATTTTATATTTCTTCAGCCTCCTGATTGAAAGACTTATTAATAAATTATTATCAAAATGAAACCTGATCACGGACCTCCAAATAGTGCTTTTTATTACTAACTAATGAAGCTGTATCTCATGTAAAATACAAAACTGTATGGCTGATGTGCACATCCTCAGGTATTACAAGACTTTTAAAGGATGGGTGCTGCATGCAAGTTCCAGTAGCAGCAGCATTAGCCACTGAAAAGCTTTCTGCAAGACTACTGCAGACCACACGGAGCCTGCTTCCTCTTCTGCCTGGGGTAGAAATATGCTGGTTTACATTACTCAGAAGTTACATGAGATTCTTTGCACTATGGAAGCTAGAAGTGATTAGGAAGGGCTGGAATATGAGAAATAACATGCTGAAAAAAAATGGGTTAGTACTAAGTGGCCTTAGTCTCATTTTCTTTCATTAGCTCCACATCCCTCTTCTCTCCCCATGGTAACTCCTCACAGCAATTCCAATCCCATCCCTGCAAAACACACACCCACACAGCACCTATCACTCCCCTTCAGTAATTCCTGCCCTCATCTCACTAGTAACTCACATGCATCTCTGCTCCCTCCCCAGAATTACTATAGTATGTTAGTGCTAATGTCACCTTCCCTCCCTTTGTGTAGGGTGGGTTAGAATTTACTGGGAAGCAGAGAGTTAACAAAGTGGGCAGCAGCGGACATGGGCTACTTGGTCATCAGGTGCCCCAGCCTGATGGCTCCTAAGTGCATGTGTGACTGGAGTCTGGATAAACATGTGATAGTGTCTGTGATCTGCCAGTGCCTGACAGGCACAAGAGCTGTAAGACATTCCACAACATCACATGAGAGGTGTCACAGTCGTTGGGTTTTCCACAGCCTGATGGTGGTGGTTGTGTCCAGGAGTGTTTTGAGTATGGGATGGATAGATGGAACTCAGAGGGGCGTATCTGGGTAGAAGCCAAATGTCAAAGCGAGAGAGAGATTGCCAAATGAGGAATGTGTTTCTGATAAAAGCAGGCAAAAACGAGGCTCTCAGGACAGACAAGAAGTTTTGAATCGTGGTGTTTAGGAACATTCCTAATGAGGAAAGAGCTGGATTAGATTGCTAAAACTGCATAAGAAAAAAAAAAATAAATCTGCTGGTGAACTTGGATTCACGTGTTACTTCAAGTAACAGCCACAATGAAGGAAACCAGAAATAGCTGATCTCTCACTTCTCTTTCTTCTGTTAAGCAGCCTATTTTTCCCCCAGAAGGAAAAACGATGGCATTCTCTTCACACACTCGTTCAGCAATCTCTCTTCTACAACACTTTCCTGTAAAATCTGCAGCTGTACATCACTAGTTTTTCTTTGCAAAATGAACAGTAAAAGATTAAAAGAAATACAGAAGAGTACAAAGAAACAGTAGTTTAGACACTGTCACCCACCGACTGAATTCTAAATGCAGGAAAATTACTTAAGAGTCTTCATTACCTGTGAAAAAGTGGGTTCTCAACAACTGTTCTTGCAGGCCTTGGGAGATTTTGGGCTTTTCCAATTTTATGCTTTAGTCGAAGTATTCACAATTATTTTAAGTTGGAACTGAAATGAGTCTTTTGGCAGGAAAGGAAGAGAGAGAAAGGAAAAAAAAAAAAAGAAAAAGAAAAAGACAAGGAGACTTGTAAACTTCTACATATGTATTTAGATTTCCCAAACGTCAGAAATATTATGTGGTGGTGGAAATTTCTCACTGTGCATGTAGTTCTGGTGAACAATCTGTTTTTGTTGAGTCATCTAAAGTAAATGTAAGAAACCTAATCACTTTGTAGGGTGTGCAGCAGATCAGAGTTATTTCCAAGTATGCATGTCTTGAAACCCTGCCATTTGTAGGCTGGAACCTTTACAGGCCACATCGTTGTTAAGTAATTAATATATTTATAGATTCTTTTGTGCTTAAATAGAAGAGTGATGATGATGATAGCACTCGGAGACAAAAACCATGCCTCCTGGCTGGTTTATCTCTAATGTCCTAGGGAGAGGAGCGGGATAGGAGGTATTTCAGGAGGGAGAACTGACACGGCTCCCCACCGTGTGTTAGCCTGGCCACCTTTACATGTCTTTGGAATTCTGTACTTCAAATCTGCTGTCTACAGCAACTCTTCTGCAGTTATTCATGATACACTGCATCAAAGAATACCCTGCTTTTTTGTTTACTGATGTATAAAACTACATCAAAAGATGGGCAACTGGAAACAGGCATTTGAGTATTATGCTGTAGTATAGAGCTTTATGTTCTACACAGTACTATACTCTGTTTATGAACAATTACACCACTTACAGGTCTGAGGTTAGAAAAAAACTCCAATAAAAACATGCAGGGACATTCCACTCCCAGAGGAAATTCCCCACACTTATATCTTAAAATGGAAGAAGAGCGTGCAGAAGAATACAACAGGAGCTCAGTCAAGGCTACCATAGGCTCAGTGCAAACCAAAACTGTTTTTTCATCAAACATATGAAATGTGGGGAAGAAAAGAACAAAAAAAGATTAAAATGTAATTTGGGGGTTTTTATACAACAAAGGCAAAACACAATTCATACTAAATTTTAAAAGTATTTGTATTTGATACTTTGATATTTAAGCAGCTTTGAATCCTTTGCAAAACAATGCAAGAAACAGGAACTGTATCATGACTAAAGCCCAAAGGCCATCACATGAAATCTTTGCAGATGTAACTCCATAAAATAATATATGGAGTCTGAGGACACGCTACGGGAATGGAGATTTTGTGCAATGAACTGATGGTATTATTAGTAATATACCATTTATACTAAAGCACCTGTTCAAACAGAAGTATAAACTATTTCTTTTAAAATATTTCAATGCCATGTTCCCTTCACTTTTATACAGCAGAAACAAAAGTTTAAAGCTAATTATAGCCATCCTTGTGGTGTTTGGAAGAGTTCTTGTTGCTGCCCAAACAGGAGAGCCATAGACAATTTGCCACATAGGGGACATACAATTAAATGAGATGGAATTACTAATATTTTGTAAAAGCATGGTTATGCAGGCATAAGTCAATGAAAAGATGACATCATGATGCACAAAAAACAATCAGTGTATGAATCAGAATGTTAATTACTGGTATTTTTATACATAAATATAGCTCATGGCAATTAGCAAAAAGATAACAGGCTTCATTAAGACTAAAACATAAGCATAAAATGAAAACCTTGATTCAAAATAATGTTGAAGAAATCTAAATAAATAAAGCAGGGTAAAGAAAACAGTAAAATAAGTTACCTTATTAAAATCTAATCTTGTAAAAGATTGGGATAATCATGGACCAAAATCATGATACATTGCTTGCTTCCCAAATTCCTATCTCTTGTGCTACTTTGATAACATATGAACTAAAACATCATTTGGTTTATGCTTGTTTACCCCATCTATTAACAATATCATTAATTCTCATTATAAACATCATAAGTGCTTCTTGACACATAGAGGAAACATTTTGATCCAACTTGTAATTAATTAGAAAACTAGTTGCTGTAGAGTTCTGCTTAGGCAAGTACTTTAACTTTCAATGCTGAACTAAACATTCGAATGCAAACAACAATTGATACTGGTTTAGCTGGGATAAAATTCCAAGGGTCATCATGCAAACATGTATTCCATTCCATTAAAGCCTTGATAAGTCAAAATAGAAAGACTAAAGATGAGCCATTAATTCATTGTGGTATATTAGGACACAGGTTCGTGCATAGACTGCAATTTTGTTGGAGGAACAGATCCTGATCCTGTTTAACAGCTGTATTAAGCAACTGTTCAGACAGAATTAATATTTCTAAATAAACTTCATGGCAAGTTAAGATAGAGAGCTTGATATGTGAGAATACATATCTTACCATCTTGTCAGAGATCAAAACATTCACTTATGAAAAACCTTATGAGAGCTCATTATGGGGGAAAGAGGAAGATGGACAGTGAGATGAGTTTGCTATCCATTCCACTTTATTTCATGACAACATGGAGAGGATATGACATCTCAGTCGGTGACAGAACTCAACAAACACAAAGACAATTCCACAACTTCTCTGTGGAAAGTGTTGTAATTTATATCTTGCATGGGCAGATGGAAGAGAAATGAGACAGCTGTTGTGGCTGCAACAGCTGACTACACCAGATATGCCACAATTGCAAAACAGATTTTAGTGAGCCCTCTCTCTTTTTTTAGTTTCTGCATTTACCAAGAAGCCAAAGACAACAGAGGTGACAGCCGGAAGCACAGCTGTGTTTGAAGCAGAGACAGAAAAAGCCGGCATCAAGGTGAAGTGGCAGCGAGCTGGCACAGAAATTACTGGAAGTGAGAAATATGTCATCAAGGCAGAAGGAAACAAGCATTCACTGACAATCAATAATGTAGGAAAAGAAGATGATGTGACATATGCTGTAATAGCTGGGAGCTCCAAGGTCAAATTTGAACTCAAGGTCAAGGAAGCAGGTACAGCAATTCCTAAGCAATTCTATTTTCATCAGTGTTTCCAGTCCCATACGCAAACTTCATGAATGGGGCCCATGGAAATTAGCCTAACTTAACACTGTAAAATTTCTCTACCAGCAATATACCTGTTTTGCCCCGTTATTTTAAGGTACTCATTAATATTAAGCTGAGGAATACATTTCCTGTGGCTGAGACACCCATTTCCAGATGTCAGAAGTCCACACAGTGGACGTCACAGAGGAAATTGCAGTGTGAGATTTAGAATTTAGAATTCTCCATCAAGATTTTCAACTTAACTATTGAAAATCAAAGCAAAGCTAGTCAAATCTAACCTGACCTAAGTCAAGATGCCTGCATCTTAGGTCTGGTTTGGGTTGGGTTTTTTTTAAATTATTTTATTTAAATAAAAAAAATGTAACAATTGACAAAAAATCTACAAGTTATGCTGTAACGTTTTTAGGACCTCATACGTTCCCAAAAATTCTCTCAAAATCACCTGCTACAAAATTACATATTTCAGGAGGGACTTGAGTACAAAAAGTAGCCTTTGTACAGTTTGTAAGCTCACCTACCATTGCTATCTCTGTATGCATTAAAGGATCAGTTAGATGGGAAATTGAAAGACTTCCCCAGGATTTGCCTAGGAAAAACTATAATGAGCCAAATTCTATGGAATTTTCTCATGAAAAATGTCTCAAGATGCTGAGGATAGATTAAATCACTCCTTTTTTGACACAATTTGACCTTACTGATCCTTTTTTTTTCCACTCCAGAATGGTCCCAATTTACCACTTCTGGTATTTTAGTTTTCCCTTTTTAGTTTGGTGAAAAGCTTTAAACTCAGATTGTTTATATCACCTCCTCTCCTTTGCCATCACTGTTTATTCCAGCAACATTATGTTAGTGAGATCTTCTGGTCAGCTGAAAAATATTAGTGAATATTTAAGAGGAGACAAGGCGTTCTGTTCCAGATGAAAAGACAGTGCATGACAGGTTATGAGGAAGGGGAAATTCTAGTATGAATTAGGACAATTCAACAGGTGTCAGAGCACGTAAAAGTGTGATCCTTCTGACTATCCCATCCTGGAAGTAAACAGGTACATATTATACCAGTTATATCTTCCTCATTGTCTTTCAGATGACTTGCAAGTAGAGCCTGGTACAGGCAGACAGCCTACAAATAACTGAGTTACTGTATTTGAAAGTGTAATCATTACCTAAAAGCAACATACCTCTGACAAGCACATGCTGGTGATGGGGATATGAGGGTGCCAAAGGAGAGATCATTTTCCTGTATACATTAGATATTGATGCCTCGAAAGAAACCTTTTCTAAACAGCTACACATCCAAGCTATGGAGCATCTATGCTACATTAATTAGAATAAGGTTTAGGTCTTTCCAGTAAAAATTAGTTGAAATTTATCTGGACAAGATCCAATGGGAAACATAATAATAATAATAATAATAATAATAATA
The DNA here is from genome assembly GCF_003259725.1 of Athene cunicularia. NCBI lineage: Eukaryota > Metazoa > Chordata > Aves > Strigiformes > Strigidae > Athene > Athene cunicularia. The sequence continues at coordinate 43,155,765 of NW_020799101.1, read as the reverse complement.
ATAATAATAATAATAATAATAATAATAATAATAATAATAGGTAGAATTTGATACTTAAATATTAAAATAATACCAATTTAAAATCACACTGTTTTCTTTCAAGACACAAATACAGTTTAGGATAAAAGACATATATTTTCTGAGAGCGGGATTGACTCATGTTCGTATGTTCACAGATGCTCTCTTGTTTTTCAGACCTTACTAAGATTAGATTGTCAAAGAGTAACTGAATCACCCATTTTTATTTTCGCAAACAATAATAATTTCAGGTCTTCCTTATCAAAAAAATAGAACCCTAACCTGCCCAGACACAGCCACCTCACCCCTTTGTGACAGAGGAGCCATTCAAATTAGTTATCCCATGGCACAGCAGGGCCAGAAATCTCTGGTGGAAAAGACATTGCAAATAGCTGGGAAACTGCATGTGGCACTTGTGTGAGAGGTAGGAAAGGCCCTTTCAAAGTGGCTCTGCTACCTATGGAAAAAAAAAAAAAATCCTTCTGCAACTGATCTGTTTCAAGAAACTCTACCTCCCTCCATCTGCCTCGGTTGCTGACTCCTACTCCCTTTTCATTCATTTCTACCTTCTCCATTGTGCCAAATGCATTTGCCTGGATTTGGCTCTGAGGTCATGGTTTAATTGAGATGCCATAAACCTCCACAATCCAGAGGAAGAGATGATAGATGGATTTTTAAAATACTTTCTCCATATTGATTACTAGCAGTGCCTAGAGCTTTTCCCAAGCCACACACAGCAATAGTATTTGAAACATTACATTCCAAAAGCAGAATGAAAAAAGAATCTCAGGAATAAGCAAATTTTTACAAAAATAATAAATGCATCATTTTTCATTACCTTTTCTATTTAGACCACCAAAGTTAACATCAAATAATAATGTTATTATTCAGCTGACAAGTTTCTACACATCAAGACCATAGAATTTAAAAACCCAGGCATCAGTTCTTTCCAAGCTCAGCAAAAGAGCCTCATCATCCAGCTTCAGCAGGCCCCTTCCAGCACACCCTCTAAATTCTAGAAAACCACAGCTAATTTCCCTGCATTTCCTAAGATATATCAAAAGCTGTTCTTATGCAAAATTTCTTCAGAAAGGAAGTAGAAACATGACTTTTGCTAATCTTGGCTTACATTCATTTCCAGAAAAGAGTGAGACAGTCACTCCTGCTGAAGCTGCTCCGGCTGCACCTGCCTCAGAGTCACCTGCTCCACCAGTAGAAAGCAGCCAAAACACAGAAGGTAATAGAGAATTAACGCTGTTATCAAGTCTGGTTCATCAACAGGAGGGAAGAACAGGAACAGGGAATCCTTAGAGTCAGTGAGGTAGAGACAATAGTCGAAAGCACACCACTAGTGATGAATAACAGAAAATAAAGAATAAGGAATCTTAAAGACAGAAGAAACTTATTGAGATATTTTGAAATTACTTAACATATTCACTATATAGGCTGAAACAGAAGCTGATGCAGAAAGTTCTAGCTAGTTAATTCTGATGTTTATTTTAGTTTCATCTGCTGGGACTGCACCAGAGGAGCCTCTGGACCCTATTGGGCTCTTTGTGACACGACCCCAGGACGGAGAAGTTACTGTTGGTAGGTACAAAATGTGAGTCAAGTGATGTTTGCAAACTGTACCTGTTGCTTGACTGTTTAGCTCTCCTTGTACAGGATGACAGCAGTGATAGAACAGATAAACACTATTCACAATCTTACCTACTTCCCTTACAAGGTGGAAATATCACGTTCACTGCCATAGTGGCAGGTGAAAGCCTGCTGAAGAAGCCATCAGTGAAATGGTTCAAAGGAAAGTGGATGGACCTGGGAAGCAAAGTGGGGAAGCATCTCCAGCTGCATGACAGTTATGATCGAAATAAAAAGGTACAATGGGCAGAGTAAGATTCTCACTCTTCTAGACACTAATCTTTAATCTTGAGGAAATAGAAGCTAATATAAGACTTTTTTGATATTAAGGTACACAAAGCTACACACAGTGCTATAAATATGCCTAGAAATCTATGTTTTGACCATGCAGACAAGAAGCAAGCCCTACATACAGATTCTTGCATACCTTATCTATAATGAAATGAGCAAATGTCTGGAGGACTAGGGGAGCAGTTTTGCACTATTTACCACAGTATTTTCTCCATCTTCCTCTCAATTAATAGATACTAATTATATTTAAAAGAAAACAATAAATCAGATATTTAAGTATGGTCTGTCTTGGTTTATCATATATCAAGCACTCAGCTATTAATGTTGGAATTCATTCTTCTTTTGCGTTGTCTAGACTACTTTAACTCGTTAAGATCCATTTTTACCACAAATGCATTCAAAGATACCGGAACAATTCAATTCAATTCTTGTATTGAATACAAGAGTCTGTAACACGACGTCTCATCCTGTGTGGTATATGAAACACTACCACCCTCTCCTGGATGGAACAGAACAGACTCGCTCACAGTAGCCACTCCTGCTGAATTTTAAAATGTACCGCATACATTCTGGGGAGAGGCTGTATTGGTTTAATGAAAGCTCTAGTCGTGTTTCCAATGTACACGCACTTAGTGTATAAGACAACTGCACACACCAGGACACCAGCATAGTTTGCTAATGCAGCTTTGTATCCTCTGGAAGACCTGTACTAATACTTTTTAGCTGTTCCTACAGAACTGGGGGGATATATGCAATTTTTATGACAGTAATGAGTTCCATATTCAGGAGGTTCTTTATTCTAAAAAAAACCACAGCAGTGTATTTCATCCCTTGTCTATTTGTCTCCATGCCTTAATGTGCTGCATTCTCTTTCTATTTCACCATTTCATTCTCTAACTTATGAATCATATCATTGGTGTCTGTTCTAGGTGTACACCTTTGAAATGGAAATCATAGAAGCAAACATGACTTTTGCAGGAGGCTACAGATGCGAGGTGTCGACCAAGGACAAGTTTGATAGTTCTAATTTCAACCTGACAGTCAATGGTAAGACAAATTCCTGCCACCTTATTTCTTCCTTTCATCATGATTTTTTCTTCCTGTATACCCACCAACAATTCTTTCTGGTACATAGTGGCTACTAGACAAGGATAGATCTGAACAGCTACAGGTACACTTACAGAGCTCACAGAGGAGCACTGGGATGGGCTGGCAGAGATATAGAGCATTAGAAGTAACACTTGGATGTCACTCAAATCAGAACTGTGATGCTCTCAAAGAAAGCATACAGAAAGATGCAAAATCAGCCCAACTTTTCTCTGGCTTTATTCTGATTTCAGATCCATTCTTACATGATATTTGATTCCACTAGAATAAAAGAGAGGTCCATTCTTACTTTGGCAAAAGTTCAGTACCAAAAATGGAGGAAAGGAAAGAGGAAAGGGGAAACAAAAAATGGGAAAATTTAGACATCTGACACTACTATCAATTCCTTTCTTCCTGACAAATTCACACAGAAGCACCTTGGGATATAAAACTGCTTTAAGAACAGATGACTCATTTTACATAATAAATGGTGCCACCCTCACAACTGCTATACTGAAAAGCTTAGCAGCAGTGGAAAAGGAACTACGTTTTAACATCAATTTCCCCCTAGTGTAGAAGAGTTTAGGTAAAACAGTGTAAGTATGAACCACCTGAAAGATTCGAACGTTTGGACCATTTCCTGTTTCAGTGGTTCTGTTGCAGGGACAGTAGCGTGAATTTGCCTTCAGCAACCAATGAGCCTGATATGCAAAGACACAACTTTATTGAAGGTACTCAGTCAGCAGTGTTCATTTTTGAAATTTCACCATTTGGCTGTAGGACTCGTAAGACTTAGGAGCTGTGACTGACAACAGTTTTTCTCCCAGTAGCAGCAATATACCTATTAATACCAGCAGAAGCTTAGAACAGAGCAGTGAAGCTCTCTCTGCAACATCCTCAATGAAGTTTCTGTACATCTCTACGTATTTCCAGGGTTTTACCTTTGCTTTCAGAGGATGGATTACAGTTAATTAGTAGTAATAATATTTGGTTTATATCCAGTGTTTTTTCTCATTAGGGTTTAAATACCCTGTGAAGCCAGTATTGAAATAATATTTACCAGCAGGACAATTGACAGGCAAGAGGTAAAAGAGTTTGTCATGCTGCAGATTATTATGAAGCATGAGACAGAATTAAGTTATACGTGAAACACTGGATGTTGAAAGCTAATTAGTGAAGGTTACATGTTTAAAGATGACACTTCAATCTTTCCATATGTAATTGATCACAATTTACAACATAAGGACTTCAGAAAAAAAAAAAAAATCTGCGAAGGGAAGGCTTTAGAAATAGCACTGTATTTCTGCATTATTTTGATTTGCTCTCCCATTCCTGTTCATCACTTTTTGTCACATCAGAAGCACCAATAACTGGAGACTTGGATATTCGTGCTGCCTTCCGACGCACGTGAGTATGTACAGTAGAAGCTTATGTAGATCAGATTACATTTCCAGGTGAAATTCATTACTTTCCCAGACAAAACTATCTAAAAGCAAGGCTGTTGTACAAACAGGCACAAAGATAGGGATGTCTCCTAAGAAAATATTACTATTAAAATACTACGCAACTCCTAGAAATCGTCTAAGAGTTCAGTCTTTATACTAGCATAAAAATCATGCTTGTCTTCAATTATGCAGTTGATAATGTTTATAATTCCACCAAGAACTTCAGCACTTTTTTTTTCCAGACTTGTAAAGACCACTCCAGACATAGCCAGTAGAGAAGGAGAAGATTCTGTTTAGTGTCTACTCTTGATTTGATTTGGCTTGAGGAACTACCTGTACCTTAATACAAACGTTTGCTAAACGGAGTGTAGTTTGATGTGAGCACTGTAAGCAGCATGTCACTGATAACATTAATACAAGCATTTTGATTGTATTTGTTTTCATGTTTTATAATCATATGAGCTTAATGAAGAAAAAGATACTGTAAGTGTCTGTGTAAAATCTCAAATGTATGTAGGTCTTGGATATTAAAGACTGCAAGGTACTGCACTGGTGTTGAAAAGGCTGTTTGCCCCATATCTGTAATACTGTCTGAACTGATATATAACTTAATGGAATAATGTTCTCCTCTATTAGTAAAATTTGCATTTTTTTTTTTTTAATTTAAACATTAACAACATGTGTTTTTTCACTGTTGAGTATTTCTTCTCCCTTTGTGTAATCCAGTTTCTGGTTTAGTTTTCATATATTATTGCAAAGTTACTAGACCAAGAATATTCCAACAGACACAATTTCTCTAACATAGGACACAAATCATCTGTAGCAACTCCCTGAGTTTTTCCCTATAAGTGCTATTTTTATACAAGGTGGTTTGTTGGTTTTTTTGGTTTTTTTTTTTTTTTTTGGTTTGGTTTTTTTTTTTTTAATTCTATCACAAAGAACTAAAAAAGGCTTGCAGAATTTATGTACAGTCAAATCTATAGGTAGCTGACCAGCCTCGCTGTGATGCCTGTTAAATAGAGGATGCTCAGTGCATAGCTGCATTGTGTTATTTCACTGCAATGAAATTAGACTGCAAGAGTTTCTCTTCTTGCTAGCACAGTTAAAAGAGTTCAGAATCAGTACAGAGGAAGCACAGTGTAAGCTGCTTCAGGCCGTTCAGATTTTCAGTTTCTTCTGTAAGAATAGAGCCAAATTTTGAACTGAACTGTTTAAATCTGAAGCTTTGTCTTTGATACCCTCACTCAGGAGCCTGGCAGGAGTGGGGAGACGGATGACTTCAGCCTTTCTCAGGTAGTCACTGTGTGTGTCAGCAGACAAATTCAAGTCTAACAATGGACTGTCTCTCTGCTTAGGAAAAGGGGAAAAAAAAAAAAAAAGAAAAGGAAAAAACCCACAGAACTAGCTGTTACTTAAATTTCAAATAAATCATCAATTATAGTATGTAGTATTTATATGTGACAAATACATACAAGTAGTAATGTAAACCGAGTATAAATAATGAAAAGGGTATTTTGATAGTTCAGTGAGAGGCAGATCGATCTAGAGAAAATGCATGTGTTGGGCAAGTGGCATCTTCTCACCATTGTTAGAATTAAAAAAAAATAACTTGAAATTATATGCATGTCTGCCCCCTCTTTTTTACATGTTTTCCTCTCTACTGAGCACATCCTGACTAAAACTGCCACTGCTCACTGAAACGTACCAACACACATGTATATGAAAATCTGTTGTTTCCTGGCACACCCTTTATCCTAGCACCATTACATCTCCCACCCTATCCCTTTTGGCCCCAGTGTCTTCTACCATAATGAAAATAGGAACCCTGAGATTAGATGTAATTTATGCATGTGAAAGCAATTATTAGAGTCTTACTCTTCAGAAAAGCTAAACATTGATTGCTGGGCTTTCCTGAAAATCTGATTTAAGTATCATCTGGGAAGCAATAAGGTGACTAGTTATTCTCCCAGCTGTAAACTGATTTTCTGAATATTTGATCACAAAAAGCCCTTTTCAAATATGCGATTATACTAGTGATTTTTATGTACATTTTATGCCTGAAAACATTGAAAATCTTCTGAAAGTAGGGAAAAAAGTGGCCAAAAATATACTTTTCTGTTGAGCATTATACCCAGAAAATTATCCTTTCCAGTAGCGTAATGTCTTGAAAGTAATCACAGAAATAAAACCAGTACTTTCTTAATAAAAAGACCTCACAAATATTAAAAATTACACCAACTCAGAATTGTTCCATATTCTCACCAACCTTGCATTGTCAAACAGCACAAGAGGTTTGGCACTCTTCCATTTTATTGAGTACTGTTAAAATGCCCATCATTTATCTGTTGAGGCTGTCTTCTTACTTTGAGAAATATCTGTTCCTGCAGTATTTTTTCTGACATTCTGATTTACACTTCTACAGACAGATTGATTTTCTATGAAGCAACTAGCACTGTGTATTGACAGAGACATCATTATGGGCTACCACTACCACTAGTACAACTGAAAAGAATAATTTCTGTGTATAAAATAATAGTGTAAGGTGTTGCTACTAGAAGAATCTGAATTCTGTGACACGGCATCACTAGATTCTTATACTCAAGACAACAGAGATGTCAAGGAGCAGCTGAACATTGATGATGGGAGACTGACTGAGAGGAAGAAAACCAATTTTGACTTTCTAAACCCAATCTCAATGTAAAAAAGACCTTTTTTTTTTTTTCTTTTCTTTTTTTTTTTTTTTTCCTAAGTTGATTATTCAATAATCATGAAATCCAGTGTAACTCTCAATACTTTCATATCAAATTCCTGAAGTTATTTTTTAGGAATTAAACCCAAAGAAGTGATTTTAGGCTAAGATCTGTACTTCAAATGTTCAGAAGCACGGCTAAAATACATTTGATTCAGAACACCAAAAATAACACTGTACATTCCATCTGAGGTCACCATATGTAACAGAGAGAATTACACATCAGAAAACTCATGCTTGCTGCTTCTTGTTCTCACGAACTAATTAATCACAATATTGCTTGTCATGATGCTTGTTGAACAACCGCATATTGAACCTCATCTCAGAATCAAAGTCAGACCACAGAATTCCTCCTTTAACTCTCCCAAGCACCAATGATGTGACACTCTTTTCAGACTAATGAATTCTGGAAGCAAAAAGAGCCTCGAGAAACAATTACAGCTGGAATAATACTGGG
>NW_020799101.1:43018345-43148031 GCF_003259725.1 Athene cunicularia | reverse complement strand
GGGGGGGGGGAATGATTTTAGATTGTAACAAGCCCCACAAAAAGGTTGGTTAAATGCTGTCCCACACTGTAAACAATACCCATATTCCTGAAACTAACAGCTTTCCAAAAGCACTAATGAGTCTAAAGGAAAGCTTCTGCATAATCTTTACAACAATGAATACATTCCAGGTCAATATGACCACCAAATTAATACCCTGTATAACTTTATCCATAATCAGTACAGAAAAATACAAGTTAATTAAATATTTTTCTTAAACCTGTATGAATACCCCTATGGACTAAGAGCCTAATTAAGTCACCTTCCATGTGAGTGTACTTTCTAAGTAATTCTAAACCCATCTACTACTCCCCTATAGAAATCACCTACATGATATAGACTCACAAGTTATTCCCATTTCCTTCTGAAATTAATTATACTTTTCTGTTATGATACAGTACCGAGGGACATGAAGAAGGTGGAGAGTTTAATTTTAGTGCCCTACTGAAAAAAAGGTGAGTAAAAAACCATAGACTTAGGCAAATAAATTAACCAGCTTCTGTTGAACAACTTTGAAAACACTGAAAATAGAATAAGTGGATGTTTCATAAATTCAGAATCCTTGTAGTTTTCCTAAAGCAGCTCTAACTGGAAGAAGGATGACAGGTAATTATGGCAACTTCCACAAATACTCAGCATTTGCTGCATTTCTCTACTGGGGAAAAAAAAAAAAAAAAGAAAAAAAAAAAAGAGAAAAAAAGATTGATCTTTCCCAAGATAGAAAAGGCTGTGATTAGGAAAATTGCATGCTTCCACTAGAACTTTTCATTTAAAAGACGCAAACTACAACAACGATTTACAATACCTGTCTACAATGCTGCCTTATTAAGAATTTTCTGTCCTAAGTTTTCACAACACTTTGCATCAGAGAGCTGGGAGGACAAGCCTTTTTATTAGATCTCTAAAGGTTACTATTACACTATGCAACTATATATTATATAGCTGTTCATCATATATATAAAAAGATATATGTTGTATAAATATTTTATAAATATTTTCTACTGTTCTAATTCTTATTTCTTCCTTTTGCTTTCACTTTTTTGGTGGAATTTCCTCTCCCATTCTCATCCTTCCTTACCACATCTGTTTTCATAATCTGTCTACTTATGTTTTTCTTCTTTTACCACCATCTTAAACTGGATGTTTTGGATTCTGCTGTTGCCAACAGAGAGTAAGATTTCTATTTAATTTTATTATTAATGCATGGGACAGACTGAATATAAGAACCATTTGGTTTGAAATAATGCATGGATCTTGTATCTTTCTTATGTGTAGAGCATGACAAAAATTAGATAGTATGAAAGAAAATGATCAGCCACCAATTTTTGAGACAGAAATGCTTTTAAACAACTAGTAAAAGTTAAGGGTGGACCACTCAATACAAATCAATGTATTTCTCTGAATGTCCTTTGGTTTTCACCATCACGTTCTTTTATAAACAGTTTTAAATTGCCCTTGAATTTCCAGATTTTCTCAATAATTTACTGCTTTAAATTCCTGTTGTTATAGAAATTAGAATCAGAAAAATAATTTGCACAATATGCCTTCTCATGCCTATCAAATATGCACTGAAGTTTTGGTCCATCCATCCTTAAACATGTTAAGTGAGAGCATTAATGAAGTCACTTATTCCATAAATGTACAGGCTTATCTGTTACAAAACATTTCTTTTTATTCCAAGTTTCCATTGCTCACTATCATCCCATTACTCCAAGAACGCTTCTTTCTGTTCATGGCTTTTGGATGCTTATTCTGATTTTCCAGCTCCTGAAGATACTACAACCACTTGTCACTAGACTCATGTTGTGCAAATCCAAACTTATTCAGTTTAAGTTCTCATAACCAACTACCTGGGTGAATGCTGTTGTGAATCTGTGTTCAGTCTCTGCTCAGGTATTGATAACACTATTTATAAAAAGTGCTTTATCTTCACAAACACTACAGGATGATGTGGACATCTGAAGTAGTTTGGTTAGGAAAGGCAATAGAGCCACAATAGCCCCATGTTTCACTCAGGTTAACTCACCCAAATTTCATAGGGCCAAAAAAGGTACACAAGGCCCTCCACTATGCAATATGCAACGTATCCAACTAGAAGTGAATTCTGGCTTGGCAGTAACACTAGAACCACAGCTCTCAAGGGAGCCAGCTAGACGAGACAGAAAGAGCACCTATCAAACTTTCTGTAGCTGACATTGGTACCAAAGTTTCTTGTTTCATTATGAACCTCAGAGAAGTTTGAAACAAAAAGGGCATTAGAATTTTTTTTTTGTAATTCTAAAGTAGGGAAAATTTGCTTTCTGAACGATGACAGTAATCAAAACTGTACAGGTTTGAGAGCTGTAATAGAGTAGTTGTGCACACTAACTTCTAGAGAAAATGTAAGGCAAAAAAGAAGTGTTGGTCTCTTTTTAAAAATTTCAAGTAAATGGAGGCCCACATGATAATATTTGCATAATTCTATACAGTAACTCCAGCTGGAATGAAGTGCTAAGTATTGTGAGCTCTCCTCCTAGTGCCTTTCCCTCCTGCTTTCATAATTAGTTTTGAGCAGTGATAGAATTCTAAGAAGTGGTAAAAACTTCCAGTATTTCCAGAAATGTTCAATTTCTGGGTTTAACTAGTTCTTATTTGTTAGACTAGGAATATAATTCATTAAAAGAAGCTTATAAATTTCACTGCATTTTATCAGGTTTTGACCTTTCGTGACTTACAAATCTCTGTTTAGTAAATTCAAGCATACTGATAAATTCACTGCTGCTAGTTGTTTTTCACAGCTGCTTTAGAAGTAATTTCTGTATCCTTCAGGCTTTGCGTGCCACAGGTTGAAGACCGCTCCTATATTAATGAGAACTGATATGCATAAAAACTTATCATGGAATGACAGTATTCCCCATTAAAACAGAATAGAAAAAAGGACCTCATGCTGAGCAACTCTCAAGAGCTATGCAGATTCAAATAGAATTTTAAAGATTATTATTTTGCCACTTCTGTTTTGTCTCACCCGATTCACAAGTGCCTCTCAATCCAGAGGTAATGACCATTCCCACTATAATATAGAGAGCTTCATTTAATACTTTATCTCCTATCTGTAATTTAATTAACCGGTGTTGACATACAGATGTCATGGGCCAAGGAGAGGTCGTTGGGAAGAGGAAGGGAACAGCTGTCACAGAACTATTAAACGGGATAGTGAGCAGAGACCTTGAAGGAGGTGACAGCTGACAGGGTCCAATCAGTTGACAGTAATGGGATAGGGAGGAACCATCTCTGGGATGTACAAAACTATTTTTAACCCCTCCACATATGTTTAAAACATATCAGCTGCATATTCCATTTACAGCAGGTTCACTAAGCTGCATCTTAGTGCCCGCAAGTGCATAGTTAACCTATGAGGTGATCAATCTGAATAAGGGCCCCCAACATCAGGGAGAATAACATAAGGGTGGGAGAAATTTCACGAGTCCAAGTGCTCTGTTACTTTTGGTACACTGCTTAGTTCCTATGGTAGTGATAGAGTACAGCCTAACTGTGGAAACTCGGTGTTTTTATAGGATCAAAGAGAATGTTTTAACATACACAAACTGGCGAGGAGGAGTATTGGAATGGAGAAACTTGCTCAGAGGCAGAGAAACACTTTTTTTGTTTGTTTGTTTTGTTTCAGAATTCAATTAAGCACTATACAAATTAAAACCTTTAGCCTTTAGTACTATTTTACATGCAATTTACCAGCCTTTCCCTGGAATTAGAAAATATTAGTATTTTCAAGGCAGAAACTGTACTCTTGCTTATGATCAAATTTCAGCTTGCATACACCAAACCAGTATTGCCAGATATAACAATGGGATGACACTGAGTAATGGAAAAGCTACAGCAAAAATTAAGGAAGTCTTCTCAACAGTGAGATATACTAGACTGTGGAATTGCTTCCAAATTGGAAATTTTTTCTCATGATGCACTTAAAAGCAACTCACATAAAATATTTTTGAAAACTCCATGAATAATCCTAGCTGCAAATTTTCAGGTAAACTGGTATATACAAATGACCAGATGAGTAGGCAGATAGACAGAGGCCCCACCAATATTTATATAATACATAAGGGAAAATAATAACATTCAAATCTGTTAAGTTTTTCTTATTTTCTATGATTTCGTATTTCCTGTTGAGATACAGTTTGCTCCACAGAACATTAATTGTGCTAGTACAAAGAACTCAGCACATATTAGAGATATTACATATTCCTAGTTTTATGTACTTACAAATCTATTCCAGTTTATATGTATTTAGAAATATTTTAAAGTTGCTCATTGATATGATCAGAGCAAGTAGCCCTAGAGCCACTTATGTTAAAAAAAAATATCTTGGTCTATTTTGCAAATCAATTCAATTGTCCTGCCTTCTCTCAGGCAAAACTACAAACCAGTTGTAGCTGCCCCAAACTAAACAAGCAATATACAGAGAAGAGGAATCCTGATTAAATCCGTGGGTGATGTTGATGCACTGTTATGACAAAGCAAATACCCAGTAGGCTGCACTTATTGCAAGGAATATAAACTTCAGATCAATTCAATGAGCGCTGGTGAGGGTTTAGTGCTTAGTGAGTGCTAAACCACTCCAAAGACATAAGATATTGCATGTCATATTTCATCTCGAACTCATTGAGCTGAAATCCTCTTCTCTTATTTCCTTTCTGTTCAAGAGCTACAAAGGTGATGGAAATCCCAAGCCTGGACTGCAGTACTTTAATAAACGTAGGGCTCTTGTTACAAGCAAGCCTTTTTGGGCAATAAAAGGAGTACCAGAAATGTTTGGTTATACCTGCTGTCTAGACTGACAACAGTCACTCTTTCTTAAGTAGTAATATTTCTCACAGGCTAATATTTTTCCCGGGGGAAGAAAAAGATTAAAAAAAAAAAAAAAGGAAATATGCCCAATCATCATCCCCTTTTCTCTGCATTACCTGATGCATAACTCTCCTTCTTGTTGGGGTTTACCACCTTCATTATAAGGCTACATTCTGCTGCATTGGAATCTGCTTGGTCCTGGTGAAATGGGAGCCACGGAAGTTCCTTTACGTAAAGAATTTTTTAAGAAATTTTAAGAAATTATTTCTTTCATCCTTTCTCTGTTTACCAAAATGCAAACTGTGGCAGGCAACAACTCCATGACGACAGGGCAAAGTAGAGCTATTTGTTTCCCTGTAATGCGACCAGCCATAATTAGGGATAAGCAGAAGTGCTTACACTTATAATATAAATTGCATAGTGGAACTGTACAAAGTGTGGGAGTAAGTTTGGTTTCAATAGGGAACAGCATTTTTCTTAAGGCTATTTCAGAGCTTTTGCATGAGCTCCTTCATGTCTCTGGTACTGAAGCACAGGCTTGTTCTGCTAAAGGGGAAGGTGACACTCATGGCTCTTTTGTTTTAACACAATGCCCTCTTTCTTGCCCATTGGGATGCTGCATGTTTTTCCAAACGGTTCTCTGCATCATTCTGGAGTACAGCAGCTTCTTGCGCTCAGTAAATCGGTAAGGTTACACCAATTTCTTTTTCTATTCATGATCTTTTATACAAAAAATATGATGACAGAAAAAAGAATGCCTTTCCCAAAGCCAGAAAACCAAATTTTCACTTGATTTTGCTAAACCAAACATTAATGCTTAGTCACTAGTTCTTTGGTTAAACTATAAAATAAGTAGTCCATTGTAAATATTGTCTTGTTTGCCACTACTCACTCTTCTATATGTCTTTATGTTTTATAGATTACTATAGCCAACAACTGTCTTTACAAGAGATGACAAATATTTTAATCATCTGTGGTTCATTTTAGTGAAGTCAAAAACCATCCTGAGTAGAAAAGAACTTGTTTCTTATTAATATAAACCAACCGCCTTACTTCTAAGGCATTCTCAGGATATCAGTTCAGTTCCTTGTTTTGCCACATATTTTGTGTATGACCATCATACACAATAAGTCTCCTTGTGTTTCCATTACCCATTATTAAAGGGACGTTAATATTTATTTGCTTTGGCTGTTAGAAAGTAAACCCTTCAGTACAGCAACTGGATTTTAATCCCTGTGTATATAAATAGAACTATAACTGGTCACCAGTTTTACTCCATTATTTGGGGTAATATAGCAAAAAGTTAGACTGCTAAATTCTTTGTTAAGAAATAGCTTAGTCAAGCCAATATGTAGCTTGACGAGTCTATGGCAGTTTTTTAAATCCTCTCAATAGTGGCATTCAGATACTCTAATCCCTTTCTGCAGAGGTGAAGCAAAATCTGAATCACACTCTGATGTCGATGTCTGGGAAATCCTGAGGAAAGCTCCTCCTTCCGAATATGAGAAAATTGCTTTTCAGTATGGTATCACAGATTTGCGTGGGATGCTGAAACGCCTCAAACGCATAAAGAAGGAAGAGAAAAAAAGTACAGGTTGGCAAGCTGTATTTATTCCAAATATATGTGCCCGTATCTTCCTCTTCAGGAGTTCTTCAAATACTAACATCAGCTGGACAGCAGTCAGATGCAAGAGCATGAGAAATAGAAGTTTCCTATTCCGATTGTTACACAGATATGCCCAAAGCTCTGAGCTATCTTGCTCTGAAACTCCAGATATTCTGAACCTGCTCATTTTACTGGTTTCTTCTGCTCTGCCCCTTATCTTTCCCTGAACACAAAACAACACCCCTCATTCCCTTCACCCCCTGAACTGGTCAGTATATCAGGCACCAGTGATCCATTTAAAGAATTTCATTTCCACTGGGATGATACATTTGGAATTCTTGAGCATTTTCTAGTCTTGTGAAATATTAGTTACCTTATTTTAACTAACTTGTTTTAAAAGTCTGAAACAGAGAAGGCAAATTGCCATTCATTAGTACCAAGAAGACCAGTGTCATTTTCCAACATGGGTAGACGTAGCTGTAAGTCTGTTTAGGATGTGTTGAAGTACATACTCATATCCAACTTAGAATATTCTACTTTGCTTATTTTAGCTTATATCACATGCTATCATCCTATGTTAAGGAATAAGAGAAAACAGAACAGGATGAAGAACAGACAGAAATGGTAAAAATGCAAACAGGGATGCAGAAAGTGGGGAAGGTTTAAGATGATGGTAAACAACAGGAAAGGGAATAAAGATATACTTTGCTGACAAAGAATGTAAAAGAAAAAAAAAGTTTAAAAATCAAGAATTTTTGTTTTTAAATCATTCTTCATCATAGCATTCCTCAAGAAACTGGATCCAGCTTACCAAGTGGACAAAGGGCAAAAGATTAAATTAATGGTCGAAGTTGCCAATCCAGATGCTGATGTGAAATGGCTGAAGAATGGACAGGAGATCCAAGTGAGCGGCAGGTAAACTAGAAATATGGGAAATCCATGAAAGGATGGGATACAGCTTGGACAAAGTGGAAGAACTAGCTTTTCTTAGAAAGAAAGCAATAAAATAGGGAGAAATAGGAGCTGAGAAATAATCTACATATTTTGTAGTGCTTTGGCTCAGGATCAGTTTGCTGTTCTCATGACTGTTTCTTTTTCTTCCCTTTGCTCTATCTACCTACACGTGGAACTGGATGCTTACATCTGCCTACTTAGCAAGTAAGTCCTCACATTGTATTCTGATCTTTATGTGTATATCCAGTGTTCAAAATTACTTCCTCATGATATGGGATATACTTTGGTGTAGCTTGTTTGTAAGACCAATTTCCAGTGATTTTGTGCTGAAGCCATGACAAGGCATTTTTAACAGTCAGGTCTGTTGTACAGATAGATGTTAGAAAAGCATCCAACACCATTTACAAGAGTTTTTGTGTCTCACACTTGTATGAGGAGTTCTCCATAATTTCCTATGCTAGTTTTTCAAATGCTACTTCCATCACTGAGACAGGGATATAGGGCTTGAGTCTTAACAAACCTTGCCACTGATGCCAGAAAAAAGTAGGAATCTTTTTCTCTGCTAGGCAGGGGGAAACAGTGACTGAGTCTGAAAGAGTTACTCTCTGATTATTACATTCGGTTTCTCCTTTCAGATATATTTTTGAGGCTGTCGGAAATAAGAGAATACTGACCATAAACCACTGCTCTCTGGCTGATGATGCAGCATATGAATGTGTGGTAGGGGAGGAGAAGAGCTTCACAGAATTATTTGTAAAAGGTGAGCAATGGTAGCAAAAGGAAAGAGATCTCCCCTAACATTTAACATTGTACTACCGTCACCTTCTCTACTCGCAGATTAGTTAATTTTGTAGGAAAGGAAATTCTCAAACATATGAACAAATTCTGACATCTGTTGAAGTAGATATTTTTCTTATAGTTAAATGAGGGAAAATTTTCCGTGTAGCTGCAACTAAGAAAGCTCAGGAAAACAGTAATAATTACCATTAACTCTCATTTGGAAAGTGATTTGTGTCTTCCTAACTACAGGGCTAGAAACTTTAAAAATTTGATTGTGCTCAAGATAAACATGTGCCTCAAGCTCTACGAGCAGATCAAGTAGCATAGAAAACTAATGCCTCCAGTTTAGAATTTCAGAATATATATATGAAAACTGATTTTGTGTTTGTATTCTGCCTCATGAAGCAAAAACGAAAAGGTCATTTGATAACAACTATAATGTGATCTGTCATAGTAAATTTTAAGTTCCAACACAGAGAGCATCACCATGAATTTGGCATGGGGTTCTGCCCATGGAGTGCACAGTGATGAAATCTACCTCTGGTCTTCAGTCTTTCAGAATACTGTTTTAATAAAAATCTCTTCATTTCCAGAACCTCCAATCCTGATCACTCGCCCACTGGAAGACCAGATGGTGATGGTTGGAGAGAGAGTGGAGTTTGAGTGTGAAGTGTCTGAGGAAGGAGCTACTGTGAAATGGTAAGGGAATAGAAAAGGGAAAAAAGCCCAAACAACATCAAACCATATCCTTCTATGGGCCATCCTAGGACCAGTGTTTGTGGACAAGAATTGTGGAATAAAAAGGAAGAAGGCATCTTATGTAACTGTTTTCAGGAAAAGATTGAACCTCCTCCTATATGTCAAACATTAAGGAAGAACCGAGAGGCCAGAACATGGCAGAAAACAAATTAAGTATAGATATTTTATAGTGTCTCTAGAATTTCTTGTTTAGTGTTTATAGGATGCTACTGACTGTACCAAGCTGTTAGCTTTCAAGTTTTCTAAACACTTGACAAGTAATGTCTAGCTATTGTCCACATTAACCAGATCTTTATGGTGACTAGTTCGCTATACTTAATAGAATCTTCGGGTCTTCGCAATGAGGTTGAGGATTTTTTAAAGTATTTTTTTCTTAGGTAAAAAGTTAGTGTCTTAAGACAGAGAAGGGAAAGTCATTGACTTCTTTTAACACATCTGTTGTGGTAATCCTGCGAAGCTGGTCATTATGCATATGCAGCAGGCAGGACTAAGATGACAAACATCCATTTTGTTGGGTATTCCAGCTGAACGGAAGCTGGAAGGTTCACGCTGCTTGGGCAGGCACACTAGGCAGTGCTCACATACCAGGTCTTAGACACACTTCATTTCTCTACCAGACAAAATTCTCCTCTGCTTGTTAACAGCTTTAGGCCCATGGTTATCAACTGCTCCCACAATGCCCGTTACATTCCTGGAAAGTGCCAACCACTCATCTGCTCTTGCAAAGGAAGGAACTGAGAAATTAAATAGAGCCCAAGAGCATATGCATTACACTATTACAGCCACATGCACAGGCATGCTATTGTTCAGGAACTGCTTACAGATGCCTGGTCACAAGAGATGGGGACAACCAAATCTGTCCCTCTCAGAGCACAGTGCAGCTGCCACACTTTGATCCTACGCCTCTGAACAACTCCCATACATCTTGCAGAGCTGGTATCTGTGGGATGGGCATTTGGTGTGACAAGGGCAAGTCAGCAGCTGTCTCAGCCTGAAATGGAGCAAGTGGTCAGAGAAACTCTTCAAATCATAGCAACAGAAAACTGAGCACTTAGACATTTACACTGTATTTCACTGGGTTTATTCCGTGAGAGTCAGTCAGTGCTCTTTGGCAAGAAAGGGAGCATTTTGGACAATGGAGACAAGTGTCCAGGGAAAACATGAAAGACAATACGGAGAGAGTTTCAGGTTTATGGCTCATTAGGGAAATGCTCAACAGTTTAAGCCAAGTAACAGGCACTAACTCAGGGCACCTGTTACAGCTCTTGCACCCTTTAAACCTGGGATATGAAATCACAAGCACATGAATAAAAGCAACTATGTGACTTGCACAAGACAGAAATAAGGCTTACAGCCTCTTAGGCATGGCCATCAGATTAGGGCCTGGAGAATTCATTAGGTGGGTCTCTTCATAGTAATCAGGAAAGAATGTTCTCTTGATCACCTGGAAAGATCTCACATTGTTATTATGCAGTACCATGAAACGGTTATTTCTAAACTTCAGGTGGTCTTGGAAAAAATATAATTTTTGAAGAAAAAGATGTAATAAAATACATACTTTTGACCTGATTTTTCCATCTCTGAATGCTGGGTGTATCATCAGCTCCAAAAGAAAAGAAACTATAGTAATGAAATAATAATAATAATAACAACAACAACAATAATAATAATAATAATAACAATAACAATAATAATAAATAATCTGTGTGTCCCCATTATCACGTAGTACCTACATCAGTGATACCTCAGCAGACATTAACCAATTTATCCTTAGAATCTAAATAGAAAATAGGAAAGCCATTTCCAGAGTAAAAGAGGCACTGAGGGGCAAAGTTGAGAACAGATATTTGATCCTGCAGATGTTCAGGACTCAGGCAGACTAAACCATGGCTGTCCTACCTATTATTGCACTAGTTCTGCTTCAAGTGTGAGGCTGGACAAAATTACCTGTGGTGCTTTTTAAACCAGTACTTCTAACGGTTCTATAAAATCCTCCACTTAAACTTTAATTTCACCTGATTTTTCTACTTCATTGCTCTAGTTACCAAAGGGAGGCCTCTAATATTACCTTATATCAGGTTTTTTGCTTTTCACAGCAACAGTGTATTACTTTAAGCCAAATGATATCTAGGAGTTCTTTTTTGAGGTTTACAGTTTTATCGCTCCACTATTTGTCAGTACATCCCTCTGCAAACACTCTACTCATACACAGCATCAGTAATGTGCTAGTGACTAAGGCAAACACAAGTTAAATATACTATTCCCTTCCCAGAGATTTAAGACACTAGTCATTGCAAATAATCCATTTTCATTATTTAGACAAGATTTCAAGAGATCTCTTTCTTACCAGCGGCTGAATAGAACATTCAGATATCTTTGATGAGCCATGTGTCAAAATACATCACTGAAAAATAAATTTAGAAATTCAGCTTTGGAACACTAGCCACACTGCACGTGCCTGGTTTTGCCCAGCAGGACATTGAACTTCTGGATTACAGCCCATTCTCTGCAGTTCAGCTAAGGTTTATGCATTGCACTGTAATCCTTGTTCCAGAACTAATCTGCATGAATGAGAATATCAGGTTTAGGAGAGCATCTTGCGTGTGGCCTCAGGCTCTCGCCACTCCGCAAGCAGAGGAAGCATTACCCTGACGTAACACTAAGCACTGTGTTTTATGTCCTTGTTACAGGCGTCCTCTGTTTCCTCCCTTCTTAGTGCTGTAGTGCTGTGATCTGGAAGGGGGGAGAGTGTTTTCCTAAACCAGCTATAAATTCCAGTAAGCTGCGCTGCAAAGAACAGTTAGGAGAGAGTAACCTATAGGTGTTCTGAAATGCAGTTGCAGCAGGTACATCTGAATCACAAGTTGTAGGATTCCTGTCTCTGCATAAAGTTTTGATTTTGTGATTTACTTCTGCAAACTCTAGAGGCAAAAGGTTATCTTGCATATATCTACCCAAAATTTGGAAATATATTATTTTAATGAGTCCCTAAATAGCATTTCAATTTGCTAACCTGTAAGCTCATTTGTTAAGCTGAACAGTCACTGGTAACAAATAGAACAAATAACACAGGATAGAAAGAAAATTTTTACTCTTTTAAAAGCATAACTTTTCTATTTATTTTTTCACATGAGTAAGTATCAAATACATTTTCATTTACAAACTGATGCAGTATTCAAGTAGCATAATATAAATATATTCAAATAATAATGAAAATACAAAATGCTACAAAAGGAGTAAGTTGAAGAAACTACGTCATTTTCTCGCAGTCTATGTTACTTAGGATTAGGAACAGGAAATCTTTAAAATGTCTTATGTATTTTTGTGACCTTGACTAAACAGCATGAATCCTCTCTGCTGATTTCCCTTCATGACGACTGGAAATTACAATAATTAAATTTCCTCTCAGGCTGGAGAGTGAAGCTTAATTTAGTAATGTCTTAAATATACTGAAGCGTATACTTGAAGGGAAAGCACCACAAACTCCAAAACACATCTTCATCCTTAAATTTTCTTCTTTTACTGATGCCCACAAACCATGAATTTATACAGTTATAATTCATATCTGGAAAATTAAGGCCTTCAAGTCCTTTCCCAACAAGTCCCATTTACTTTATGGCAGCTTTTAAGACAGTAGAGTCCCTCCTGGTGAAGCATGTCTTCATCCCTGAATCTTCTAATGCATTTAACATACTTCCATGTTTATCTATAACATATAAACAGTAACAATCTAGTAATTCCTTGTGAGTGAACTCTCTTGAACCAGAAGTCAAGTATCTAGTGAAAATTAATGGTCAAGCTAGAAGCATTCTAGTTGTGGTTCCACTAACATTTGTGCAATGGTTTCTTTTTTACTAACTGAAATGCTACAAGGATTGATCTTGTGTCTTCCAACCTCTAGTAACATTGAGCTGACTCTTACTCTCCTCTTCCAGTCACAGAAAAATGACTCAACACTATTTGGCATTGCAGGGAAAAGGATGGAGTTGAGCTGACACGGGAAGAAACATTCAAATACCGATTCAAGAAAGATGGAAAAAAGCAGTATCTAATTATAAATGAGACAACCAAGGAGGATAGTGGACACTACACCGTGAAGACCAATGGTGGGGTATCAGTTGCTGAACTAATTGTACAAGGTAGGCACAGGTAATCGTACAGAACCAAAGAAGCTGAAAAATGAAAACAGGCTGAAGGTAACCTTCTCCAGGATAGTGCACAGGGGTAGCACAATCCTCACGCCAGGCAAAAGGAAGGCTTAATAAGGGGCACAAGGTTTGATAATAAAGGCCTCGGTGAGAACTCAGGCCTGTGTGCCGGATGTAACAGATACCCTGATGATAACAGGTGCTTCGCTATCAGTCCTGTTAAAGCCCTGCATGCTGTGGATTTCCCTTCGTATTTCACCTTTCCACAAACAGCTTGCTCAGCCCTAGCCTTTTCTACTCGGTAAATCCACAGCAACTGTTTACTTACAGAGCTATTCCCATTTGTTGATGTGTATATCGATTATTCTCACAATATCAGAGAAAAAGCTGGAAGTTTATCAGAGCATTGCAGACCTGACAGTGAAGGCACGTGACCAGGCAGTCTTCAAGTGTGAAGTTTCTGATGAAAATGTGAAAGGAATCTGGTTAAAAAATGGAAAGGAGGTGGTCCCGGATGAAAGGATAAAGATCTCCCATATTGGCAGGTTAGTCTTGTTTCAGAAAACAGGTACAGGCTTTGGTACTGAGTTACAGTCCACAGGAACTTTTATCTCAGGGGATAGGAATAAAAATCAAGACTTTGTCCTGGGTCTAGCTAAAAAGAAAAAAAGTTTAAAACCTCCTTATATGCAATCAACATTAGTCACAGACTTTCTTTGGCATGTTTGCAGTCTTTCTGTGTTGGTACCTTTTACGTGTCTGACATATAGTGGTATAACAGCAGAATTCATTCCCTGTTTTCATTAGGATTTCATGTTTGTTGGTGTTCAAACAATCTAGAAAACATATTGTTGTTAACTTTAAAATCAGCAGTAATATTTAAATAGATTAAGATAGCACTTACATAGAAACCCCTTCAGAAAAAACTAGGGTTAATACAAACACATACAGTTGCGCAGTTCTGTGCTTAAGTTACTCAGCAGTCTAGCTACTACTGGAACTGGAGACCAAGAAGCTTCAGAAGATGCCTAAGGAAAGATTTCTTTATACTCCCTTTCTGTATTCTGGTTTGAATTTACAATAATACAGATGTGGAGCATCAGTTTTTAGTTAGTTTCTCCAAAATTTATTGCAGTCACAGTCTGATGAAATTAAACCAGTCAGCAGTGTTACAACTGCCTTTGTAACGGTAGAAGACCGGACTAAAGCAGAGAAACTGCTTCCTCTATTCAGACTAGACTATGCATCTACCTTGACAAGAAAAATTGATTCATAAACAGCATGCTGACATGGATTTGCTTGAATACCAAAAGTAGAGCAGTCTACAGCCCTGATGGTAGGACAAGGGGAGTAGAAATAGTAATGTCTGTTAATAGCCTGTACCTTGTCTCTTGAGACAGCCCTGCTTCTCCTGGCGAGGTAAGGTAAGAGAGTGGAATATATCTGTTCATGTTTCCAGAATCCATAAGCTAACTATTGAGGACGTAACACCAGCTGATGAGGCTGATTATTCCTTCATCCCTCAGGGATTTGCTTACAACCTTTCTGCCAAGCTTCAGTTCTTGGGTAAGTTATCTTAGAACATGCAATGGGCATTCCAGAGGGATAAAGTGATGGCATTAATCATGGTTATACCAGGAAAGGGTATGCAAATCTCATTCCTCATACCTCAATATGAGCACGTTGCTTTTGCCTGTTATTGCGCGTTATCATTATCACATCGTTTTACAGAACTCATTTTCCAGTTTATTGCACTAGTCTGTATCTCAGAAGTGTATGACTTAGGAGATTTTAATGATGGATAGTTTTTAAATTACTTCGTCAATGCAGATGTTATGTAAATTCTGTTTTCTGATCTATTTCTCCTACTCCCTCTCCCTGCTTTTTTTTTCTCCCAGAGGTCAAGATTGATTTTGTACCAAGAGAAGGTAAGAAGTCATTATTTATATGCAAGTAAACATGTTTTCAATAGCAAAGGAAGCAGTGTTTTCATATTTAATTTAATGTATGAATATTCACTTTTTTTTTTTTTTTTCCTTCAATACAGAAGTCTCACACTATATTTAAAACTGATTTTCTCTGCCTTTGCTATAGAACCTCCCAAAATCCACCTTGACTGTCTGGGCCAGTCCCCTGACACTATTGTCGTGGTGGCTGGGAACAAACTGAGATTGGATGTTCCCATATCAGGAGACCCAACACCCACTGTGATCTGGCAGAAAGTAAACAAGGTAATGTGTAACCTGTCCCAATGTCCAAAGCCAGAAAGTCACAACAGGAATTTTATTTTCTTTCTCAAATCTTACTTTGATTTACAATTCTTAGCTACAAGTATTTCAACCTTCATTTCATTTTTTTAAATGTCAAGAAAAAACAAAAAAAGAGAGGAAATACCTGAAATGCAACTTGGGATTTAGTTGGTTTTGTGAAAGTCATCCTGAATTGTTCTTTTTCTGAACTGTTTGTTGTTTTTCTCTTCCAAAAGAAGGGGCTGAGTATATGTGAGTAGAAACATGTACATGTAGACAGTAGGATACCATACACGTTTATTCTCTTCCTACCTCAGACAAAAAGAAATACATGATGAGTCATCTCCATCACCTTCACCTGATAGGATGGACATGTCATAGGATTGCAGCTTCTTTTTTAATCTTTCTCAAGAATTCTACAGTCTGTGAAGAAAATGTCTTCTTAGCAGACCACTGGGGTAAAACTGTATTTGGTATAATGAAAATAGAGGATGCTTGCTATTTGCCTTATCAAAGCAGTTCCAAAACATCAAATAAATAATTTAGAAACTAGACACAAAATGTTAAGTGAGCTTCCTTTCTGGCTATCTCAGAACATCCCCACCCCTCACCATCTGTGGGCTCTTGAGCTATAACTAGCACAAAACACAGAAATACTTTGCATAATATTCTACAGCATCATTACACTTCCCACAGGCATAGATACAGGCAAAATAATATTGCCTATTATACTAATTTCCTCAATCTCATTTCTTCGTGATTCTGCTACATTCTTTGTTCAGGTTAGTGTATTTAATAACACTTAGGACTCTCTTCTGCAATGCAGAATTAGTATGGAAACAAACAAAAGAGCCATTTGTCTCTCTTTTGGGAACTAAGAGAAATTAACTCTCTCGTACAAAAGTTTCTCTGATAAATGATGACGGTGTATCAGAAAACCCCTATACAGTGTTAATTCCAAGGTGTGAGTTCTCAGCATATGAGTAAAAGACGACAGTCTTGATTTGAAGGATGTGTGACATACACTTACTAAGGAAATCCTAAACAAACAGCAGCACAGCTTCAGAATGCACTGTTTGATGTGTGTTACAAACCTGACTGTATTTCTGAGTGATAAAAACATTTACATCAATTTACAACCTCATTGTTGCAGGAAGAAGTAATCCTAATTTTAATCCTAATTTTTGTAGCTACACAAAATGAGTAACTAGTACCACAGGACAGAGATTCACAACCAGCTACAGTTCTACTGCATGCATGTCATGCGGCTTTGTTTGTTAAGCTGTAAATTCAGTTTTTGCTGATTTATCCTTCCCTTAATTCACTGCAGTCTGATACAAAAGTAAAAAGCAGAAATGGAAATAGATGTACCAGCTGATTTCCTTCCCAGGTCTGCTTGCTGCCTTACTTTGCTCTTTGCTTATCTCAAACCTCCCTATTCAACCCCCCTAACAAACTTACGGACTCTTCTCCTCTCTCCTGCAGAAACAGCTTTACTGCTCTGCTCAGAAAGACTTAGCTGACTTTCTGTGGTTTCTTTGCTTATCTAGAGAAGTGACCTTGTTCGCAGTAATGATGATTCCATGACTACCTCAGAAAACAGCAGTGATTTAAATACTGATGGTAAGGTAAGTCCCTATTTATGCAGACACACAAACATGCTTAGTGTTTTCCAGATAAAAGGTCATATTCAGAAGGAAATAAAATTAAAGTCAGTAGATATTAAAGCTGGTGAAGCAAACAGTACATCAGGCCCAACATCCTGCCTCACAATGGTAATTACAAAACATTTTGAATGGGCACAAGAGATCCGGTGAGTAATTTTAGAGTAAGATGCTGACTGAGGAAATCTCTAATCACCATCACATGGTGGCTGGATTGCAAGGAATCAAAGCAGTTGTTTGAAAACTTTAAAAAATATATTTATGAATGATTATCCTCCTTTTCCCCCTACTAACCTGTAAGCTTCGATAACTAGAGGAAAAAAATAGGACAAAATCTTACAGGACACAGGGAAAGATGACAATGGGTCAAGAGAGTGGACTATATATGGACAAAACAGTGAAAGAGGATTTGTTTTCCAACAAGTTTCCTTTTTGTCAAAATGAAAGTTATTTATGATAGACCACAAAAATATTTTACATTTATTATGCAACAAGAAACCTTTCTCAGGGTTAAGATTCTACTGTACTAGTCATTATTCAGGCACATATTCTTTCTAATGGTTCCTGTTCTAAGTCTAAAGATAGGCAGGCACATGAAGAAAAAAGGAGTTATAAATGTACGACAAAGTTGTTGTCGTTATGTTTAGACCTCAGCTCAGAGAAGAGTAGAAAGTTACCCCATATGACATTTTTGAGTGACAGAAATCACACGGATGCCATTAACAGTTACAAGAAACATGGTAAATATTTTGGAGGGAAATTCTTCAAATCCACATTATCTGATGCAAAATGTAGGTACTGTTGATCAGGAATGTTTGCTCAACTGTCTGAGTTTGAATTTGCAAACTTTCTTGAATTTACACAGTACCCAGCTGTTACCCATGAAACTCCTCACATAGATACCAGCAGCTATCCCAAGTAGTAATTTGTGGAGGTACTTAGTAACTTCTTTGAAACATCACTGGTTATGTGTAACTAACAATGAATCTCAACAACCTGCAGACTTTCAGAAACAAAAGTTATTTATGTGAGCCACTTAGTCTATATTCTCTCTCTTCTACATACAAATAGAACTGGAAAAACTTTATAGCTTTTCAATAATTTTTGTAATATTCGGTGATCTGAAGATTTTCACCAGCTTACATAGAGGTTTATCAGGCCATCCCTGGCACAACTTACAGTGATTTATCTGTTACTTTCATTGCCCACAGCTTCTGTTTGAATCTGAAGGCAGAGTTCGTGTGGAGATGCATGAAGACCACTGTGTCTTCATCATTGAAGGAGCAGAAAAGGAGGACGAGGGAGTATACAGAGTTATAGTTAAGAATCCAGTAGGAGAAGATAAGGCTGATATCACAGTCAAAGTTATCGGTAAGTGAAGGAAGCAAACAACCAGAGCATCCAAGCATCTTGAGTTCACTTAAACTCACCCTTCTCTAAAACCTGAGGCAAGTTCTGACTTTATGTTTAGAAAAAGCAGAAGAGGATCATAAAGGCAGGAATACTATCAATCACAAAATCTGGCAGAAGGATTCTCCACAGGTAGTTGCCTTCTGTGTGAAAAAGATAAGAGAACAACTCCCAGTAGAAAGCCATATATTTCCTTTTTATATATTTCCAGTTTCAGGTGATCCTATCATTTTATACATGACATTCCATTCTGAAGTACACACTTCATGCTTGTCTGAGATAAGAACCTTTTGTCATTTTGTTGAGGTTTATATTTTTAAACAAAGATTACTTCATCCTACAAGCAGTAAATGGTTAATGGAATGAAGAAATATAATGTATCTGACATAAGATAAACAGGTTGTCACTATGAGTCACAAAAGAGCTCAGGGGAATATGATTTTGAGTCAGCAATTTCTATAAAATTTTTCATAATATTTAACTTGCTTATACCCTGCCACACATATGACAAAAGCCCAAGTTATAAGCAAACATAGAAACGATGAACTAAAATTTCACCTACAGTATTAAAGTTTAGAATTCACTGCTTAGGTGAATACTAAGTCTCTTTTAATCTTTTATAAATCTTAAATTAGGATATTTACTACTAATATCTCCAAATTAATAAAATGTGAGATATGCATCCATTGTATTCTATATAAAGTTTATTCTAGAGAAAATAGGAAACCCTGGAGCAAGCCTGTTCTTACAGAACAGATCTACCTTGTTTTTGCAAAAAAAAGTTGATTATATCTGGAAAGAACAAAGGGAGCTGAATAATCAAGGGTATTTAAAGGAAAACCAACCTAACATAGAAGCCTCAAAGAGCAGGATTCACTTTAGACTAAGATGACACATTCTCAATTGTACCTACTGTTGCTCTCTGACAAAGCTGTAACAATACGATACGGAAGAAAAGTTACGAAAAAATATTCCATTGACTTGTATACAGAAATTCAAACAGTGACAGCTCTCATTCATTCTCACACTTTCTTCAGATGTTCCTGACCCTCCAGAAGCTCCCAAGATCAGCAACATTGGAGAAGATTGCTGTACCGTGCAGTGGCAACCCCCTAAATATGATGGTGGGCAACCAGTGCTTGGTAAGAAGTGATAAAATATAGGCTCCAGCTGCCTTGCCTATCTTTTTTTCTGCTCCTTTAAAATGGCACAGAAGGATTGTCTATGGTTATTCACTATAGGAAGGCTGACCCTCAGAAAGTAATTAATATAGTAAACCTTCAAAGTGGTCTAAGATCCTGGCCCTTCAATTTTAGGGAGAGAGTGCCCTCTACCCGTGCTGTTTGCATCAGAGAGATATTTCAGCAAATAAGTTACCAAAGCACAAGACGATAGCAAAAATAGTTAAAGCTAAACCTTGTCATTCAAGACTGAAATTTTAGGTCAGTATACAGGCCTTTGGATTTATGTAGGAATACCGAAACAGATCTGTGGCCACTTCAGTTATCAACTCCAGTTGTCTGCAACCTCAAGCACTCATGCAATACCTGTTTCTTTTAGAAAACTACTTCATAATTCTACTTCATATAGAACCACACACTACGGGTCACAAAACACTTAGCAATCACTTTAATAACCTTAAAATCTGTACTAAAAACTAGAGTTATCATGAGATACAGGGAATGAGCAGAAGCAATCAAGACTGTCACCAATACCTCTGTGAAGCATGGTTGGTTTTAGATGAAACTCCCTATGATCCTCAGAAGGAAAAGAAAGTAATCTGTGATCTTGGTCAATTTTAGGGAAAGTTCCTCTGGACTCCAAATTTATCAATTTGTTTAATAAAGATCACTGAGGTTTGAGTCTCTTTTTAAAAAAGATATACCAAAACCCACGTGGACTCCCATGGGAATTCCAGGGCTAGAAACATTCTAAGAATCTTTTCACCCACTGCATAATATCTGGAAGTGAAAAGTTTGTATTTGCTTTTGGATATTTGGGCTTCATCCACTTCCTCAAGACTAATCTCATTTAATTCAACAGAATTTATCTCTCCTGGAGTAAATAAGATACTACTGGGAAAGTACTTTGTGGTTTCATCTTTTCTGTCAGGAAGCAAGCAAGAAGTTAACAATTTAAACTATTATGTGCAAAGATATATACCGATAGCTGTCCCCTTAGTGTAACCAATGCCCCCTCCCCCTGCAATTATGCAAAGCCTGTGATTTGGTTTTGTGGAGTTTTCAGGGTACATATTTTGTAAAGTTCTTTATTTTGTTTTCACTGTCAAAGGAAGGATTTTGTTAATGGGCCACTAACAACCCTTTGCACTACATGAGGACATGAGGAGGTTTCTTCATCTAGCACTGGACTGTAGTACTAATAGAACTAGAATAGAGATAGAGTACTAATAGAGCTGGAATCCCCCTGGAGGGGGAAAAAAAAAAAAGCCGAGGTCCAGCACTACCCATTCAAACAGAGCTCTAAAAGCGAGTTAAAAAGGCAGGGGAAAAAGACATATGTGTTCTTATCTGTCTCCATATTGTTACAGATGGTATTGTAGGCAGTCTACTACAGTCTTTATTAGCTACATCCAACAGATATAGCAAATAAATTCACACCTCATCTTTACTGTTACACGAACGTTTCATAGGGTCTCATGTACTTTTTATATTACTAAAGCATTATCTTTACCTATCGCACATTCTGTGCATTTGGAGAAATAAACTGCTTTATGAAATGTCACCAACAGTACCGGTATTGTCTTTTTACATTTCTTTTTTTTTTTTTTAAGTTGCAATTTGGTATGCCACAGTGAAGTGTCTCAGTTCTGACAGGAAACTACGCATATCTAGAATGGCAGAAAAACAGACAGTGAGTTGCTGAAACTTCTCTCAGTTTCATAGACCCTGGTAAAGAGAAAAAAAAGCAGGAATATGTCAAAGGAACCATAGGATCTTTGCTTACAGCGTTTAACCCTGTTTAAAAGCTACTGAAGAAAAGTATGCCGGGAGTAACTTTATACATTAGAAGTGATGATACAACCCATCAGCAAAAAGGTACTTCCAGCACTGATTTCCCAAAACATTCTGTAGACTCCCATGCTGCTCTTGCTATTCCATGTAGACAGGAAAGGCTCCCGATGCAGGACATCTGGGCCTATAAAACATCAAACGTGCCTGTTGTTCTCCATCTCCCTTGAGGGAGTGTGAATCATACTTCCCAGGTATATGAAAGGGACATCCGCACGTTTGATAGCCACAGCCCTTGTGAGTGGCAGGGACCTACACAGCTCAGTTCAGAATTACAATGTGTTTGCTATAGACTTATGCTGTTGTAGCTGACCACTGCTAGAGACATATCCTCTGTAGACTGTGGGTAGAAACAGACATACAACATACAAATGCCCAGGATGTGTAAATCGCCATTCAGTGTATTTTCTGATTGTTCGCTCTGTACTTAAAAGATGAACAGCTTTCAAATCAAAATGTGTTTACAAGAAGTCTCCATGCATGACATCCAAGCATACCATCCACAACACAGAGAAGTAGCATCCTCCATGTTAAGGATCAAGAATCACAGATTCCATTCCTAGTTTGGGGAAATGTGAAATTTATCTTTTAATCTGATAACCCAGCCTGATTTAGTCATTTGGAAAACCAGCAGAGAAAACCAGTGTGAGAAAGGCCGGGAATGTTGAGGGGACGAGGAGATGTACTAAAGACCTGGATTCTGGGCATACAGGCTACAACAGATTTGTTCTGCAGTGTATCCAGCTCTCTTGGTTCTCTGTAACCATACAGGTTCACTTTCCTTAATAAAGGGAATCAGAGCAAGAAAATTGGTGCATAGCTGGGACTCACTCAATTATAGGGCTGAAGCAGAGCTGGGATCTGCACTGCCTGAGAAGCACTGCACAGTTCTTCCACTTAGCAGCAGATACAGATCTAACACCAGTTCTCTGACAAATCATATTAAAAAAAAAAAAAACAAAACACACACACACAACACCCACACACACACACACACCCCCAAAACCAAAGGGAAGTGTCAAACTGTTGTTCCAACTGATTTTGCTTTGGGATTTATGCTGTTAGTCAAGATTACTGAATTGCAGCGGAATGTAGGAGACAAATTATTTTTTTTAATTCTATGTTTCTTCTTACACATTTCAAGGCAATTTCTCCTTCACTAAAAGGGCTAGCTATTGAAATGCTGTTTCTCTGACATTTAGGAGTGCATGACTGCATTGTCACCAGGAAGGATTTGCATTTAAACCAGTTCTGTTAGTATGTCTTTGCATACATCTAAATACCTCAATAGTAGCACATAGCACATAAAATGTGCTTAAAGCCTAATACCAGACATAGACAAGTCTAAATAACTTCTACTCTCAAAAGTATCATTGTTGAGGTAAGAATGTCAGATAGAAGGAAAGTAATACAAAAGGAAACTGCAGGAAAATGTCAACGCTTCACACAATTCAGCTCTATGCAATAATTCTGAATCACATTTGCCTCTTTCATGCCATTGGAGAAAAAAAAAAAGTTTCTTTTTTCTTGTATGTGAGATGATAATTTGCAATTCTTTCACATCATAAGAGCTATCCTTTCCAGGCTATATTTTAGAGAGAAAGAAAAAGAAGAGCTTTCGATGGATGAGACTGAACTTTGACCTTTTAAAAGACTTAACCTATGAAGCCAGGAGAATGATTGAAGGAGTCATTTATGAGATGCGGATCTATGCTGTGAATTCGATTGGCATGTCCCGGCCAAGCCCTGCCTCACAACCCTTCATGCCAATTGGTGAGTTTTAGCACACTCTACAGTATTTCTAAGGACAAAAACCAAAGCAGGACAATTTTCGCCTCTTCAGCTGCCCTTACAGCTACAAAGAATGTGTTAGGAAAGAGGCTATCGATCATCTCTATATTCTATATTTAATCAACCTTTTCCTTTGTAATCTTCCTCTTCTCTATCTCTCATTCCCCTTCCTGTGAAGCACAGAGGTTCCAGTTTCATGAAATTGCTGATGAATTTTTAGTTGTTATAATTAGAAGTGTGAGTGTCAAGCTGGATCTGGAAAGGAGGAGAACTAATTGACAGAGATTTCCCTGTCCCTCTCAGCTTCCACCATTCCCTTATGGGTGCAAATATCACAGTATCCCAACTAGTACTCCCTTAATCCTGACCCTCTGCACAGCTAAAAGGAGAGCTGATTAAGAAAATATTTGAGGAATGATTTCCTATAAATAATCCTTCCCAACACAGCAGTGCAGTGTCTTCTGCAGTCCCTGAGGAAGGAGCAGACTGAAGGAGTCCTCAGCCTGCCTGCTAAGAGCTTTAAAAAGAAGACCCACAAAAATACAAATAGCTGGAGATTAAAATGACCAGAGTTGATAAATCTGCAAATATCAGCGAAGGCGGACAGCCTGCTGAAGGAGATAATGTAAAAACAGATGATGCAGTGAAGGGGTCAGAAAGAAAGGATGAACTGCAAGAAGTGTCTCTTAATTCTGGATTTCAAACACACAACGGCTGGTCTACCACAAAAGAGGGCAAACGAAAACCATCAAGAGGAGCTACTGAGAAAAAAGGTCCAAAGTTTTCATGGGATAGGCAGAGTTTTGCTTGATTAAGGATAAAGTTCACACTTACTGCTTCAGAGAAGAGGTTTGGGGTCTTGATCTTGTACTGTGTGGCTATGTATGCTACCAACTGCCTTTGCCTCCTGCGTGCTGTTCACAGTCCTTTTTGCCATTTAAATATGAAAAATTTTGTCACAGCTACAAAAAGGAAACCGGGTGATATTTTTTAAATTTTTATTTTTTTTTTTTTACAATAACTTTGGGAACCATGATCAGTTTCAGTCAGTTGCATTATTTATAAACCTGTATTTAAGTTATATATAAAATATTTCTAATATGTACAATCTGTTATATATATTCAAATGATTTTCAGTTTAATACATCTACACAGAGTATGACAAACATACATTTCTTTAGCATGATTGCTTTTATGTCATGTATACTAAAATGTATGTCCAGCACTCTAAATGTTATTTTGAAAAAGTTATCCTCCTGTTTGCTTTTTGGAATCAATGACTTTAGAGCAGCATTTGTGTGTATTTGGATTCTCCAGTAAGGGCTTTTTTTTGGTTGTTTTTTTAATTAATAGACAACACCCATGCTTAAGCCTGAATTTAGCTAGTGGTCTTTCTGAACTATGGATTTAAAAATAGCCATGACACTCATGTTCTGAAAAGATATAAAATAGCTATATATAAATCAAGTTAATATTTTTCAGCCCCAAAAATATTTTTCTCAGGCACGTCTGTATTATAAACGCGCAAAGCAGAACTAGTGTTTCCGTAAATATCCAGTCGTAACTTTTGGTCATTTTCTCCACTGTTAGAGAAAAATCAGTGAAGTCAGATTTAGCCACCGATGAATTTGGTCCTCTGGCTATGTGAATTTTGTCTAATTACAAATCAGGGTGGAAGTACAACATACAAATTATATGTGTTTTTATTTCTAAACTTTTCTGCAGACTTCTGCTGACAGTTTGACACCCCTCTACAGCTCTTGTTTTTTTCATTGGCTTTTACCCATAAGGGACCATATGTGAATACAAACTACTATCTTAACCTCTTGTTCCCCTCCCTATTATAGGAATCTTATGCTAAACTTCTACTGAAGTATTCGGTGTTACATTTTAGAACTGTGCTTCAGCTAAATTTATTTTATTAAACCAGACAGTGGTATATAATTAGGACACTAATCACTCCTTCTACAGACTTTGAATTCTCACAGTTATATTCCCAGAATTTACTTGTATGTATTTCCTTACAGCTCCTCCAAGTGAACCAACACACTTTACAGTGGAAGATGTTTCTGACAGCACCGTTGCCTTGAAGTGGAGACCCCCTGAGCGGATTGGAGCCGGGGGATTAGATGGTTATATTGTAGAATACTGCAAAGATGGATGTAAGTAGACACGAGTACTAGGCAGCAGCAACTGAACAATATTAAAATACTACAGTTGCAAGAGCTTCACTGCAATATCCCAATAAATTAACCATATCCAGTATCATTAAATTTGAACTCTAATCTATGACTAACATCCTTGCCAACCATCACCCAGATTTACCACAACATGACTCTAAAACCATGAAAGTCACATCAACAGTGAAGTTTATGGTGATTGTGAAGATAATGTTAATACAGAAAAGTACTACAAAAATACCAGTGCTGTTCTGTAGTCACTACTATACTTTCATAACATTCACAAATTTTGCATTCCTTAAAACCAATATAGCAACATGACGGTAACATCAAACTTTCAAGTAACTGTTACCTTATCTCTCATCTAATACTTGTGATCTGATAATAAAGAGTATAAATGCACCATTTCTACAACACACAATTTACTGTGATGGTACAACATAAATGTTATGTCATACAAATCAAAAAACAAATTTAGAATCACTTCAGTCATGACATTTTCTCTGACACTAACCTCAATTGCCATACAACCTAAACTAGGGTTTTGCAGGGTATCATTTATCCAGAACTAAGTCATAGTCTCTAATGAGATATCATCATGGAATTACCAGAATCCCTATGTTATCATCATAAAAGCATGCTTGTCAATCATACTTCTGTGTCGTTAGAATAACTAAGGAAGACCTAAGAATTCTTCTCTACAGTGTCAATTGAGAAGTTAATAATAAATTCCAAGTTATGTTCTCTAATACTGTTTTCAGCACATGTGGCTCTCACCAATCTATTTGGACACCCACAGGAGATATTCTAGGAAAAAATTCAATTAAGGCTTCATTTTCTTGCTAAAAATTCTTCCCAAATTCTCTCCACCTTGCCTATAACTAATGAAAATAAATGTAAACTCTAAGCTCTATGAAACAGAATGCCAAGGGAACTACTCAGAGATAATTCCCTTACCCATAGCTACAAAGTATATACATTCCATAACTCCATGTGTAAATATCTTCTAGATCCAGAGTTCTCTTTCCAGATTAGTTTGTTCCCTTTTAAGTGTGGTATTGCTCATTAAATTAATTTCACTCTAACACAAATTTACTTTCAATTGTAGATAAGGCATCAGTTTGGAAAAATAATATCTTATTACAATATGCAAATCCTGTACTTGCAGCTACAGAATGGATTCCAGCTCTTCCTGGCCTGACAGAGCGTACATCTGCACTGATTAAAGACCTGGTCACAGGGGACAAACTTCATTTCCGTATAAAGGCTATAAACTTGGCTGGCGAGAGTGGAGCTGCAATAATCAAAGAGCCCATTACTGTCCAAGAGATCCTGCGTGAGTATTTATACTGAATAAATTTTATTCATCTCTTCCCTCTGGTCAAAATTCTGATCATGTACACATGCAGGAAAACACTGGGACTGACAAGCCTGTGCCACCTTCTGACAGTAACACCCAAACAGCTTTCACTTTAATGAGGTGCCCAATATCTTCTGATTGTGAGAACATTACTACACTGTCCAGGTCTTATATTTCTAAAGCACAACTCTTAAAACAAAATTTTACTTTTTACTTTCAAAATATGGATATTTCACCTCTTGTAAGGGCACTGTCAACATTCATGAGACATTTTTTTTACATTTAGCTCCCTGCTAGAACAGCTATTACATTACTGAAAAATGACCGCATTGGCTACAGCAAGAGATCTCTTTAAATAAAAGCAGTTATCTGTACTTGATTGTCCTAGGTTATTAATTAACACCCTGTGTATCACCCGACAGCAGTAGATTATAGCTCATTTGACTGGAGTCCAAAAGATATCAAGAGATGCTAATAGTGGATTCCTCAGCCTTGACTCACACGAAGTGTCAGTCAGTGTCTCACTGACAGTAAAATGACTCACTGTAAATGAAATGAAGTTGCAATGTGTCTCAAAACCAAATGGACATGAAGACAGATACTCCAACTGTACGCTAAGAAATTCTTTCTGTAAATGACTTGGAAAAGAATAAGGAGCACATGGAAAACACA
Organism: Athene cunicularia; assembly: GCF_003259725.1. NCBI lineage: Eukaryota > Metazoa > Chordata > Aves > Strigiformes > Strigidae > Athene > Athene cunicularia. Next base: position 43,120,542 of record NW_020799101.1, on the reverse strand, counting down.
GGCAGCTTTCCAGTGAGGTAGAGGAAAGCAGGGACTGGATGAAAAAACATGCACTAAGGTCCTGTTTTTGTTAGTGAGAAGTGAGCTGCTACAATGAGACTCCACTCCTTCCACCTCAAAGAAAACATAAAGGAAATCCACTGACTGCTCTACTTTCTGAGTAAATCCATAAATATCTCCAAATGGCTATCTACAAGGAGCTGCAGTATCGATATAGCAATAGATTAATCGTAGTCTATAATCCTTCTTTTACTCCAGTACACCCTTTGTCCTATCCCTTCTACTGCACTGATAAAGTTCTCCAAAGAAACAAAGCCCTCATAGAAGGTTCATATTCAGCGGGCCACCCAAATCTGACATATCAGATGTGACAGTTTCATGAATTCTGCTGTCATTGAAACCTGCTCAGTTGTAAATATATAACTGATATCTGCTACTAAATTTGTATTCAGTAGCCAAACACATTTGAAAGTTCATAGAGAATTAGCTACTCTCTAACTGTATAAACAGTATAAACTGGTATAAACAGTATAAATTCTTTGCGCAATTTTCTTATGCTTGCAAGTATCCAAGCCTCTCCTCTTCGATGTTTTGTCTTATTTCTGCTAGAAGTAATATTTCAAATTATCAGAAGCTTTGTATTTAATGTACTAATGCTTAACTGCAGAGCGTCCCAAAATCTGGTTGCCACGCCATCTCAGACAGACTCTGGTGAAGAAAGTGGGTGAGACAATCAATATTGTGATCCCTTTTCAGGTATGTATCAGTTTATGTTTCGTCATGGTTGTTTATCATTACTTACCACAAGTAGTTTCCCTTATGCAAGTTCCCATTGCTTCACTGCTTAAGCAGTATTACATAAAGTATGGCTGATGATTCAAAAAACCCTCTCAAACATTAAAGAAAGGGGGAAAAATCACTCTTCTTTCAGTCACAATTTATTTACAGTAAGTTTCTTCCCTCCTTTTGGGGAAGGATTAAAAATAAGTGCTGTAAGTAACTGCAAGCCCATTCTTGCTTACTGACCATAGGATGTATCTTAGGAGAGAAGTACACAAAAACATAAGAATTCCACTAACTGCTCTTCTGGAGCCAAGGTACATGATGTTACTGGGCAACTTCTTTGCCAAAAGCATCTATGTTCATTTCTGAAAGACTGACCACAAAAATTAGAGTTGGTACATAAGCAGAATATCACAATTGGAGCTACATAGAACCTGTGTGTATACAAAGAATAGCTTGGGTATTACTGTACGTGAGCTTAGGGTGTAAAAAACAGAGCATGCCAAGGAGTATCTAGAGTGCGTGCATGTAACTACACATGATGCTATGGCATGCACGAAGCTGCTAAAATACACACACAAGCTGACCTAACCAGTTAGCCTGTCTTTGCATTTTCTACAGCTGTATGAGCAACTGTAATGATTATTTGTAAAACACCACAATCATTTTCTCTGACTCAAGGCTATAACATCAACACAGTGCAAGAAAGGAAAGAGTTTTCTGAGCAACATGTAGGAAAAGAAATTGTACATTTCAGAGTCTGGCTCTAACAGAGATAGTCTCAGTAATAATAGATATATCATTTAATCTAGTCCTCATTTATAGTTTGAAGAAACTAAAATTTCTCTGCTGTCCAGAGTTGACAGTTATGAAAATGTAATTACTGTTATTTGTGAAGAGTTTTGAAATTCTCATGTAAAAGATGCTGGAGATATTCAAAACAATTTTCCAGCAAGGGAGACTTATATGACACATATGCACACATTACTTATCTTCTTTTATTTGGGGAGTAGCAGCAAGGAAAAAAAAATTATGTAAGAGCAAAAATCTACGTAAAATAAAATATATGTGGCTTTTGCTCTGTGGTTACTGGGTTACATGAAAAGTTGCTTTTTCAGAAAGATGTATCTAATCAGTAAACAGTTGCAAACCAATACACGGAGTAACTGCCTTGAAGTGCATGCTTGCACTACTCTGACATAATCACACGCTTATTTTTTTCTTTCATCTTTCTTATCTCCAAAATTGCTAAAATGGACCCTCCACTGAGGTCTAGCCACATGCAAAATTCCAGATTTTACATCTGATATTTCTGAGTTATGTAAGTCTTTAAAAAAAAAAAAAAAAAAAAAAAGATATATTTTTGCTGCTTTGGTGCCCGAGTTTAAGAAAATTTGCACAAACTTGACAAGCTATCCCACAAGCAGAGGAACCGATAAAGTTCATCATTTTCTAGATTTGTGTTTTATTTCCCCTATATCACCATTTTCCTAGCACAATCCACCTCTTTTGCTCAGAGAAGCCACACTGCAATATTCCCAGAAATTTGCCAGTTCCTTGCCCTACTCCCCTAGGTGACATGTCCTCAGTTCCCCAGGCCAGAGAAAGCACACGTAGCACAGAGCTTCACTCATCCCGGCAGATCGTTCGGCTGTTGCCAAACAAAATGGATAAAGACCAAGTCTTCCCTGAGTTTTTCTCAGTTGGGACTCTAACTGAAGTTTTGGTATTTCACCCCGTCATCAGTTTTCACAAACCCAAGTTTTAGCCTGAGAGTAAAACCGGAGTATTTTAATTCGAGAGGTATGTTTTGAGTGAATTCAATTCGTAATAGTAGTGTTGAATTGCAGCTATAGCTACAATTCTTAATACTGCAAAAGCTGTTTGGAATATGCAGAACTGAGAAACTTTAAAAAAAAAAAAAATAAAAAGCAAAGCATAAAGAACTTTACACTTTGAAAAAGTTTAAATCACTGATGATTTCTACTGAGGAAAAAGACTTTAAGTAGACATGATTGCAATGTACAAATTACAAAAAGTATATAGTAGAAAATACAGATACTGGAATTACTTGAACACTGAGCTAGGGAACACAAGCAGGCAGAATATTATCTAACTGAAGTGTAAGTCGGTGTCTTACACTATTTACAGTTTCTGTGCAACCCTGCCAGTGATGTCTGTGGTCACTACCGTGTCATTTAACACTGAAATTCTATTAATTCTACCTTGTCAAGGTGTCCTGGGCTAAATGCTATTTGTAAATCTATTCAAGTCTTTAGATTAAAATGTACAGAAAAGAACAAGTACAACCTATGTCCAACCCTTTTTCTCTTGAGTGCATTAAGCAGGTGGGACATTCTGCTGAAAGGAAGGGAATCAACACATTCTTGTTTCACAATTAACCGACACATGACTGAAGGGATATTATTCATAAAATTCACAGTATTACTGAGCAGTCTTCTTGCCCATCATATATGGGTGAATAGAAATATCTAAAAGCCTTTAAATTTGTTCTTCCCTGGCAGTAAATTCCCTGAAGTTTCTCTGGTGTGCTATTTACCCACTCTGTCACTCACTGTTCTCTCTCGGGTTACCTATTACACATTGCAGCAATCCAATCCTCTGGGCTACGCATTAGGAACATGCTTTCTATCTGTTAATGATTTTCACAGTCTATAAATATAAGAGTATATGAAAACCAACACTTTGATCACTTGCAATCTTTCGCTGGCACTCACACCACCTCAAAAGAAGAGGTGCTGTGAGTGAACATATCTGATCAACCACAGCAGAATACCAGCAATAGCAAAGCTTGATTTGTAGCCAAGGTATTTCCTACGATAAAGTTAATCCTATGGTTTCTCATGCCCATTTTTGTGTGGCCCATATTTAGGGCCAGATCCTTGATTCACCTCATTACACAATCCATGAAAAACTACTAAATCTTGTAATCAGTCTGAAAAACTAGCCAAAGTATTTGTCTTGACAAATCAGAAATTTAAATAAAATTTCCATATAATTATACCATTTTAAGTAGATTGTTTTTATTTTGAAAGCATTCCCCTAGACAAAATTTTCAAGCAGAATCCTCATATTTTGAAATATGCACATATGTGCAATGTAAAATACAGTCAATTCTTGTCAAGTTCACCAATTATCAGACAGGGATATTGGGGGGGAACGGACGGGACATGACAGGATGACACAAACATCCAAAACACATTATTTGACTTGTTCAAGAATTTCTACTATACCTTCCAGTAAAGAAGGGAAGCCTCTAATAGATTTTTATAGGTGTTCTATGAAATGAGACCAGGGTAAAAGTACACTAGGACTGGACAAAATAATCTTTTATCCAATATTTCAGAGCTACAGGCTTGAGGTGACTATACTCGTTGGCAGAAAGCCGTAAGAAAATCAGTTACCAGATGGGGAAAATGAAAGATCCAAAAACATTATTCATTCAAGGTTTATTATCAGCTCTGATGTAAAATCAATTACAGTAATCCGATAACTTAAATGCCAGAGAAATTAGTAGATATTAAAGAATAGCAATTTCTAGGTATTTTAGATGTACTTTAAGTGTAATCTTGGACAGATCGTAACCTGACTCTTCTAAAAGAAGTTTTTTTCTAATACCACAGAAAAATAAAATGACACTGCACAGACTTTTTGAGCAAATACCAGACAAACCTGAAACAAAGGTGTAGCAAAACACAGATTTATTTTTATTCTGCCTACATTTAGGCATCTAAACCAAGAGTCTGACTCTCCTAATCTCCCTTTGTAGCCTAAAGAAAAAGATAAAGTCTTACAGAGTAAATTCCAGATACCCCATGAACTGAGGAGCCTTTAATAGGTGCTTTCTCTGCTGTTTACCAGACGCGGAGGGCAGTGTGTGTCCTAATTTCAGTGCCTTAGACTTCAGTTCCAGGGCAGCCTAAGCAGACCTGACTGCTGGCTTGGACTGTCCCACTTTCCCTCCCCACTCATTTGAGCTACTCCTGGCATTCATCTAGCCCTGCACTGTGTTGTTTCACCATGCTAATCTGGCAGAAAATTAAAAAAAACCACTGAGTTATTTTCTTCTAGACTGACTATAAAACCAGCAAATAAATATGATATGGCCTTTTTCTGTTTTCTTGGTTTTGGAGCTGTACTATGCAAGTAACAGTCAAGCACTTTTGAAGAACTAAATATTATCTACCAGTTTTCCTGGAAATAGCTGAGTGACAGTGATGTAAGCCACAGATATCTTACTGATTCCACAACGTCATCATCCACGGGTGTAGCAACACTGACTGTTTAGGTTGACAGTCACCGAAACAGGTTTTGCAATGCAGAAAGAATTATCCAGCAAGTTTCATATCCCAAAACTTCAGGACTATCACATTTTTTCAAAAGAGCTTAAAAATGCCTGGGGATCAAGAATCAAATGTTTTAAGAAAGGGAGGAGAAGGGTAGAAAAAGTTAATAAACTCAGATATTAAAGACTTTTGTTACGTAATGATCAGCTCAAGACAGACCAACTGTAGGCTTCGCAGATGTCTGGGGAAAAGTACCAGACCAGCACAGGCATATTTTTTCTGGATTTGTTCTCAATATAATTTCAGTCTCTTCTCTAAATATAATTAAATGGTATCCTCAGGGCATGGTGCCAGTAAACCACACAGACGTGAGCAAATACTAGACCGCAAGAAAACAGAAATTGTAAAATATTTAGACAGTTTACCATCTCAACTCTGCACATTAAATTAGGGTTTCTAGACTGAGAAACAGAAGAATGAAAAATGGAAATCTATTAGAGCCTAAAAAAAAATAAATACATTTTTTTTCTCTTCAGGGTAAACCAAGACCCAAAATCATTTGGATGAAAGATGGTCAAATTCTAGAATCCAAAGATGTGGGAATTCGGAACAGCAACACGGACACAATCCTTTTCATCAGAAAGGCAGAGCTTCATCATTCAGGAGCATATGAAGTCACTCTTCAGATAGAAAACATGACTGATAAAGTCACCATAACAATACAAATCATAGGTAAGAACCTGACAACATCAAAATTTTAAGCATATCAGACCAAACAAAATAGTGGCCATGTTGAGGCAATCCAAAGATCCAACTACCGCAGAATCCCTTCTCCGGCAATGATTGATGGCAGATGACTAGGACAAAGAGCAGGGCTAGCATGTCACTCTATTTTCCTAGTATATTTTCCTAATTTGAAATGATCTGTGGACTAAAGACTTTCAGAGGGAGAGGGATTATCTGTGTATCCCATAGCTCTTGAGGGATTTTTTTATTGCATGATTCTATCCAGTTTTTTAGTCCAGGTCTAGTTTCGGAACGCAAATATACTTTTGTAAGGAATTTCAGTTTAAGTGCATGTACAACCACATATTTGCTTTGTTTTGAGTTTCTCTCCTGATTTGATGTCCATATAGTTTTTATCAGAAAAAAAAACCCATGGATAATCATTTATTCACCTTTTCCATGCTACTCATGATTTTATAGCCTTCAGTCATACTCTCCTCACTTAAACTTTCTCAAGTTTTAGACTCTTTGTTTATCTTCATAAAGATGTCATTCCATACCTTTGATCATCTTTATCACCCTTCTTTCTACCACTCTGAGAGTGGTAGAAAAGAATTTGTGAGTTCTGGTGTTCCTGCCACATTGTCCTCAAGGAAGGAAATACAAATCCTGGAATGGATATACTCTCATTTGGTTTCTTCAGCAGATAAGGACTGTGAAGTTAAAATCATCGCACTAATTTACCTCTACTGCTCCAAGAATTAGAAATGACAAGATACAGTCCTGTCACTTTGGAAAATTCACATTTAATGCCTTACTCAGTGTTAAGAGTGTCTAGTTAGCCAGAGGCTTAGTGGAGGCTTATTCTCTATCATACAATTTCTAGTCTCTTTTCTAGTGTAATTTTAAAGGACTGCATTGCCAAAGTTTCAGTAACTTCCCTTGGGATTCTGTGAGATGTATTCTGGGATCTTGCGTAGTCAGGTTTTATTAATGTTCAGCCAGACATCTTCTACTTCTCCTCATTCCAGCGTTACGTAACATTATTGGTAACTGTTTTTATTTCTCATTCCTCACACTTTCACACTGTCATCCCAAATTTCCTCCAGTGTATCAAGATATTTTTAGAATATGTATCTTGGCACAAAGAGTATTTAAACATAACTCTCAATACTTTGGAATTAAAGATATAATGCTGACTGTATTCTGCTTGAAGTTTTATAAAATAACGTTGGAAGAACAGGTATGCAGTGGTGCAACAGCAAGCAAGAAAGGCGTAACAAATTGGAGCAAATATGTCTAAATACCATCAGCTGTTTATGTTCAAGAGGATGGCTGCAGTTCGGCAACAGCAAAATAAGTAATTGGCAGCTAAAATAAAGTAACCCCAAGGGTAAAGGGGAGTGGTTCAACCTACATAACAAAACACCTTTCTGAAGCTGGTTAGTGACTCTAGATTGTAGCACATTGCTCTTACAGCTTCCACCCATTGTTTGCTAGCGTAGAAAGGCATAAAAACGCATACATGTACCACTGACAAAGAGTTATTTCATATAGAAAATGAATGGTTGAAAAAAACAACTAATCTTATCAGATTAATATACGTCAGAATTGGAGGACAGGCATTAAACCTTCTACTTCTTGGGCACCTTGCTCAAATGAAAAGGAATGAATTAATTTGATTTAATTCCTCGCCAAGAAGAGAAAAGGCTTGTAACATACAGAGATACTTTGGCAAACAAGGTGTCTACTGTGATTCTTGATTCTGTCACTTTTTCATCGGAACTACTTCTTTTCAATTCCGTCAACAGCACTTTTTGGTCTCAGGATTTTATATTCTCTTTCTCAGGAATGAAATTATGGGTGATTCAGGGACTCTTTCTATACTACTATGAATGCTTTGGGTTCTTTAGAACATCGTGTTGAAAAGCCAAGCCAGCTTTCAGAGCTATAATAAATCAACCAGTGATCTTTTGAGGTGTCTGTTCATCAGTAAGCTTCCCCTAGCAAACATCTACTTGGTGGAGTAATGCTTGTAGCTTCAGCCCTCTTTTTTTTTTTTTTTTTTTTTTTTAAGGCAAGAATATAAGTAACTAAATGCTCTGCCTCTATGATGAGTTACCTATCAGTTCCAAACAGGAGGAAACACTCCTAGCACTGCCATCACCTGGCCTTATTGCCAAAACAATTGCTGCAGTTTACTTGAGACCTACAAAATATGGACTCAGAGAAAGGTCTTAGATAATGAAAATGTCTCCAACCTCTGAAAAACATGGTTCCTTCAACTTCCCTCCCTCTAGTGAATCTATAAATATTGCCTTCCATTATGCCTTTTATTCATCAAATCAAACCTCAGTTCCATATATTTAATTTTTTTAAAAAACTGGATTTATTTACTGTTCTTATTATTTATTGTTTGAAAATGTAAATTATCATTGCTTTTTGAAAGATAATTCACACTTTATCTCTTCTTCCATTATGTAAAATTCAGTAATATGCAAAAATCCTCAGATGTGCTTGTGCTGAGGGTTACAGAATATTTTCCCAGAATATAAACTCCCACTCTAACACAGTGTCCTACAAAAGAAAATCATTTGCTACAGATGCATCACTAGGATTAACTTTTACCATCCTCTGTTCACCAGTTAGAGATGTACTGGTTAGTATTATAGAAAGGAATATTCTACAATTCTATGAAGGAATATTGAACATATATTCTTGCAGGTTGCATTATCCTATCAAACCACAAAGATCAAGATTATAAAAATCCATTTATCAAATTTATCCATCTCTACTTTTTGTAAGATTTTCATTCAGAAAGCCTTACAAGTATTGAGGCTTTCAGTACACTCTTTCTCTTTATTGCATCTATACCACCATGGGTAGATGTAATAATTTATTAAAAACTAAAAAGGAATTATTTAATACATCGAGTTGTTATCACATTAATCTAATAGGAGGTTAAGTCTTAAAGTGTTTTTCTGAAATCGTTCCTCACCAAAATCGTATCTATGTCTATGTACATACAGATACATAAGAATGTTTTAAATATATATACACACACATTCCTGAAGTCTAATCTATTCCAGTAATTCTATTACTGAATTAACGAATGACCTGCCATCCTATTGCTTTGAAATTTGAAGGGGGCTTCCTAGATAATTGCTTTTAGGTAACTAGGAGCAATAAGGCACTGGGTTCAAAATCTTACTGTTCAGTAAGGCCTTCACTAAAAGTGGATTGTTTTTTTCTTGCACCTGACTCTATTTTTCTTCCATTTATCAATCCCTTCCTATAGTATTTGAACCAACCACCATCACCAAGATCTCCCCAGTTTTTGACAAATATTGTCTAAGTATCCCTTTAAAACAAAAAACAACTCTTGCGTAGATGTACCTGTAGGTAAGAACACAGGAAAAATACTTGTAAAACTAGACAGATACTGTGAAGGGTTATAATAGTAGGTAAAATTGCAAATAATTAACAAATTTCTAAACATCACAACATCTGTCTGCTACTAGATTATAATACATTTATTCAGGGATTGTAGAGCTTTGCTTACTGACACTGTTGCAGCTTTCATACCCATGCAGGTATTCATATGTGGTAACCAAAATTCTTCTCCTTAACTCAGAATAGATTAATTGATTTCTGTATAATGAAGATATGCATCTAGAAATATACATAGATTTTTTTCTTTTGTGATTCAAAAAAACAAGAAATACATTTCCATATCTTCATAAGCAATGTTGTTCATTTGATGATGCATTACCATTCCCTACTTCAGAAACAGGGAAGAAAAGGAAATAAGGCTTTACTTGAAGTTGGTAGCTGTTGAAAAGCACAGAAGATGGCAGCTTTTTCTCTGAAATGTTAGTGTAAGAGAGGAAGGAAGAGGATGATAAATGGAATGAGAGCGATGCTTTCCATATTCCTTATCAAACTTCATATAGTGTTCTAGTTGTCTCCAGTGTTTAACAATTTGAAGGAGGACAAAAAGGATTAAAATCTAATTATAAAGCAGTCGTTGATTCCAAAGTATGCCCGTGAAAAGAGTACATTATACTTTGACATAGGAAGTCACAGTTCCTCCAATAACAGTCAAGGCTGGTTGATTACTGCTTTGCACAACCTTTAAGGAATTAATTGATAAGTAATCTATAAATTACATTCATTTGTGCTTTGCTCATCTCAAACCTACATCCATCAGATAGTATTCTCTTCATTTTTCCAGTTTAGCTACAAAAAGGGAAGATCATTCCCATTTGGCTGTCTAGAATGATCCTGAACCGTCCTTCACTTAGTCACAAGACCATCTACCCTAATTATCACCTCCCCAACAGGCCCTGTAACTGTGAGCAACAATCTAACATATCAAAAAGGGGAACTAGCATCTTCAAGTTAAAACAGACAGGAATATTACTTAAATCGAATTTAAATGTTACAGCACTTGACTAAACAATATTGGTATAAATACTAATGATCCTTAAAAGAAGGAAAACTAAAATTAATATAATTTTATTATATATTCTTTGATATATTTCCAGGTATCTTAGAAAGGACATGGACTTCTCTACCTCTTCGCAACCAACTTTTTTTTTTTTTTTTTTTTTTCTTCCTTCCCTATCTATTACAGAGAAATGTCACTAGTGGGCAAACTGACAAGCACTGAGACAACAGGAAAAAGTGTCAGGTATATTACCAAATGGCCAGCCTTCCTTAGCTGAGAGGAATATATACCCAGTTGCCTTTGTTGTTTATATTACTCTCAGTGTACCTTAATGTCTGAGAAATTGCACCAAGGCTACAAAGCAAGCAATAAAACTGTAATAAGAGAGTTAATCAATCCATCTCAGAGAGTATTAAGAGGGTATTTGAAAGTTTCCCAACATTCCTGTTTACAGTTTCAACTTCACATATATGAAGTGCATGACTACAGAACAGTTATAGATTGCTATTAATTTCTATATTTTCCCTGCATGGGAGGAAATTACAAAGCTCTTAGATCTTGAACTAAAAGCTAAGGATTTTTTTCATGTCTCCTCTACAGACAAGCCTGGTCCTCCTCAGAATATAAAGCTTGTAGACGTTTGGGGATTTAATGCAGCCCTGGAGTGGGCACCTCCACAGGATGATGGCAATTCACAGATCATCGGCTACACAGTCCAGAAAGCAGACAAAAAGACAATGGTAAGAAATTGCACTGAATCAGCGACTTTGTATGGTGTTTAAACTACTACCTGCTCCAGGAACACAGAGACTTGAGCTAAACAGCTGAATTCATGACACCTTGTGTGTCCAAGGTGTCCTATGGCATATCAGATGCAGTTAAACATTGAAGAATAGAATCTAAAAAGAACCAAAAGTCTAAGTTTGGAACTGTAGAAAATGCCTGGTAGACAATGTAAAGAGAAAGACCTAGCCTGTCCCATCTTTGGTGGTGACTCAAAGTAGAATTATATTTTTTATTTGGAAATATATTTTTCATAAATGCAGGGGAAAACTGAAGGGGAGGGAGGAAGAGTTAAACTTGAACTCAGATGCTGGGCATACTAGGAAAAAGTATGTATGCCAGTCAAACTGGAATATGTCTTTCTCTTGGAAGTCCCCATCAAGTAGCCACGTCCTGGGGACACATCCTGTATCAGGTTCCCCAGGTATGAGTAAGGGTAAAATGTAAAGAGTTTCTTTTTCTCAAAATGCAAGTATTCATACATCTATCACATCAGCCAGAAAATAAAAGTAAGAAAACAGATCAGCTGATCTTCATGGGAAGCAACATAACGTTCATTTCTCAGGCTAGTTTTAAATACCTGTCTACCTGTCTTTTCCTTGTAGCAAGAAGGATCTCTCCATACCAAAACTAGCACCATGTGTGACCTCTCACAGCATCTTTCTAAACAGTATAGTCTTGTTACAGGAATGGTATACTGTTTTTGATCACTATCGTCGCACAAACTGTGTAGTGTCAGACCTGATTATGGGAAATGAGTATTTTTTTCGAATCTTCAGTGAAAATTTGTGTGGATTGAGTGAAACTGCTGCAACCACCAAAAAACCTGCCTATATCCAAAAAACAGGTAACATATTCTTCAAAACAAAGATCACAAAAGCCACTAAGTACCAGAAGTAATACATTGGTAAATGGAAAATGCAATTTTACTAGATGTGCCACTGGAGATATTCTAATTACTTAGTAACTAGCACTTATAAACTGCTTTAGCATCAACAGCCCTTACCTAGGTAGATCTCCTGTACTAACATGAACATATGTTAAAAAATATTTAATCACACAGTCTTTCTAAACTATATTATTTTAAGAAAATAATAAAACTCGGGGGTTATATTTGCATTCTAGGATTAAAAGTTTAAATGTCTGTGGTGAAGACTTCCCCTGCAGACATATGGCTTTCGTATTTTTAACGGAAGCTGAAAGCCCATGATTGCCAGGGCCTTTAACTAAAGCATTAAACATGAGACGTGTTTTAGAGTGAAGTGAATTTAAAGATTTGTGATAAATGCCATAGCTTTGAAGCTTCTCTAAATCAGAGAGGCAAATTAAATGACAACTAGGTTGTACACAAGTCAACAGAATTGAAAACACTGTTCTTAATATTTCGTTTCTTTGAATTGCAGGCACCACTTATAAGCCACCCAGTTATAAAGAACATGACTTCTCCGAGCCTCCTAAATTCACTCACCCTTTAGTAAACCGTTCTGTGATTGGAGGATACAACACCACACTCAGCTGTGCTGTAAGAGGAATTCCCAAGGTACAGGTTACATCAACTGTCATTGATAATGTCTCAATAAGCCAAGATGCTGCCTTAGAATTCACATCATTTCAGTGTGGCTGGAGTGTAACATAAATATTAAGAAAAAGTAAAGGTCACCCAGTTATTTCCCACCTCACTCCTAACTGATTCTTAACCAGAATGCATGGTACAAGCACTTGTGTGGTCGTGCACAGAACCAGGGGGGCAATACAGGAAAGGACAGTCATTGCTTATGGTAACACCACGCCACTGAAAATGTACCATGTGTACATAAAATCTACTCACTGAAGAAGGTAAACAACGACAACAACAAGCAGCACCTTCTCACAGTGTGTATTTTGTTCCATTCAGTCTTTCAAGAAAACAGCAGCTAAGGTAATATACTGTTCCATTAATCTAGATAATACATAGGAACACAAGTTGTCCTGTTATGTCAATACATCCACATAACTTCTTGAGAGTCTGTCATTTTGCAAAATTAACAAGAATAAGACCTGCTGTTGTGTGTGATATTTTGGGGTTGTTGTTGGTGGTTTTTTGTTTGTTTGTTGTTTTTTTTTTTAATTTCACAGGAATATTTTCTCAGTCTAAATATATTTGTTGAAGTCTCTTCAAAGAGTACAAAAAGATGTACTTCATTGTTAGTCAGGAACAAGCTGTAAAAACTGTATCAGCTAAGAGCTAAATTTAGGTTTCTCAAAAAAGGGAATTAGGTTTTTCTCTGCAGTGAAGGAGTTTACCATATTATGACATAATCTTGTCATAAATTTAAATTAGTACAATCACTAAAAATGCTGTACCCTTTTCCCTTCCTCTTCTGCCTGCTTATTTCCAGTTCCTCTCCCTTCCTCATGCCTACACAAGGATCTGATAGCTACACAGCAAAACATGTAAGATAATTGCTCAAATTAATTAAAAAAAAAAATTATGAATGCAATACTTTGTTGCAGTTTACTGGATGAAGAATGACCTCCAGACAAAATTCAAATATAAAAAGGAAGCATACCCATGCAAATACCTGCAAAAGAAAATTATAGAAGAAATACTAGCAACTGTTGGCATAATCATTAGATTCATTATGAAATGACAGTGCTAGTAATGATATTTTCTCTTGGTTAACTGACCTTTGTGTGCATCTGTAGCCACTTAATTCAGCTTCCATGGTTTTAAGATGATTCTAAGAAAATCTTTGGTTTTTTACAGCTGTTAAATATAGTAGTCACAGGGGTTTGAATGTGAGCACGCTAGCTTCCACATTAGCCAGAAGGATACAAAAAATCCTCACCCTTCAGTACACCTCTTACTCTTAAAGCAGCCTTTCCAGATACTTTTCTGTACTTGCACTGCCCAAATTAACCTTAACAAAAAGTTTCTGTACCTACTGCAGAACTCTGCAACAAGTCTTTTTCACTGAGAGTAGCTGTGTTGATAGAGCTTTCCAGTTCTGAATAACTACAGATTATCAAGCATACCTCAGATATGATCATGTATGACATGAAAAAGTTACCACTTCAGGCAGAGCCAATATTCCTGACCTGGTAGCAGTGATGAAATAAAAGAAAAATACCAAGAAAGATGAAGAAGCTATAGAAAAGAAGCTAAAAGTTTTGAGACAGAAAAAAAATCCGATCGGTAACTTTAAAGAAAATTAAGCATGGCAACTGGGATACACTGAATTGTGTATCACAGATCAAAGACACAACTGATTCAGCAGATTTGAATGCAAAAGTCTTACCTTTTTATGGGTGAAGAAACAGAAGATGTCAAATGTTGAAAGAAAAACAGATGAAAGCAGAGCTTGTTCTTCTACTCTTTAAAGCCTATTTCTTCACTATATGTACCAGCAAGCTTGAAATAAACAAAAGCTGTTTGCTTTACAATAGATTATTAATTTTCAAAGTTTCATTTATAAAAACTGAAGGCACATTTTTAGGTACCAGAAACAAAACACAATTGGCTTGAATTGGTACAGAGCCAACCACTTTATTGCTCAGCTGAAGCCAACAAGAACTTTGATTCAAAATTGCTGAAGTTGCTAAAGATACGCTAAATGGTTTGTAAAATCGTTTCCCAGCCTAAACGTTGGCATCCCAAGTTGGCCACTCAACATCCGCAGACCTGTATGACACTTCTGCTTTAATCATCTGTGCAGTTTAATTCCCCTTCTGTGAGATACTTTAAGCATTCAAAAATATTTCAATAAGCAAAATTAAATAACTCCTGACAGAATGAATTTGTAGCCAGTTTATAGGGGATTTAAAAAAATTATGATAATATAGGTTACAGACCTATTCTTTACATGCTATTTGAGAATTCAATACTGAATGTTTGAATTTTCAGTTTCATGAGTTTGTACTGAATGAGGAGAGGTTCCTTGAAAAATTAACACTGTTGTGTAATATATAGCCTTCATAATTCATAAACCTTTGATGGCTAAATTAAGGCTGTAAGATCAGCCGTAAGTCTTCCATTTTCTATCTTATATTTTAAAATTCTTCTTTTGTGTTCTTCAGCCAAAGATATTCTGGTACAAAAACAAAATGGACCTCTCTGGGGATGCCAAATACCGCATGTTCAGTAAACAGGGTGTATTGACCCTGGAGATCCGGAAACCCACTCCATTCGACGGGGGCTGTTACACCTGTAAAGCTGTTAATGAATGTGGTGAAGCTGAAATAGAGTGCAGACTGGATGTCAGAGGTAATCAGATGAATTTTACGGATAACACTAATACTGCAATGAAGAAAGTAACAGCTAAAAAGAATAAAAAATATCATAGGTCTCTCTTATCTGAGCCTGACTTCTTTGGCGATATATAAAAAAATCTGCTAATTACACACACCAGCAAGATTGTCTTCTTCATTCTAAACTGTTATGATAGAATTAGGTTACTGGTGACCACGTGATACTGGTCTAAAGGCAGACAATTATTACACTTCTAACAATATTGCTAGAGAAGATACTTAGCACTGGAATGGATGTCTATCTATAGACACTGCATTGTGGATAATTTTATTATCCTTTGTGCCGTACTCTGCAATTGAAATTAAGTCACTGGCCATTAGACATATGTAAAAGATTATGCATGTGACTTCACAAACATTTTTCAAACATTGATAATTTTGCTTGTTAAAAGGGGTGGGGTGGGGGAAAAGTCGCATGCTTATAACACAGTAAGAAATACTGACTAAATATTTTTGGTAAAGCTGATTAATCCTGTATCTATTTGTCAATATGAACCTATGTGTCACCACTTTAAATGCACATCAAACCCAGAAAAAGCTGGGAAAGTGACCTGCATAGCAGCCATTGATGGAGACCCATCTTCAGCACGGCAAGCCTGAAGGTGTTTCTACACGGCACGGAGTTCAGTATTTTACTCAGTGCTAAGTCAGGAACGTGTGCACAGTGCACCTTGCGGTGCTGAGCATCAACATCCTCATGGGGGTCCTGGCAGCGAGCAATAGAGCCGCATTAGTGCGGTGATGAACTCAGCCTAAGAACTCTGAAACGTCTGGCTAATCTATGCGGTGGCTTATTAAGACACGCTACTTGCAGTGGAATGGCTAACTCAAGTGTGTCCGTGCTATACCGTACAGCACAGACATGGCTCAAAGACTAATATTATCATCTTCCAAGGCTTGCTTTAGGAACATTAAATCTCTTTGGAATCATCACATAAAGGCAACTACTATAAAGTTTCTATATTTCACCTTCTGCACCAAGTTTGAACTTAAAATTAACATCCTTTAATATCAGATTTTTATTTTTTTTTTTTAATTCTCCAGCACCTCAGTAAAACTCTGAATCTCAACTCCTCTGCAAGTCAAGGTATGAATCAAAATAACTCAGCTGGATAAAGGCACAACGGTTGTTTGGTTAGATATTCATGTTAGAGATTTTATGAAATTTTTATGTTGGCGGGGGATGCGTGTACTTGTTTTGACTTCTTTTTGTTTCTTAAATAATCATACTAAGATCACGCTCCCGCAAGGTAATTAATTTGGTTTATTTTAGAGTTGGGGTTTCATGGGTCTCAACCTTTAATACGCTGTGCCAGTGTAAAAACCTGTAAGAATAACTGAACACTTTAACTTTTTTCCTTAACTCACTACAAGCCCTCCCTCTAGGAGACTATTATTATAGAGCTAACTAGTAGCACTAATCTGTGTGCATTACTTCAACCAAGCAGAGTTAAAATTACAACGCATCTGGAAGTGTAATGTACATTTTAGACTTAAAAAAAAATAAAACAAAACAGAATAGCTATAATAAACTATCAGGTAATGCATTTGACAAATTCTTCTCCCCATTCTCTGTCTCAGCATTGGAATGGAACTTGAAAAGAAGAAAACCGAAGACGTTAATGAAGGATAAGTTCAGTTACATTTAGGAGTCCTGCTCATCTTAAATGCCATTTAATATATGTGTACTAGGAGGTGGCAGTGTATTGTAGTGTCCTGCTTACTCAACATATTTTCAAACAGTATTTCCTCTTTTCATGCATCTGTTTTAGTCACATTGCCCCTATCTCCATGTGAAGAAATTCAGGGAAATCAAAATAAACCTTTCCCCCCATTACATACATGATATGTCTGAAAAACCCCTAAATATTCCAGTTATGTGCAAACCCAGACTATTCCTAATGTCTGAAATAAATTTCCTACTTCTACATTTCTCTCCATTTTTTCTCCTCAGAATTCTGACGTTCTTAAGAAGCAAGTAGCTCAGAATAATGAAACAAATAACTTATTTGCCATATTTAACCACTTTTCATTATACTGATCTCTGCACAATAGAAAGTAACCTTCGTTTCTACTGCTTTTCCTGTCAGGGCTTGAAATAGCCACTTCTGCGCTCTTTAGCGGATCTTTGCAGAACCATGTCCAAAACACACCATCTGGGAATCTCTGGCTAAAGCTACTGTTCTACTTTATATAGATAATAGTTTATTTCATAATCACTCACTACTGGTTTTCTAGCTTTTTTAAAAGACACCAGCATAGAATTCCAAGTCATTAGACATTTCTGCAACCAATCATAGACATTATACTAAATCTACAGAGATAATTTTGTACATCAGATGAAATAGCTAAAGATGTAGCAAAGCAGACTATTTGCACATAAATAAAAAAAAATTCTAAACAAAAAAAGCTTGTGATTAATGCAGTAAACTCACTGCCATCAAATATTATGGGAGGCTTTAAAAAATATGAATGGTATGTATGTATTTTTGCAGATAATTTTGTCTAATTGAATGACACAATAGCATTTCTGACTTCTCACCTACTAGTTTGAATAGTATTTGGGGTGAGGTTTTTTTTGGACCTACAGTAGGTGTTAGTAGTTTCTCACTGGAAAGTACTTTTTAATGATCACAGTACAAGAGAAGGTGGGAAGATGAAATTAATCCAGGAAGCGTTGCCTTTCGGAAGAATCAACACAAAGGAACTGAAGTAATACTACTCCCCTGCCTCCACATGCCAGTTGAGATGGGAAAGCTTGTTTGACACAGTGTGTTAGTTATACTAAACAAGCAAATACACCTTCACAATCAAAACACTGATGATAACGAGACGTTTATTTTGATTGTTTTATTATGGTATCAGAACAAAGAAGGGTATTTCTCTAAAACCAAAGTCAGTTTATCGAAGATTAACATTTGTTGCACATTGTTATTATTCAACAAATAAAGAAAAAAATATGGAAGAGCAAGTTTACATTGTTTTGTACTTTTGTTTTCTGACCAACACAATTATTAAAAAAAGTACCACACATAAAAGTTGGAGATTTTCTATAATATAGAGAACCTATGATCAGAACGCAGTGGACTCAGAGGATCCCCAGCATCTGTGGGACAACATCTATTGAAAAGCAGAGACTGAAAGTGCTTAGATTACAAAGGACAGTTTAACCTAAGGAACATTAGGTGGTCTATCAAATATAGTCTATTATCAGAAAGGTGTTTCACAAAGAGAGCAGATTTTCATGCTCAAATAGGGCACGATACTGAAAGAGTGCAAAATTAAGTCAAGAATCACTAAGTACTTAGCATTCATTGCTCAATTCTTAGCTATACAACATGAGTACAATATTTTTGTGAGCATTTATTTCACCTCCAAGCTGTGAAAAGCAGTATATTGCAAATTGATGCCTTCACTAGATGTCAGTCAATCATTTTTTCATGAAATGTCATTGTTCAAATAGTCTTCAAGTGTGAAATTCTACCGTATAGATAAATAAAACCGCTGTTTCCAGTGCTCACAAATTTGCTTTCTACTGTTTTGAAGTTCTCAAACTAAAGACAGTCAAAGAAACGCCTCTTCAAAAAAACTGTAAGTACTTCTGGAAGTACTTCATGCAGGGTAGCGCCAAGTAGAATCTAACTCTATAGGGCCTTTTAAGATAATGCTGTGCTTCTACGGGAAAAATACAAATTAGTTTTAACTTCTAAAACCTTCAATGACAAGGAGTGAACCAAATCCAAACCTGAATAGTTACAAAAAAGCAGCACACACTAGTTAGGTTTCTAAAAATTACTACTAAAAAGGTGAATTCTGAAAATTCAAAATGCTAACTGCTTCTCATACACTGAAAAGAGGAAAAGAACAAAGGTGCACCTGCAAGATCTGAAAATCCTGTGATTAGTTCTAGAAAGGTCTTTAGAAAACTGTAGGTGTTTATTGATATTTTGCAAGCATATAGTATTGTCATTTATCTGTTCCATGACTGATACTGATCCTGAATGTATAGTTCACTAGTTGCCCAATAATTACGTATTGTTAATAAATAAATAAATTACTTTCATCCCAATCTGATTAAAACTACATAAATTGAGTAGTTTCTCCCAAACTTAGCTGGCTGAGAACAACAAAGTATCTCCCAATTTTTTCCCATCACATCTAAAAGACTACTTGAAAAAGATGCTTTTGACTATCTCTACCTATGTGGGATCTCCTCTGATGGAAAAAAAATAAAAATCACGTGGACTTATCCCAAAACGTCATGGTAAATGTTCTTACCTTGTAGTTGTAAAGTTCTGTTAGAAAGAAGGGTGCATGGTAAGATCAATAGTAAAAAAATTATTAACACAAGCCATTAAGATAAAAAAATTCTTACCGACTAGCATTCTCTTTTGGCATATAAAGTGCCTTTCACAGCTGACAGCAGCTATCAAAGACAACATTCCTAATGAGGTCCTTTCAGTAGTTTACCCAAGACAAAACACTGTTACCAATCAAGTATAAGATCCTTCCATGTGAAAGTATATGTAACAAAGATGCCTCTTCAGGCATATTATTTCAATGCAGTTGGATGTGAAATTAACTTTTGATGCTACCACAATTTCAATTTAAAACCTATCAATTCAGCCTGCTTGCTGGCAGTTCAATGCACATGCCTTTCCTTCAAAGGAATTATTATTAACTCTATACCAGGGATGGAGATAGGACATTGCAGAGCATTACTAAGACACAGTATCACGTAAGCTAGCCCAGTGCTTCACTTGATCTAGGATACCACTTAAAAGAAACATCAGCTAACCAACTAACCCAAAACCCACGAGGCAGCCAATAGCACTGCTGGTACTCCTGCTAGCCCAGTTCTGTCAGTGCAGCAATGCCTGCTAGCCAGATAAACCCTTAGCTGACAATTTAGCCCAGGGTAACACATACTTCATACCACAGCATCCATTCTTCTGTGTTTCATCCTGTATTTCTACAACGTGTAAATACTGTAAGTGAACAATGCTTACTTGCACCTAGCAATGGAAAGCTTCACTTAATACTCTTTATAAAAGCCACAAGATAGAATTAAACTGCTAAATGCAAGGAAACCTCACCAGACCACTTCCTTTGGTTACTTGAGATTGCCCTAGTGCTCAAATCCTGACCATTATTCTATGGGCAAAAAATAATAAAATGAGTTAGTGGTTGATCAATACCTCATAAAGTAACAGTAAAAATTAAAAACAGCATATGAAAACCAGAAAGAAAAAACCTCAAAAGCCAAAGCATACCATAAATTTTGAAAACGTTTTCTTCAGGTATAATTCTGAAATTGAGTAAACTTCTTAAAGATGAAAAATCAGCTCCTTCAAGGCTGTATCAACTATTCCCTTACTAATCTGATTTTAAAGCATCTCCCAAATCTTACTTTAAAAGCACAGCATGCTCACAGACTGAACCTCAAAACAGAAATGAGGTTTTTGTGCCTTAAACACCAGCACCTGAATTTTGGGTAGCGGCTGTAGCAGGATTTGAGGAGGATTTAAATTCCACCCCTCCAGGCCCACAGATGAGAGTAGTTTAGGATGTTTTGGCAACATTAGTTGTCCCTCAGCACCTGGAGCTGCTGCTTCTCCCACTCGTCCCTGCTTGAGCCCAGAGATTATTGCCCAGGTCTGTAAAACCTGAAGAAAATCACTTTAAATTATGGTGTGAGTGTTGAGGATTAAGGCAAAGTGTGCTGGGTTTCATCCTGTTCCTCTTCTAGTTCTAACTCAGCAGGTTTAAACAGAAGCTGTCAAATGTTGTATGTGAATTAACTGATGGTTCCCCACAGAGATAATTAATTCTTCAAATGAGAAGTGCATCAGTTAGAGCTGAAGAAGGAAATAATACCTATGTCCACACTGAAGTCATGACAGTATCTGTGTTTGGTGGAGCTTCTCAGGTTGCAGCCTATTTTGTATTCTGCTATCATAAATACATGACTGTTAGTTTAAAACTAGCAGGGATATCCATGGTAACGGCTGCAGGATCAGCATGCTCACGGTTTCTTTCTTTCCTGAGCATTAGATTTTTGACTGGTTAATAAAAATGCATGTAATATTTCATCCCCAATCCGCTGTAACCCAGGTATATCCACTGTAAATCCAGGTACAACCTCTAGGACTAGAGCAATTCTTGTAGAAAGAGTGCCAACTACTAAATATGTTTTTATAGTATCCTCAATGCAGGTGGATCCTTGTGTGATGGAGGAAAGGTAACCTGTGTAATAAACCATGTTTCATCAATGTGAGTATGTTGTTGCAGATCAGGTATGATGCATTTTTAGATATTCTGGTTAGGATTAACTACACCAATCAATGGTCATTGCTGTAATTTAAGGTGCACTAGCATAATTATGCCGATACAAATATTGTAAAATGAAAAAGTCCTAAATTTTCACACATTCACATGTTTGCTAATAAATCATTGCTTGGAAGATAATTCTAATGTTAGGCAGAAATCAAAGTAACACAAAGAGAACTCCTTGCCTTCAGTAACATGTTTAGAAAAATCTCGCTTTTCTTAGTAGCTTGTAAATTCTAAATGTTGTCCTTGATGGATTGTTTCTGTTTAGATGATCGCTTCAGTCAGTGCATGACCAGATTTTAGCACAAACTGTCTGTGCCCCTGCTTTGCTGCTTGAATTACAACACTGAAGTGATACAGTGGGGTGAAGTGAAATTAAACACATTGAGCTCAAATTGTCCCAAAAGAACATTTAAAACAGTACAAAGTGCCTTACCTGTCATGAGTTTATCTTCCTGTTGAATGGCTATCTTTATTGACCTTTCCAGATTTGTCTAAGCTTATTATACAACATTATATATAAAAATTAAATTCAACTTGTTGAAAATCTCTGTGAGACGTCAAGAAGTTCCCAGGTATTACTGCAACAAAGCTTTTCAAAGCAGGGCAAGACACATTTAAGATTGCTTCAGCACACCTCACCTGTGGGTTTCATTCCTTCTAAGAAAGGATTATTGTGCTGGCTTTTCCAGCGGAGATCTGCAATTGAGTAGAATGAATAAAACCACAAGAAAATACTGGTTGACAGCATTTTTTTTCTCTTAATTTAATCATACAGTGGCTATTCAAATGATACCAGCAAGAGAAAAGACATTTCTGGAAGTCAGAAGTCATTCATGTTGCTTTTATCACAATTTCTTTGAACTAAAATCCTTATATCTGTTTAGGAGAGAGGTTTGTCACTAGCATATCATCTTGGAGCAGGTTTAGAACTACAAGCCATTCTTGTCTCCTGAGAAATGAATTTTGTAAGAACAGTCCCCTGAGATTAAAAATAGCCCCACTGATACCTTTCAAGTGCTTCCCAACCGCAGAACTCTATTTTAGGGAAACAAAAGCTGTCAGGGAGATATCCTCTACTTGTCTTTGGGCAGGGTCCCCGCATCAGTCTGCATAAACAACACGTCTTAAAACAGGTTGAACTGATGAAAGTTTAAAAGAAACAGAAAAAAACAGCTTCATTTATTAGGTCGTCATATGGAAAAAATAGTCTAGCATCTGCTTTCTGTGCCAGACAGAAATGTTGACAATAAGCAGCCCCAAAAGCACAGATAACTGTCACAGCTATGAACACATTTCTGCCATAATTCTGTACTAGGATAGCTTTGCAGAGGACAAATAATCAAAAAAAAATGACTAATCCAGTATGTATAAAATATCAGTGGATATGAAAATGCATGGAAATTGATGTAAGGTGTTAAAATTAAGTGGCAAATGTTCCCCCTTTTTCTTCTTCACCATAATCATCTGAACTTGATTTTACATTCATTATGGTTTGAAAAAAAAAAAAACCATAAAGAATATCATACTTAGTTTTCACTGTTTTGCTTGGAAGTATAAACTGTGGGACTCAAATATATGAAACCGGATTGAGGATGAATGTAATTTAACCTTCATTAAGGTTGCATTTTCTTAGTATCTCTCATAATGCTAATAATTGCCCCAGTAATCCAGATCTGTTCCAGGAAAAGTAAGATCACAAAAAGGCTAATTACTAATATAACTCAAATACAGTTTTGTTCTTTACATATACCAACACCCCCCACCCCCCCAAAAAAAGGCCAAAAAATCCAAGATTTTCTTCTGCTTTGTAGGTCAGTTCATGTATATGTTGCCTTAGAAAAACCCAAGTATGGTAGATTCTGATCATAGGAAAGTCCTCAAAAATTTCCACCTGGAAGCAGGACTTGTTCTTCCTCACTGGTAATAAGTGGGGGCTAACAGCACTACATATTTACAAAGCATGATGTTTCCTCTTACGTTTTTCCTATAGCACCGAAAAACTTGAACAATTTAGATAATTTGTTAGGTCACAAGTCTGTTTTAGACAAATCTATTTATTTTTAATATCAGATTAAATTGTTGAGACATTTCTAACAAGGAGCGTAGGGAAGAGCTGCTGGGAGCTATCAGAGAATGGCAGAACTAAGGGTGAAAACCTTCTCTGTTCCCTCTGTAGTACGCTTCAGCACTCCACAAAAAATGTTTTATTGAAACTCAAAGGGAGTAAGAGTGGAATGAGGATGAGGGATGAAAGAAGATGACAGACTGCTTGGTAAGAACAGAAGAGAGGAAGATGACTGTGACTGGAAGCTGGAAAGGGGCAGAGACTGGTTGAGCAGGAGACCAGGGAAGAGTATAGGTCTCAACTGTTTGGGCAAAAAGGATGGAAGATGATGATGGTCAGAGAGGCAAGAACATATGAAAAAACACTAAGAAAAACAGATGGAGATATCTGATGGGAAATTGAAGTGCGGAACTGAGCCTGACTGACCGAAGAGAGTGAAGACCAAGAAACTGTGAGGAATCCAAGCAGGGAGACAGGTCAAAAGGGAGAGAACACTTTGATACCCAGAGCTGTGGATAGACCGACACTCACTGGAGTTAATAAGAGAAACTGAAAAGGCAGAAAAGAGGAATTTTCTGGAAGAAGAAAGAGGCAGGAAGGAATGGAAATACAAAACTAGAGTTTTCATATACTTGAAGGAAGCAACTGTTTAGAGTTTTACTGGTGTTTTTCCTGCCACCATTTGTTCCTTTTTACGTATAGCTATTTTGGGAGAAGGGGATTTCTGTGTCTATGTAGGTTCCTAAACCACGTTTATCGCTATAGTAACTGTTGCAAATAGAAGCAGGACTGTTCGCCCTTGGCTGTTGTATGGATGATTCTTTGTTGGACTGATGCTCTGAACCAAAATTAGTCAATGCTAGAATTACTATGCTGCAGAAGTTTCAAAACACTGTATGCCCGTAAACAGAAAATTAACATAACTTACTGAAATTTAACTTTTGATATTACTAACATTGGCATAAATGTTGAGCTGATTTTTATCATATCTGATCACAGAATCTGCCTGAAAAAGGTCCTAAATCTGGCTTGTACTCAACTGCACTCAAACCTCATTTGTCACCAACATCAAGCTTTTAAATCTTCAGATACCATGCTGGAAAGAGGGGTCACATACCCACTATTATTAAAGCATCATCACATTTCTACTAATTTAGGGAAATAGCCACACTGGGCACGACTGTAGGATCTCAAAGCTTTTGCTTGCACTGAACCACTTCCAAGAGTGTTACAGGGTAGGGCTGTACGTGAAAACTTTGTTGCTAGCAGAAGCAAAGTAATAGCACGCATCTGTTGGGAAATGTCTTGCCTTTGTGAGAAGCAGATGCCTCTGGCTGAATTGTGACTTCTGGAAGGAGAAGAGGCTCTTTCGCATTGCCTTTTGTGTGGCAAGGTCCTTTGCGCAAAGCTGCTGCTGATCGGTCTAATTCTCACTTTTTTAGGGGCTAGATGTTGTCTTTCACCAAAACCTGGCTTGTCTAAGAGCAGTGACTTGGAACTCCTATATACCACTGGACTCAGGGCTGAACAGGAGCCTTTTTTTCTCACAGAAGGAAGATCTCACCACAGAGGCAACATTTTCTGACCTTCACCCATTTGACAATCAAGGGGAACTGGGGTGTAAATACTGCTCTTTGTGAGAAGCTTTGCTCCTATGTTCTGTCGAGTTCTGAATTCAGTGATAACAGGAGCCGGTGGCTGACACAGGGGCAAACAACCGGTCTGTTCCCATTCTAGGCAACTGCTTCCTTATTAAAAATACACTCAGTGGGAGCCAGAAGCCCTCCTCTGGCATAGGCACCATGATTTTAGAAATATCTTCAATACCTTTGCAACATAAAAGTTTCTAATAAGGCTTAGAATCACAGCCACATTTTTCCATCCACTTTGATCACTAAGATAGAACTTTAGTTGGAGCCAAAATGCTTCATGATTTGCATTTACTAGCAATTTAGATTTTTGAATACCTGGATGAACATTTTATCTTACAAACTCTGCTGTCCTGAAAGCGTCAAAGTAAGAGGGTAGGGATTATCTGAAGCTAGGAATCAGGGTGTAGGAAAATCTTACAATGGTTTTCTTAAAGTCATGAAATGTTCCTTCAACAGACATATTCAAAGTTTTTTCCCAGAAAGTTATCTTTGTTGTGACACTTACTGATGTTAAAATTTTCAACCTTTAAAATGTGGACTCACCATATTAGAAACTGACACTGCACTCACAAACAAAAGAAGGGTGTTCTTTTGAAACATCACAATGAAGACATGCAATCCCGAAGGCAGATCATTCAGTAACCTTGGTTCTACTTTGAAAACTGCCAGGAAGACTACTCACAAACCCCAGTGCTTGCAGAGAATGCTTAACAGTCATTTTAAAAAACAAATTCTACAAAAAAGGAATTGTAATAGAAAAAGAAGCTTGTTCAGGATAAGCAAATATCTTAAGTTTTAAGGCAAGTCCATGAATCTTTGTCACGTTTGTGTAAGTGCCTTAGAAATACCGCAAGTGTTAAAATGAAAAGGTCATCTTGGAATGCTCAAAAACTAAGACACTGGCTCCTCCTAGTGGTAAAAATGGAAGGATTAGTCATTTTGTCTAAAGCTTCTAGCACTATTTATTATTACCAATTATTCTCAGTTAGTCTTTCATCTGGTTCCGGAAGGTTTAGAAGCCTCAAAAGTTCTTACTGCTGCTAAGGAATTCTTACCTAAAGACCAAGATAAGTGGGACATGACAAAACACTTGCAAATCGCTTTATTTTTCTCCCCCCAAAGTAAAGTTTACACACCTCTCAATGCTTACGAGTGATGAAGATGGAAAGGATGAAAGATTACATTTCAAAAGACCGAAACTTTTATACCAAATTTTAAATCCAGCCTGCATTTGTGTCCAGAGAACAGCACTGTGTATTTTGTAATGGAAACGCTGCATGGTCTTTGTCTCAGATGAATATGCTCCATTCCCACAGTTAGCAGAGCACCTGCCAAGTCACCATCATCAAGTACAAGAAAAATTTTGTACATTTCAAAATATTCTTCAATTTTGAAGCCAAGGCAGTTGCTTTCACCTAAAGAGCAGAAGCCCAATGTCAGTTCACTTGCTGAAATTGTTATTCTTCCTTGGCATCGAACAGCAAGAGCTGTAACTACCTAGCCACACCTGTTCCTTAAACTTTTTTTTTTTTTTTTTTTTTTTTTTTATCAGGCCCTTTAAAGTCTTATTCGGGACTGAAGTGTCTCAGCAGTCTAGAACGTACAGTAGTTTCTGTAATTTATTACTTTAAGTCCCAGAAAAATACAGCTTCTATGGGAATAAAAAAGGAGCTGTATATAATAAGTGATGCTGTGCATTGAATTATTTTAAACTCTAATCTTCCCCTTAAAAGTTAATGGTTTGAATATGTTAATAGGCTTGCTAACATAATTACAATTTTTAAATTAAAATTGTCTAAGTGGGACTCAGTATTGCAGTAAATGGAACATCTATTGTAGACCAGTGATTTCAGTCTTAACTGTACTTGTAATATAGTAGTGTCAAGAATGCTGCAATTGCTAAAAATTCAGATAGTGCTCTAAGAAAATTTACAGTGTCATTAGACAAAGAAAATAAATTAAATGCAAAACAGGCTAATTTCAAGGTTTGCCAATTTCAGTTTTGCCTAAAGGCAAATAAATACTAGGAAAGGATGAACTCTACATGTTGCTTCCATTTGCATGTGTAAAAAAAAAAAAAAAAAAAAAAGTATTTTAGATGTGCCTGTTTTCCCAATTCATGCTTTTTTAGACTTTTTTAAAAGACAAATTTCATGGATGTTATGATAGAAGAAAAAAAATTACTTTCAACAGCTTATATGCAAAGAAATTCAGATCTTCCATTTACAGTCTTCTCTTTTCAATAATTTCAAATATGTATATGATGTATTTGGTACATAATTACATTAATTTCAGAATAACTTGCATCAACAGAAAAGCACAGGAGGATGAAAACTAGTTGCTGGTTGAATGACATTTTATTTTCACATTCAGACAGCTGTACAGTTTCTATAAATAGATGTGGTACTATATTATTTACATTATCTCCTCACCCGTTACTAGTGTATTCCATTCGAAACAGTAGATACCCTGACCAAGCCAAAACAGGGTTATTTCTGGGTGCATTTACTCAGAATTCTATGTCAAAACATACAATACATCAGTTTGCATCAGAGTATTTTTTTCAGGTATTTTACATGTAACATTATTTTCTCGAGACAGTCTCTCCTTTCAGCATCCTAAGAGCTTTCCA
The DNA here is from genome assembly GCF_003259725.1 of Athene cunicularia. Classification (NCBI taxonomy): domain Eukaryota; kingdom Metazoa; phylum Chordata; class Aves; order Strigiformes; family Strigidae; genus Athene; species Athene cunicularia. The sequence continues at coordinate 43,092,521 of NW_020799101.1, read as the reverse complement.
GACAAGTGCAGTACAGTTCAAGAACAAAAACAGGATGCAAAAAACATTCATATTCTGCCTAGTTAAAATAAGGAATGTGATGGATAGTTTTAACTGCGGGAGTTTAACTATACAGTAAAACACAGTATTTGCAAGATTCCTTGATATACAGGTACAGATTGAAAAAAAAAGCAACAGCTTTAAAAAAAATGGAGACAGCATAACCCTTTGGGCTCCTGAACATGTTCTGCAGATTGCTACAGAAATATCTTGTGTAGAGTACAGTTACAAACCCAGAAATACATGGGTCTGCCATGTGCTCCTTCCAACAATGTTTCCAAGTTTGACATTTCCTTATTCATTTTCTAATCCCTGTGATTAACTGCTTTAGGTAGTGCTTACATGCATCTGTTAACTCCACTGTCGGGCTATCTCCAAACGTTACCTAAACTCCCATTTGAAAATCCACACAATCCATGAGGAGTCAGGGTTTTTCACAATACACTGCCTTCAAAGTTTCTCTCTCCACTTCTTTTCCCACTTGAGAAGCAGTTATCTCCACAGATGGACCAATTTAATAGCCAAACTTCAACTGTCACATGGTATTTTAAGACTACAGTAGCTAAATTGTTCAGCTCTACCAAAAGGCTCTGAAGAACTATCTGCCAAGAACTACATGTTGGTGGGTAAAAATTAACAACACAGAAGGAAAACAATAAAAACACTACATTTAAACAATATGCAGGACCAGACTGCTTCCACTGTGCACATACCAGAGAATCTGAAAGCAGAAGCCTGCAGTTGTAAAGTGATTAATCTGTAACAAGTATCACTAGAAACAAAAAAACCAACCAAACTGAAGCTGTTAGTCATCTTAAGAGGAAAGGAATTCCAAAGGAATGGCCAGAGTGGGTCACTCACAGCTGGATGCTGATGCTCAAAACTGTCTGCTTAACAGCTCATCTAAAAACTCCATTAAGGATGAATTCAGAAGGAGACTGAGCAGTGAAGTCTTAGGTTTTTCTATGGGGAAAGACTTGCAGGGTCATACATAAATAATCAAGTTCTCATAAAAGACAGCAAAGAGAGCTCCAGTAACTGCAGTAAAAATGGGAGTACTGCATGTCAATGTGTCAAAGGGTAGGTACTTCCCAGTATCGTGATCAACTGGAAACCGGTCGAGGTGGTTTGTTTTTGTTTTCTGCCTCTTTCCCACGAATGGCAGCCACGTAAGAGAAGAGACACAGCACGGAGTAGCAGATCTCATGAGCCTGCAAGAATTTTGAAAAGGAGATAATGAAATTCAGATGATTTAATGGTTTACAAAATCCACTTCACACTTTGTATTTTGCTGCATGTCCTTCATGGGACAACTACTCTGGCTAAAGACAAAATCGGGAAAAAGTGTCTCATACTACCTTCTACCTGAGATGGATAGAGAAGAAAAGCCTTGTAACAAATTTACACACCTCTTATGGGATAAAAACATGAGTTGCTTGACAGTATGACTAATAATTTTTAAGAACAGTACGCTAAGCTAGAAAGTTGGTCAGCTGACTTCAGAAAAAATATCCTACATATTTGGGTTTGGTCTGTTGTATGAAGTTACAAGAAATTTTCTGGGAGGGGCTGAAAGAGCTAAACCGACCAACTAAATTTAAACATCCAATACTGTAGCTTGACTCATGAGATGGTGGGATTCTTCCTCATTCACAACTATCTTTTTATGCTCAAAAGTACAAGGACTGATAATCCTTGTAATTTTTAACCAATGCTAGTGAATCCATGGATAAGATTATTTTTTTTAATTAAAAAACCCCACAACCTAACATTGTATGTTTCATATGAAGAATACCAAGTAATTTTGTCACTACATTAAAGCAGAGGATTTCACATAGCATTAGCAAGATTTACAATTATTGCTTTTAACCAATTAAGTGTGCTATTATTTAACAGAAAATACTCTTTTAACATGCAGCTGGCAGCACAATTCAGTGAAGGTAAGACTTAGACTTGGTTTATATCTTAGTTCTAATACTGGCTATTCTGGTGAACTTAAAATTTCTTGTCCTGTAAATTGACATTTATAATCTTTGTAAAGGTAATAAGCATAACAACGTGTTTTGTTGTACTATAGCACAAGCTAAAACACTTGTGTAAAATATAATTAATTTTCATTAAACTGGCTTTTCTTTATTAAAAGATACAGCTGTCTGCTTTGAATTACATATGTTCTAAGCATTTTGTTTCTAAAACATTTCTAGCTTCTTCAGGTGATTTTTCCTCTGTTCTCCTCTTGAAGGACTGTGAGTTTCCATGCATTCACCAAATGTACACACTGCACTTCAGACAAAATACCTGAAGAAATTACAGTTCTGAGCATAATCACTGGCTTCTATTCCTTCCTCAGAAGTGCATATAAGCCTGATAGAGCTAACATGTGTAAAAGCACCAAGTATCTTTATCCACTGCTGGTGCTCAAAAAACGTTATAAAAACTGAACACTAAGTCACAGCAATAACTCACCTACATGGCAGGAATGAATACTTCTACTGTTCTCTTGCATTTCACTGCTCACTTTCATGAGGAAACGGGAAATTTACATAAATTCAGTTAGCAATCATTTTTCGCCCAGAAACTAGTCTCCCTTTCCATCTGTTCTGTGGATTAACAACTGTGTTCTGCACAATTTTAAATTTAACAGTTTCAGTAGCTCTTATTGTGCTAAAATTCATGTCAAAGCAGCTACCTCGCACCTTTACCCATCTTAACAAAAGAGACTGCGCTTTCTGCAGTACTACCTGTGAGTTCCTCCAATTTTATAGAAGTACCATTCACCGAGTTTTGTTGTCTTCCCTTAAGGAAAACTATCATACAAGAGCAACTGGTGCTTCACTGCAGTATTAGCATTGCAAATCCTGCAATCTCAATGCAATTCTTTTCGCCACATGAAAACGTAAAGATATATCCTCTAAAGAACTACCAGAAGGCATCACAGTTGACTCACCATTGGCGTCTTGTACTTGTGGCTCACCACTTCTTTAGTTTCAGGAACTAAAACCGGACGGGCAAGAGACAAAACAAAAAGTTCAAAAAACGAGAGGAAAAGGGGAAAGAAATAGCACAATGTTCCCATAGGAAAAGGAAGGGATGCACACAGACAGCAGGTGCAGGTACAGGGCACCTCACTATCCCTCACTTCTAGATACACTTCCTTCTCTTCATTTACATTACATATGTCCTCGAAGATACTGCTAAGGTCATAATAAATTACACAGGTTGGCAAAAACATTTCACTGCCTCTGTTTGGAAAACCACAGTAGATATTTGACGGTTCTTACACTCTGGCTTTTCTCAAACCACTTATTCCTGCTAGACAGCAGAATTAATGACAAAATACACTTAATGACAAAATACGCCTAATATCTAGTACAATAAAACATAAACCAACAATTCCATGGGAATTTGTCAGTATACAATTCCTAGAATTTTATCCTTTAGATGTTTGAATCCTTCTCTGTTGAGTAACAGATCTGAAAAGAACTGTTGGACACTCTGTAGTAGTTACTGAAATCCAGAAAAGAAAAAAAAAAAAGGAGCCGAGGAAGAAAATTTTCTCAACTGGAAGACTGTTTCCCAGCTCTGTTTAAAGTTTCTCAAGACGTTCTTTCTCCTGTCTAGGATGTGTGTGATGGTATTTACCTGACATATTTACTGAAAAGAGTAATTGCTTTTGAACAAGTTGCCTTAAAATAAAATACTGATTTCAGTTACACATATTCTTAAAATACCAGGGTTGTTGATTTCTAGAAGACTTTATATATAAAAGGATTAGGACACTGATGAAAAAAAAGTATTATCCAGAAATTGCTCCCTTGCACTGCCTCAAAGTAACATAAAGGAAACAAGCATAATATAGCTAAAGAAAATTTGCCTTTTGTTCTTATTGCAGAATGCATAAAAAAGCAAGCTGTAACCATCCCATTAGCGTGCATTGCATCTGAACTGTGCCTTTGACCCACACTTGGTCTACAAATATTGTTGTGAACAGATACCATGGGAAATCATCAGGAGAGAACAAAGACCACACTAAGAACATACAAATGGCAAATTTAAAATGTTAAGATCAGTGAAATACCAAAACCAACTTTGAATACTTCCCTTTCCAGAATAACTGAAATTTGCCATGGAATTTCTGTGTCACAACAAAAAAATTTAGAAGCAGCAATACAGAAATTATGCGAAACCAAATCATACCAGGTTCACAGAGGAAGGGTAAATGTTTTATTACACATAGTACTAGTGACAAGAAAAGAAACAGAGGCAGATGAGTTCAGTATGAGTAACTAGGAAAAGTCCACACCAAAACCTATCCATGCAGATGTCATCTTTTCAACTATGATGTGACACGGCTAAATGCTGGAGAGGGAGAAGGATCACACTCTAAGGGGCCAAAAGTAGGCAGTGCAGACTGGGTTTGAGAGAGTACTCTAAATATAAACCAGTGCCTCCTAATTCTTGTATGTCACGGTATTGTCATTCTTGAAAAAAATCTAGTGAAAAGTAGAGAGTATGATAGTAAAAAGTAATGTAAAATTTGTGTTTAATTTTTCAATTCTCTTTTCTTGGAGTTGGCAGTTACATTAAGGCCTGAGAAACAGGGCAAGTGCATACCCAGGCTGCACTGCCACAGTGATACCAGCAAGTAGAACTGGGGAGATAAGGAGGTGCACATCCAAGCTACCTTACCCGTTGGCACCAGATGTTCCAAATTAACTCCATGTCACCAGGGAAAAAAGGTGGGAGTGAGGCTGGTGCACAGCCAAATAGGGTAGGACTTTTACAGCTGTGTAAGCCTCACTGCCCACTGGATAACACACAACTGTTCATATACTCTTCAAAAAGCAGGAAGGGAAAGCTGTAAGGACCTTGTGCCACGAGGGAAGGAGAGGAGGGAAGCTGCAAATCCTGTATCATAATTGAGAATAGGAAGAGAAGGAACAGGAGACCACCTAGGCAAGGTACTGTCTCCCCACTTCACAGTCAGTAAGTTGCCTTGTCTTTAAGAAAAGTATTCCTTCATAGTCCTTCCAATGGGGAAAATTCTCCTGAGAGGACTGAGTTAGGGAAAGTAAAAAGGGTGGGTTTGGATTTACACTCAGAGAAGTCAAGGTACTAGTGCTGCAGAATACAAAGAAAAAAATTTAAAAAATAAAAAAGACCCAAGCCTCAAATTAAGAGATTAGCAGAAGCACTCTTCTTCTAATATTAGAAATTATTCCTGATGCTGTTGAACTAAGTGGTTGAAGGGAGTAAATTATTAAACACCATCCTGCAGCCTTTGGTCCTGTGAATGAAAATATGGCGCTAGCATAGCATGAGTTTAGGGGACAACACTTTACCTGCTGGAGAATGAAGGTTTTCATAGCAGCGGCGGTGAAGGGGCCACAAGAAAGTAAAGCACAAGTACGCAGCAGTAACTCAAATTCCAGAGGGAAGAGCCTTACATTTCCTCACTTACTTAAATCTCCACTTCCACTTGTGGGCAACAATTCCTGAACTTCTTGCATCCTGCTCTGAAATCACAATTCCAACTTTCATGCTGCCATCTAAAGCCAGCATTAACACAAACAGACCTTTAATTTCCTGACACAGTACTACTAAACTCAGAGCACTCATGCTTGGCCAAACCAGACAAACACATCTTGCACTGAAGTACTTCCCACCAGACTGGAGTATGCACGCTCACCACTCTACTTTTCTAAGAGGAGATAGTACTTCAGTGCACTCCTACTGAGTGCATCTGACTGCAAGGTTCATGATGTTTAGCACAGCTAAATAACTTCGTTCTTAAGTCCAAACAAGTTCTTGCTGAATGCCATTAGATAACTATTAATATGATAATTTCTCTTGAACAGGACAGGTTGGCATATCTTCTCATCTTTATAACAAAAAAGCAGCTCTGAGGCAGTCTCTCTTCTCTGCACAAGAAGAAAGGTTAGCTCCCCTGCAACATCCTTCTTCCTTTCATCTTTCTCTTTAGTAGCTGGATGGGCAAATTATAAATCTCACTTGGTACATTCAAATTGGTTCTTATCTGTGACCTCTATTTTGGGAGGAGGGTATTTTTAATTCAATTGGTTTAATTTCTCAGTTTTTGCTTGTAGTGTCCAACTCCCGGTTTATTTTTAATTACTTATTAAAATTACCCTTTCATAAGTTCCACATCACAATTCTAGATTTGTAATAGGCCCTTGATTACAAAATTGTCTGTAAAAAAGAAGTTATTTTTCTTACAGTTAATTCAGTCATTAGGGGCTAAACGCAGTATTAGAGAGTCATCAACAGAAGCTGACTGGAAATACTAAGTCCAACACTTTCTTTCTTCTTGTGCAATATAAACAAACTATTAAAAGAATTACTTTGAGTTAAAACCTCTCAAAAAACGGTCCAAAATTCATGTCTGATCCAAGTAATTTAAGTTAAGGATTTCAGGAGCTGAAGCCATTCTTTAAGCTAATTCTATGGCTTCTGAACACTCATCTTTATGAAACACATCAATAATCTTTTACAGCCTTAAGCAATTTCTTTAAGTAAAATGAATTATGCCTGTCAGGGTGAAAACACGGTATGAAAGGAATATGCAACCATAAAGTGCAGACAACTTCTGAACATCTAAAGTATTATAAAATTTTCAGGGTTTAAATACACTGATCCAACCATTTGAACCATGAACACTATTTTCAGAAAAGAGGAAAAAAATTGTTCACAAATTCAAATCCCAGACTTCTGGGAGATTAACTTGTGGCAAACTGCAACAGTCAGAAAGGCTGTATCATCTGAATACCTTATAACTTTTTATCACCAAAAGGAAACAACACATTATTATGGACAAAGACATTAATTTCAACAATCTCATATTAACTGGTTTTTATATTCTAAAAGAGAATCCCTCAGCCAGAACATTCTATTCACAGCACCAAAGAACAATGACAGTCATAGTAAAGGGGGCTGCTGATTTAGATTTTGATTAACGGCCAAAGTATGGATGCTGATCTACCACGGAAAGAATGTTGTAAATTTTATCTTCTTTTTAAATGGTTCATGCATGCACCTAAGCCCTAGACAAATGTCTCACAGATGGGTGGAAGAATAAACCAATACGGGTTTGGGGACTATTTCAAGAGAAGTATGTGATTCACTCTTCTGGAGACCTGCATCTGAAGTCACTCATTTTTTCAGACACTAGTTAAGAACAGCATGACCGACACTAACACTGAATAGTAACCCAGATTTTCTCCCACACTAGACTGTAGGCAGATTATCTGTAATAACTGACCAAAGTAGCATAAATTCTCTGTTCTCCTTAACCTTTGCTTTTCCACTCTTTATCAGTCATGCTCTGAAACAAAAACCATAGAATAAATAAAGTGGAACCTGACAAAACATCTTCTGCTCCATACAACAAAAATTAAATTCCGCATAGAGCAAAGAGGAAACTTTGCAATTAACAGCAATTCTTTTTCATGAAAGCATAGTGTGTTGAGAAAGATCAACTCTAAGTCCTGCTTAAAAATGTGGTTTCTCAGATGAAAAAGGAACATACCAAAGAAAATTCCTACACACATCCAAGGTTAAGTGTTGTTTTGTTTGCTTCAGGAGACTCAGAACATCTTCTCTGTCTATTAATAAAAAGCACCTAGGACACAAAACTTAATATGATGAAAACTGATGTTTAAATTTTTATGTTAAGTCACTCATCTTGGGTGACTTCTCACGTGCAATCTATCTTTCTCTCCCATCTTTGAAACTGCAGTGCAACTCTGAATCTGAAGACTGGAAATTTGAGTTACTGCCATGTGAGTACGGACCTAATATCAAAATAATGTAATTACCAAATTCCTCCAGGACAAAGACTCCTCGCACAGTATTGCACTTTTTAATGTGATTCAGCTCTATGAAAACCTACAGAAACAGGAGGAAAAGTAACATAAAATTAGTCAGGTTTGGGTTTTTTAAACTAAAAAGCCAAAATTAAACAAAAACATCACAGCAGATACAACCTGAAGTGTTATAGCATACACTACCAGTTCATTTACAGTTTAATATATAAATAAAGGGTGAAATAAATATTCAAAAGACAAACTTGCCACAATGCTAGAAATCAACAAATAACTTAAAAGTGCTAAGAAGCGAAGACAGCAGAAGATGAAGTACCTTCCGCTCCTTGCAGGAGGAGAAAGCATGGAAGAGAAACGAAGGAGTTAGTAACTGACATATCCAACATTGCTACCCCTTCAGGCACTCAAATGAGTTATTGCAAAAAGAATACCAACACACCTGAAATACAACAGAAGAGGGGGACGAGAAAAAAGCTGGCTCCCAAATTTAGCACGATTTGTAGCCTCTGATCCATCCCAGTCAGTTTCTGCCCCTCCATGCATCCTCCTCCAGCACAGAGGGCAGGTAAGGGGCACTATACTTCCCACCCTGACACTGATCCTCCTAACCTATCCAGTAGTCAGATTTAATCTAATGAGGAACCACTAATCTTCCTTCTCCCCGAGAGCCTTGCTGTTTAAGATTTTGCTACAATTTATGAAGCAGTTATTTAGCTACACTTTACAGTTTATTTAGCTACAGTTTACCTGCATACTTACTCTTGGAACTGTCTCCTTTATCAGTCAGTACCAGTTTTCTGCTTTAAGCAGGATGGGAGAGTTTGGACCCTTCTCTATTGTTTGCTCACTTCACATATGGCTGCTACCAGCTGAACAGTCACTTAGAAAACAAACCCGCTTTGAACTTACATTTTACATACGTGAACCCCAAAAGACAAAACCAGTTGAACTACATGACTAGGTTTTTCAGTCCAGAACCTAGATGTCAAGACTGCAGGAATAAACAAGTTCTCTGAGCATAATGAGTTTGTTGATCATCCAATCTATTTCAAGATACAAAACAGTCCCTTCTTACATGCACATCTCCAAAAGGGTCAGAGTCCATACACAGACATAAGAAGCTGCAGAAAGTGCTGTGAGGAATCAGTTCCATATTCCAGTTTCTAATGTACTTGCTTTCTCAAGGCAAGAGAAACACTGAGAGCAACAATTGCCCTAACATTCAGAGTAAGTCTATGTCCAGTACCTTGGAGGGACCTCTGCAAGACCATATTACAATGGTCTGGACTGATACTTTCAGTGCCTATAAAATTTACACCACCATGATTTCAGGACCTTTTTAAAAAAATGTTTCGAGAGAAACTTCATTGCCTTGGAAAGAAGAAAAGGGAAAACTCTGCAACCCCTCTTGAATCCAGTATTAGCAACACCCATGTAATCACAGATGACATGCCACCCAAGAAAGGCAAAGGAAGTCAAGACCAGAAAGTGTTGTGGTTTTTTTAAGAAACAGGCTTTCTGTATCAATAGAGATCAGTAAATGCACTGCTGGTTGATTTTCAAGTCAAAGGGGTTTTATTATTATTGTTATTAGCAGAGAACTAAAAAACAGACCGAGGATATTTTTTGCTCAATTGAAAAAAACCTGAAGTTCCACTTACTTAATCAGAAAATCTGAAGCTTGCTTTCTGCTTACATTCAAGCACTCAAGGGAAAGGAGACTTAATCCCATCTTTTTTGTTTGCCTGTTTTCGCCCATGTTCTGCATCAGTTTAGTCGGTCAAAAACATTTTCTTTTTCGAGGAACAGTTACAGAGTAAACAAGTCAGTAACAGAACACTTTCTTCATTGCACTTAGTTTCCTTTTTCTGTAATATTTTCTGTGAAAAGTTTTTGCTAGTAGTCTAAAGTATAAAAGTCAGAACTTCTATAGAAAAGCTCAGGTCAAACATTTGTTGGTTTATCCAGTAACAGTAAAGTTGCCTAGAAGACTTGACTGCCCCAGGTGCTCATGACCTGAGTATAATGTTAAGGAGTGAAGCATTTCCACAAGAGTTATGAGCAAGATGAGAATTTATCAAGTTTGTCACAATTACAGTAAGTTATCCACTTTCAGAAGACGTATGAGTTGATGGGCAAGTTCTTGCTATATTGTTTAAGGGACAGAGATGCTCTCCTCTCACCCAATCAGAAAACAAGCGTAAAGGAAATAACAGTTACTTACCCTAGGGAAACTGTGGTTCTTCAAGACAGAGCATTCAGTGTGGATCCTACTGTAGATGGGCATGTGCCTGCTGCATTTTATTAAATTTCCATCTATGTTTGACACAGATGAATTCATAATGGGGACAGAGTTACCAAGTCCCAATATTGCAACATAATTTTTAGACATAAACTCAGAATAATTTGCCAATGCCACAGGTATGTTTGATTCCCTCCCTATTCCAAAGGACCTGCTAGACACAGATAAACTTGAACATTTTTTCTTCTTAAGCCTATGGGTGCTGTTCGCATGGTGAGACAATCTGTGAACACTAAAGACAACTATCATGTGTGAACAGGCTGGCCCACTATGCATCTAAGACTTTTCCTGAGGAATTCACAAGGTTGTAAGAAAGTATACACGCTGCAAATCAAGAGCCTTAAAAAACAGATTCATGAAAGCAAGCATCATTCTAACACTGAAGCAGTACGTTCAGTCTTCTCAGGTAGGACAGAATAGACTCCATTATTTATCTATTTTTTAAAAGCAGAAACACCTCATCCTATGTTCTAAATTAATTACTTCTATGACATCCAACCAAGCTGAGCAACAGAAATCCCTCCTTTTAGTAAATTGCATTGCTGAAAAGAATACTTGGAAAGAGGGCCAAGAACAGGGTCTGTATGTGGAGTAAGGAGAGGAAGATGAAGAGAAAGCTGTGCCCAATAAGGTCCTGTAGGCATTTTTTGGTCAGTGTCCTCATCCAAACTCAGAAACAGACAGAGAGCCATTTTCAACACAGAGAAACGGCTGTAGGATCCTGGTTTTAAGTATGCTCATAGACATATTCTGAAATCAACTGCCATAGGGAGCAATTCATATAATTTATGTGAAAACTGGAAAGGACAATTCATCTAGAATAGCAGACCTTTTATTAAGGAAGCAGACTGGTTGATGAGTGTTAGAATAAGAATGCAAACATCCTTTAGCTCCACAGAATATGAAATTCAAGGGGATTTTTTTTTTTGTATGGTGCAAGTAGTAGGAGTCCTTTACGTAACTGTTACAGTCGTCCACTCCATACAAAGCCTTCAATGGTCGACTTTCAATATCTGTCTAGACACTTTGTTTTGAAAAGGGAAACAAGGATAAGTCTTAGGTCCACTAAATGGTACTGAATGCCCTTACCAGCTGGTAATGTAAATCTAAGAGACCAAGAATTAAACATGTCAAATAAATTAAGTGTATTTTCTAGAACTGTACTTGTTTCAATATCCTTCAAGTAATGGAAACTCATCTGACTACAGCCTCATTGGAACGTGATGAAGAGGAGGAATAATGTGATGAAGAGGGGGAGACAGCTGGCATGCTTCCTGGGTCTGACCTGCACAGACTACCTTCCAGAAAAGATGTAGTAATTGTCATCACAGACAGCAAATCAGAACACCCTTCTCTGTAAGGAAAGATATGATAAAGTTAGTACTCTAGGAGTGCTGGTGGTAGCAGAGGACTCAGCATTTCTGATAAGAAAGTCAACTGTTAATGATCCTGACATTCGTATAACAACCAGTGATGATTCCCCCTTCAGAATGTCATGCCGATCTTTCAGGGGGGGAAAAAAAAAAAAAATCTTTGAATTTAAGGACAAGTGTAAATTCTAGGATTTGGAGTTTTTCTTTTGGACAGCAGTATGTGTGTTCACTATGTGCTTAACACTGAATGTCTTTGTCTTGTCAAGATGCCTGTTACACTTAAGAAATCTTGATGATGATGATGTGGCCATCTTATAGATCTTTTCTCACTGCAAATGCATATATGCCTGGCTGTTCATTTATATAGACTGTTCAAGAGATTAGGAGTTTGAATCCAACATCATTTTTGACTTCTGTCAAAAGAACAAAAAGGAGAAGCAAAGAGAACATTCCCTATGGTGCGTCTTTACCTTAGGACGAAGTAGTTTCTATTACATCCAACTATTATGACATCAAACTATTGCTTCCAGACCAGGATTTAATTTTCAAATACTTTAGACCTGCCACTTCCAGTAACTATGAAAATCCATTCCATACTACTGATGAGTTCCTCTTGTGGTTGCTCATATTCTGGCATATCCAATAAAAGGTTATAATCTGTAACTAAACCAGGTAGACTGTTCCATCAGAGTAGGTTTGAAATACTACAGCAGGTCAGCTGTAGTCCAGGATCTACTCCGGTAACAGACAGGAAGAAAACTGAAGGAGGTTGACAACTCTCTACTCTCTATATTGGCAAATACAAACTCAGAGGCACATGGTGCTGCTGTGACCTTGGGAGAAGTATTAAAGATTCTGAGCATGTGTGTTTGAGATGCACGTGCACTTCCAGTGGGATCTACACTGATGTATCCTCAAAGGAAGAACAAAGCTTGCATGGGGAGAAAAGTCTAGTCAGGAGGAAAGGAAAAAACACTCCACAGAGGACTGACAGAAGCTTTTCTTTCTCTCTCTCACGCGCGCGCGCGCACACACACACACACTCTCCCCTAAAAACTGATTCTACTGTCTAGCATAGCATGCATTTAATATCATATGCAAAACAAAAAAACACAAAGCAAAATAAAAAACAAGGATCAAAGGAAGCAACAGAAACAACATCCAGAGAAAGAAAGAAATGGCAATTCTAGTTGTGTTTCCTCTATGCCCACAAGATCTGCTATTTGGAAGGAAAAAAAGAATTAGTAATTTTTTCTTATTTTTGTGAATTACAGCAAGAGCCACTTTCCTATTTTATTTTCATACTAAATTCTCCAGATGATTTCTCAAATTTTAAAACAAGACAGATTAAATATGACACAGCAGGTTGCCCTCTGTACCTGCAATATTCAAACACTGTATCTATAAGGTTGACTGCTTATACCATCAGGATATGTTCTGTATTATGGCAGTTTAGATTACTACTGATCACTTTTTCTGTTCCCTTAATATACTGGCTACCATTTGTTTTGTGCTTAGACAATTCAGACCACCAGAAACAAGAAGCTGAAACCTGTATCAACATTTTTCTTCAGTTGATTATAGTTTTCCTGAGGATATTTCATTTCAGTGTATTTTTACATACATATATATATTTATATAAGTGAGTCTGTCCGTGTGTAAATATACATATGCTTTTTTTGTCCTCGTTAATACTCTGGGAAGAGGAAACACATATACAAGCGTGCTGCAAAAAGCTTCATGCTCACAGTCTCCTCACAGATTTCCCTCATACCTGACTGTGCATAAATTTCAGGTTAATTCCTTCCAGTGTGACCTGAAGAAGACCTCCTTCACCGGTTTTCATATCCTGCACAGGGAATTCACCACCCAACTCAGGACCTGTGATATGTTAATTAAAAAAAGAAAACATCAAAGAAAAACAAACAAACAAAAACATCCAGAGAAAGTGAGTGAAAGAACAGAGAGCCATCAGCCACGTCATGATGTGCGGAAGGGAAATAAAAAACAATAAAAACATAATCTCCATTTGATGTGCATAGCAAGAGGACACTACTAAGAACAGTAGGGAGCGTTCCAGTAGAGTCCACTCACTAATGACAGCCTTCTGAGAACCACCAGACTTTTAAGTATCGTAACAAATTTCATCCTGGTTACATGAAGGGACATTGATGTCAGCTCAGTCTCTATTTATTGTAGTTCATATTGTGATTTTGTTCATTTGTTTTTAATTCCATGTTTCATTTCTGCATGGTAAGACACTGCAATCACATAATACCACAGACAGCCCAGTCTTAAGTACAGACACATAAGCAAGCAACAAACTAGGCTTGCATTTTGAGCTTGATGATTTTTGTAGGGCACTGTTTTATGCTTTCAGAAATGAAAAAGTCAACATGGTTTTAACAATGAAAATTTAATAGAGGACATTAATAGAAAACAATCCAGGTATTTTCATCTAGTTTCTTTTGCATCATTCAGTTCAGCTAGAAAATGCTTTCTCATAGTGATTTTTTTTAAATTATCATTTGTAGAGAACCAGTGAATTCTGGAGAACGGCTTTCAAACACATTTTTAATACTGCATTATTGCCCAATTCTTAAAATAGTTTTCATAGACACTTCAGTCTCCTCTACCCTCAGTGATAGTCCAGTCCTTCCTCCCCTTCCTCAGACTAAACTGGACTAACGGTAGGAGGAAGAAAATGGTGGCTGCTCCAAGCTCCCACAGCTAGCTGAGGGTTGAACACCTAAGAACTCTAGATTTAAACACAAGTCATTTTCTCATGCCAGTTATGAATATAAAATGTAAATCCCTTAGATATGGCACTGAGACACACCTAAAATAGGCTCGTGCCTCAAAGCATGGCTCCTAGAGCCCTAGCATCCACTTGAAAAAAATTGTTGCCACAAAAATCAAACTTGAAAACATAAAACCACAGTGATGTTACCCTGAACCTGCAAACAGACTCCAGCAAGGCAGAAAGCACCACCTTATGAAGGTATAAAATAAGCCACCTTCATGTTTGTTACCCAGGTACACAAAGCACATGCTGCTCTCTGGAGACTAAGCAAAATGGAAAATTGCCTTCCAAGATCTCAGTTTCCCAAAAATGCAAATCCACTTTTCTAGAGTTTTCGACTCAACAGGAAAAGGAAAGGATGTTTGCCAAGAAAAATGTCACCAGTAATAACTATACTACCCTGTCCCAGATTATGATGTGAAACTAAGAAGGATGTCTACACCGGAGAAGTTATACTGATGCGAGGACTGCACCAGCACAAGATCTTGCAACACAGAAAAGGTTTGTGCACTGAAAGTCTGCAGAAAGCTGCAGATTCATCACGGTAGATTCACTAACACAAACAAGCATATTTATTAACCTCCATTCTGAACACAAAGTGGACAACAGAGTTCTGTGACTCAATCGGGAATATAAGGAGTAGCTAGCCAATCACAAAGAGAAAGTGAAGCTGAAGTCTCATCCTCTTTTCTACTTATTATTTTACTAGCAGCTAGTCCTCCTTATATGTAACACTTCTTTATATGGGTGTTTTGGGTTTGTTTGTAATTAGAGTGAGGTATATGGGTGCAAGCTAACGGTAACACTCAGTCTGCTATGCACACAAAGATGTACAAAGCTACCCTAAGATTTCCAAGGAAAAGGAGATTTTGTTCAAAGATGTTATTAATAAGAATTTTTTATTGATTGCATTATTTATTGATCCCAACAAGCAAAATTTGTACCTGGTTTAATGCTTTGCTGTCTTGCTGCTGCTCGCTCCATACTGTCTTTTACACAGTAGTATAATTCCCGACACTAACATACAAAATAAAGAGTAATACAGTGTTACTTTTTTCCAAATTACTAAGGGAAAAGAACAGCAAGATTCTAAGATTCTGCAAAAAGAACAAGCCCCATGTGGTACATGATGACAAAAAGCCTATAAAATTCAACCACAGCTAATTACTAGATGGCATTTATATTTCTTTTGCAAGTTGACAGAGAAACTATTTCATATCATTTCATAGCACAATCTAGCGAAGAGTTCACAGCTTGGCGCACGCTCATGACCAAGTTTACCCAGTCTCCTAGTATAGAAAAAGCCTCAAAACAATATCACAATCCCCCTCTTTCTTCCAGCTTCCAGCAATCAATGTTCCCGGTCAGAATCATATCATCTGTCATTTTGTTATTCCTATCTATTTCCTTATGCCATATTCTTCCATTCATCTTCCTCCAACTCCCCTCTCTAGTATCAAATAATGGTTAAGCCATAATCTCAGAGTAAAATTTAAGAAAATTTTCTATCCAAAGTCCAAGATACATGCAATTAACTTTCCAAGTAACTTCTGTTGCACACTTCTTTTGTCCTCCTTGCTTTTGTATTCACACCTTCATTATGACACCCTGATCTATGTAAAATCAATTTTTTGAAGCAGAAATGTAATCCCTTTATATATCTCAAAGATAATAACCTTTCAATGTATTACTACTTGCATTTACAAATCTTTACCTTTTGTTTGCTGGTCATGGTGTAGGAGTTATCGGAGTTTTCCTGGTAGGTTTAAGCAATTTCTTTATATTTGCAATTAACCGTAAGAAGAAAAGGGCTTTCACATTAGTGGAGAATGTAGGAATATATTAAATAAAAATCAAACACAGGCCCATGGAGAAAAATTTTTACCTTGTCAGTTTGGGTTTGTTTAAAAATGCCACAATTAACTCAATTACTAAAGACAGTTTTATTTAGCTTTTTCCCCATAAATCTACCACAGTATTTTTACTACCTTTATAAGCCTGCAAGCTCATGCAATATTTAGTAATAGTGATGTTTTCCTTCTTCTAACTATAAAAAACAGGTAAAAGCTACCCACGTAATTTCTTAAATTGCATCCTGCTGTACTACTGACTTCAGGTAAATGACGAGGCATAATGCCAGCTTCAGATGTCGGTGCTGCTAAAGAGCTATCGCAGTTCAGTGACCAGTGCTGGAGAGGGGATGTTATTTTTTGATTAAAAACAGAACATGACACAGGAAGGATTTGTTTGTTCTCTTCAGTTTGCCCTCAGTATTGTGTATGAAACAAGATGCATACCTTCTTGGTGTAGAACTTGTTCAGTTGTGTCTCCTGACCGTTCCTCCGCCAGAGGCACAGCACTTTTGTTTTGGGACAGTAAGTCATGTTGATGAGTTTCTCATACCACCAACGTTCATACACAGTTCCAATGTTGCTTCTCAGCACAATGCAGTCATCACATACCTGGGAGCACAAAATATTACATAAGATTTCTAACATTCTTTATGGAATGCTACTGGTTGCATTAATATTATTCTTGTCCCTACCTCCATGAAAAATATGTCTCCTGTCGTGTCTGTCCCAGCATGTACTACAAAGGTCTGCTTCTTGATGTGGCGGCTGCCACTGGGTCTCACAGGTAGTTCCCGTCCATTCTAGAACAAAAATAATATGCAATCATTAATGAACTTTGAAACCAATTTCTCCTGATCTATTGAAAAAAAGTCCATTGGGTGACAAGAAACATTTTCAGCAAACGAAAGAAAAAATAAGTTTTTAGCACAGCTGATGAGAGGCAATTTTGGTCAAAGCCTTAAGCAAGATACTCTAGTAAGTTTAGTTTCAACTAGGATGACAAGTTCAGTTTCAGCAAGTGTGACTGTGAGAGTTACCACATCCTACAACAACATTCATGCTGGTACCATAGTATGAGATAGTGAGGTGTCTGGGTTCCAGTAACATTGCAGTAAACTGGTCTGCTTTTTCCCAATTAACTGTAAGATAATTTTGTGTCCTTTCTATGCATAAAAACACATTCCAAATGTAAAAATACTTCAAAAAATTAGCTTTCCAAGGGCCTAACTTGCATCCACCTTGCTGATGGCTGGGTTAAATATTGGCTAGTTTTAGTCACATAGGTGTTAGCCTACATTCTTAATGAGGATTACAGGATGTAAGGTTTATTCTGCATAAACAGAGTCACATAATCACAAGATTTATTTTATACATGTGAAAGCAGAATTTAGTAATTAAATTTAATGGTTTTTAATATTTTAAAATTAGTGTTGCAGAGCATTTATAGAAGAATTTTCAGATAGTTTTTTTTCCTGCACTGTAGCTCCCACAGATACACCACTCATCAGTGTTTTACTTACCAAATTGGCAAGTTTGTCTAGAATATCATTTATTTGCTGGCTGTGCACCAATCCAATATGTGATTTTCCCATCAGACGACGCACTTTTTTCCTAATATCATTCTTGTTCACCTAGAAGGCAAACATAATGACAGTTACATACTCTATTTGCAGGCGGCTACTCCTATATCCCAAAATGAACATATCTTGGTTTCCATTGCTAAGACAGCAAAACAACTGATCTCCAGCTCAGTCACGCTAGGGCCTCTTTAGCCCAGCAGTACAAGCAGAAGTTGCACATACACCACTTTTCCCAGCTACTGGGCAAGGGATACTGTGCACAACAGATTTCCTGCCTACTCTTGCACAAGAGCAGCAATCCCACTACCAACCGCTTCCAACTAGTTTAAAAGCCTCAGTTCTCCATGTTGCCACTTAAGTGATGAGTCTTATCTGCCAGGCTAGTTTCTCCACCTCTTCCTCTGAAAAGCATTGATTTTGTCAGCTGTGGAGCCCTCAGCACAAGAACTATTAACACAAAGGCATGATCTCTCTCAGAATTCTCACTCTTTCATGATCTGTTTCCTGGTCACTGGGCCAGGGCTCTAACAAACATTTCCAGACAGTCCTCAAACAGCAGCAGGTTCCTCCTGAAGATGAGCTGCAGGGAAGCTCAGAAGCAAAACATTTCTGCCTCAGGTGCCATTTTAAAAGGCTATTATGAATGCCAGGCATGATACTAAAGGATTCACGATACTAAAGGCTTCAAGACGGTATACCCATGCTTGAATGCTGACTTCAAGCTAGACTGGAATTTCTTTTCAATCATATTGTGATTATGACCTTCATGCTAGGGAGCATACAAACCAAACTCAACCCACTTCCTTCCTTTGGCAAGAATTCTTTGCACTTGAAAGAAAGAACTGTATTTTTCAATATTTTTTTAGGTAAGAACTACTGGGCTCTGATATCCCAAACCAAGAAAATAAATTAAAATACCAGGGTGTTGGGTTTATGCTTCCCTTGATAGCTCGGAAGAATTCACCTCTCTAGTAACAGAAGGCCTTCCAACTTTGCAGTTTCTACTAGAAGCTGGTCTAGGATGAGATACATTGATACAGTCTTTAGTCTCTTAAAGCCTTCACTCTAACTGCTTGGAAAAAAAACTTACATACAAATAATATATACCAAATTCTAGATCCACCACCTTTTATCCCAAAACTGGTAACTGAGGCAGGGGGAAAAAAGTAACCACCACAACAATAATGAAAAAAACCCCACCACCACTCCACAACCCTTCTCTTGCCCAGTTCTTCATCCCATCCTCACTTCTGAGTATCTCTGAAGACGCACTGAAAAAAACAATGTTTTTATCACAACTCTCAGATCCCCTGTATTCCCTTTTCATCTATAAACCAATAGGCCCAGAGTGATATAATTACAAAGGCTTAATATCCCGTTTGTCTCTTTATCCCTACATTCTATCCCTCTGGGACTAACTCTATCAACACCTCTCATGAGACAGTCTTTTGAAACCAGTATTAGTTACTCTCCTCTTTTACATCCTATGATGAAAGTAGCTGCACTGGTTATCATTAATTCTACTCTAAGTATTGCAGCAATGCAAGTCCTAACAGCCAAATTGCAGTGTCTTCTGCTGAAATAAAGCTCATTCCAAATATACTGAAATCACCTCTTAAAACTTACTGTCATATTCCATTTCTGTCAGGAAAAATCAGTATCTTCTTTCTTTCTCCCCACTCCACCCCACCCCAAAAAATAAATGACATACAGTAACTTCTTCCACTGTTTGGGTATCACATATATCCCTTTATCTAGGGAATGAAATTTCATCTCATTTAAACAGTGAAAACTATCATCTGTGTACAGCTATTCTTACTGCCAAGCTGTTGCACTGGACAGCACAATTCATCAAATCTGTTACAGGCAAAACCACACACCTAAGCTGGTTCTAAACGTGACAAGAAATTTTAAAAGACTGATTCTTCCACTGGCTTTGAGGGAGTATTTGGACTACCTAAGAAATTATTTAGACTAAAAGATACTGCTCACAGCCACCTGCAGCATTAAGGTGCGTTTAGACAGCCAGTGAATGAGAAAACAGGGTTGCTTACTAGTAACTGAAAATTTTATGTTAAGTTGTTGATACACATATTCACAATCTGCCCATGTTTGGAATTTGCAGCTGTGAGGAGATCAGATTAGAAGATGCTCTCTACTAATGTCCTCTAAAGTTGCTAGTAGAAATAGTAAATTTCTATTTCAAATGGCAATGTATATCATACCCATGGCATAGAACTGCATAAACTCAGACAACACATCTCAAAAAATCTCCAGGTACCAAAGCAATATTTTCATTAAGATCAGGAGATGTTTTATAACATTCTTTTATACTTCACTGTTCTGGGATCTATGAACAGAAATTTATAGTTTCAAGACAACACCAACAAATTACACCTCTTAAATCTGAGCAGCAAACTGTTAAAAAGAAAAAGAAGTCACCTTTATCATCAGCATATAAGAAATCATATTATGCAGCAGTGTAGCCAACAAGCGGTCCTCATCATCCTCCAAACGCTTTCGATCATGTTCTCCCAGGGATAGATACCTGCAAGAAGAGCCAGATCTGAAGCAGACTGACAGGCATTCTTCATCCAACACACCAAAGCACTGGCATAGAACAGTTTGTTTGTAAAGTATGTGGCAAATAAAACCTCTGAAAACACTACGCCAAACAGGCATTTTCCAGTAAAACACTGTGATCACTAACTAAACATTTCCATTAGTAACTAGTTAAAGTAAATAACATGCTTAGTGGGAAGGTTCTCAGTGGTCTGCTGGGCTTATCCATTTCCTCTTTTCTGCAGTCACAGCTCCATGACAATGACAACTGCCAGAAAAGGAACACATAGCTCAGTACAAGAGCTACTCGCCTTGAGAGCTTAAATGTGGCTGCAAGGCAGAAGTAAACTGATGAAGGAAGTGCATAGGCACTCTTTTTCTAGCAAGGCAGGTAGTTTGTGGAAAAATAAACAGTTTTCAAACTAGCACCCCACAAACTACTACTTATTTTGGTTACCAGATCCCACATTACATGATAGCAAGGGTGTGGGTGGTACAGCTGCAGGTGGCAGAGCAGAGAATAATCGGGTATTAGCGGAGCTGAGGGGCTGAAAAAAAAAAAGTGAGCAGGTAGTCAATTCTGACATCTTAGAAGTAGTCTAGCTTCAAGCAGCCAGGCAGTATTTCTAGAAAGTGGCTCCCTCCTGGTTTTTTCGTTTGTTTCTTTTAACACCAAATTGTAAAGCAAAAACACCTGTAAGTGACTTTGCATTAGAACCTTCTCAAAAAGCAGTTTCTGAAGACATTTAGTTCTTTTGCTTTACGTCAACATATTGATATCTTCCTTTATTCAAAAATATAGCCAACTTGCCACACAAATCTTTTGTTTACTACTGATCTAGTCTATTCCATCTATTCATACTATGATTATGTTTACATTACCCATTTCTCTGGAAATATCAACTTTCCACAAGAGTTAAAACCAGTATATGTCACAACTGCAGACAGTATTTCAGTATCAAGAGACACTGGCCAGCACAGAGACAAAAGGCTCACTTTGGAACAGTCAGGTATAGTACCAAGGTTTGCAAAGTGACAACAGCATGTTCAGCAGAATTAATTTTTTTTACTATTTCACCCCCAGATGAAACAATGAGGAGGAAAGATGTCTACTAAAAGAACTTTACCTGTCAATCATCTCCTGAGGTCCCTGGTCCATCCCCATTCCTTCTCTCTCTAACATCACAGCATCCAAAAAAGCATCTTCCCAGAACTGCATCTGGTCCCACAAAGTTGAACGCTCTTTGCCTATGCAATGTATACAGAAATTGAGCATCTATTCTGTTTACTCCAGCCAAATACCTTAATTCCTGTTCCTTCCCACTCTTTGAAAATACCATAAGCCAACACACAATTAATCCGTATTTTTTTTTTTAAAAGTTACTTTTAAACCACAAGCAGTACCACAACTGAAGAAAAGTGTAAAAGAGAACACAAGATATATCTCTCATTCTAATTCATGGCATAACCTTTACAAACCCTTACACAAAAGTACCTCTCAGCTCTATTCTTTAAGGATGCATATACAGTTCCATATACTGTTAACACTGCCTGAAAGAGACAGGAAGATCTCACACAAACACAGATCATGGCAAACACAGAGAAAAGTGGAAAGAAAAGATTATTACTCATAGAGAAGGTTTCCATTGCAGCATCCTCTAACTGGTCCCAGACAGATCCTTTATCCCTACCTGCACCATTCCAAGCAGGTAGGAACGATAAATGGAAAGGATGAAAAACACAGGAAGAGAGAGCTCTTGATTAACAGCAAGTCCAGACGAAATACGTTTCAAAAAAGCCAACATACTCCTAATTCAAGAAAACACTTGAAGGCCATTAGTATTCTGAGTTTAGTAGCCCCCTGTTCAATGACTTAAGCTGAAGGATCTTTTTTCAAGATCAGTGATATATTTTAGCCTTCCATGCTTAGCTAAGTAAGTTCCTTCTCCCCTTTTTGTCAACAGTTTAAGGAATTCATATTCAAGAATGGCAAAAGAATTGGACAAACTACATTTTATGCTAACTACACCACTCACACCCATCTCCTCTTACGCAATTTCCCCAGCAAATCTTTGGCTTTACTCTGAATGGCTTGATGCGCTGTCCTATTCTACCACTATGGACAACAGTTAAGTGGCTTTAAAAACAGTCTCTGGGAATGTAAAAATTCCAGTCTGCCCCAGCCATGACCCCACCTGAACTTCAGTCAGAAAGATCCTATCCCCACAAAAAAAATAGATTACCCAAGAGTCCTTCATAGAGATAGACACGTTGGTTCCCATCCTCTGGAGCCCTCCCTGGAGTGCTGCCTTTACTGTCCTTCACACTCTGCTTCAGGTTGTGAGACTTTGCCTGAAAATAATACAAGATGTGTCAGACAATTTAACTCTGTGCCCTGCAGGGCTGCTTCTTGCAGTCCACTGTTGTGCTTAACAGATGCAGTTTGCAAGCTATACTTCATAGATGCTTCTCCCACAGATGTTCCCAAAACAAATAAACCACTCCGTTCAAAGACCTGAAAAGTCCAGAGTCAGACAAAGGAAAACCAAAGAGAGGGACAAATCAAAACAGAGGAGGCAAAATGCTTCCCTGAAGGAAAACTGAAACAAAAAAAAAAAAAAAAAGGCAAATCTGAGACTAAGGGAAGTTAAAAGACCTTATGTTGTCCCTCATATTTCATGCTTATGCAGTCAGTTTGCCCAAATTCTGATAGTATATCTTTCCTAGTGGTCGGGAAATAGCTAAAGATCTCTCACAGTATGTACAATGAGAGTAACAGAACAAATACCCAGTCTTCTAAGGACTATACAGAAAATGAATATTCACAAGCAGAATAAGATTACTTGAGCTTTCTCTCACATTCAAACATTACAGGTTTTTCTTTCATTTACCATTCATAAAGGTCTGACATTAAGCAAACGATTACATATCATCTGGTCTGAAAAAATGTGTGCTGGGACTATCAGCCAGCAGGAATTGTGACAATAAAGCTGGTCCATCTATTTCTCTACAACCAGGCAAACTATGATGCAATACTTAATGTTCATCATACATCATGTACACCCATCATCTTTGTTCTAAATCTGTTGCAAAGGTTCTACTTAGTTTCATTAATCAAGTAGAAGAATCAGAAAACAAAGTGTTTACAAAAAAAAGTCTAACTCTTCAGAAACTGAGAATACACCCTCTTGCTTGCTAAGTAAGCCAACATGGTCGCATCACTTTCATGCTTTTAGAAGAAATCTGCAATGAAGAACAATGATTTTGCTTGTTGATTAAAATTTGAGGCCCTGTAAAGGCTTTTACAGTCTTATCAGTATTATAAAATAATGAACACAGTGAGATCAATCTTAAGGCATTGCAAGCTGTTTTCATATGTGGCTAACAGCTTGATTTAGCCAAATCGAGTATATCATTATTTTCTTGGGCAGATGTATGTTAGAGGTTATACCCAATAATCAAGGACTTTAAAAAACAAAATTAACAAAGTGCTCTCAGATAATCTGAATTTTACTGCATACAGATCTTCCAACTAGGAAAATACATTTAAAAGTTATGATTATACTTCAGATAGAATTAAAGTAATGTTTTAAAGAAACAGAAAGGCTGCTAAACCTGCAGTGGGTCATCCTTCTCCTGCATCAAACAGCTGCTCCTAACCAACTGGGAATCTGTTCCTCTTAGGTCGAACAATGCCTAAGCTGTTTTGCCTCTGAAGGGCAATGAAATGTCCATTTAACTGAGAGAAATATTGAATGAGGGGAAATTAAATATTGCTAGAGCCTGTAACACAGTATGAGATGTGAATCTACTATTCTCAAAGAACCGTGTATTGTACAGGAAATGAAGGAAGGTACGTGGATCCATACAAAACTACATTTTTAATATTGTAAGTCACTGCTGATTAACCCTTAGAACAGAATCAGAGATACTCCTCCACACATGCACACACATTGAAACTGCTACTGTACAAGATTTAATTATTAAAAAAAAAAAAAAGAAAAAAAGGGAAGTCCACAATGCCCTTACAAAGATAGAGCTAGTAGCAGAGTTTGTCTCGATTTCACTGTCTGACACAGTGCCTCTGGATCCTGTCAAATTGCCACCATTTTCCACACTCGGGCCATCACCAGCATTGCTACTCAAGTCACTGTCTGCTCCTAATGTCTCTCCAGAACTGTTACTAACCTGTGGAGACAAATAAAGCAGTTACATTCAATAGACAAAGACACTGTGGAGAGAAAAGTTGTAAATGTTTCTTCTTAAGGCACAAAATAAAAAGCAGTACATCTGAAGGCCACATTTGCCTTTTCCCCTTCAGTCTTTTCCTCTAATCCTACTCTGCAGAAAAAGATGAAGAGAGACAAAAAGCCCTTCAGAAAAATCACAGAACTGTTTAGGTTGAAAGGGATCTGTTAAGATCATCTATAGATGAGCGCCCCTGCTCAAGCAGCATCAGCTAGAGTACATTGCTGAGTACCATGTTCAGTCAAGTTTTTATAATCTCCACAGAATCTACAACTTCTCTGGGCAAACTACTCCAGTGTTTGACTGATCTCAAACTAGAAAAGCGTTTTCTTGCATTAAGATGGAATTTCCTGTGCTTTAAATTTTGTGTTGACTGCCTCTCGTCCTGCCAGCGGGTACTACTCAGAAGAGTATGGCTCCCTTGCCATTGTTCCCTTCCATCAGGTATTTATACCCATTGATAAGATCCCCCTTGAGCCTTTTCTTCTCCAGGCTGAAAAGTCCTACCTCTCTCAGCCTCTCCTCTCATGAAAGATCTTCCAGTCTCTCAATCGTCTTTGTGGCCCTGAGCTGGACTCACTCCAGTAAGTCCTTATCTTTCTTGTCCTGGGGAGCCTAGAACTGGACATAATGCTTCAGATACAGCCTCACCAATGCTGAGTAAAGTGGAGGGATCACCTCCCTCGATATCCTGACAGTGCTCTTCCTAATACAGCCCAGAATACTGCTGGCCTTTTCTGCTACAAGGGTGCACTGCTGGCTCACAGTCAGCTTGTTGTCCACCAGGATCCCAAGGTCCTTCTCAGCAAAACAGCCTTCCATCCCGTCAGCCCCCAGTGTGTACTGGTGCCTGGGGTTATTCCTCCCCAGATGTAGGCCTTGGCATCTTCCCCTTGTTGAACTTCATAGATTTCTCTCACCAGTTCTCCAGCCTGTTGAGGCCCCTCTGAATGGTGGCACAATCATCTCCTGTGTTGGCCACTCCTCCCAGTTTTATATCATCTGCAAACTTGCTTTGTACCAGCACCCAGGTCATCAGTAAAGATGTTCAACCGTACTGGCCCCAGTACGGACCCTGGGGGTACACCACTTGTCTCCAGCTGGACTTTGTGCCACTGATCACAACTCTCTAGGTCCAGTCATTCAGCCATTTTTCAGTCCACTTCAGTGGTCACTTATCTAACCCATACTTTGTCAGTGTGTCTGTTATGTTACAGGACTGTCTATGTTGCAGGAGGCTGTCAAAAGCTTCACAGATGTTGAGGTAAACATCTGCTGCTCTCTCCTCACCCACCAAACTAGTCATCTCACTGTAGAAGGCTATCAGGTTGGTTTAGCAGGCCTGCCCCTTTGTAAACCCAGGATGACTAGTCCCATTCACCTTCTTGTCTTTCATGCATTTGGAAATGTTTTCCAGGAAGACTTTGTCCATCACCTTTCCCAAGGACTGAGGTGAGGCTGGCCAGCATGCAGCTCCCCAGATCTTTCTTGTTGCCCTTCTTGAAAATAAGAGTGGTATTTGCTGTGTTCAAGTCTTCAGGAACCTCTCCTAACCACCATGACTGTTCATAGACAATGAAGAGCAGCCTCACAATGGCATCAGCCAGCTCCCTCAGCACTTGTGCTGCAACCCCTCAGGAAATATAGATTTACATATATCCAGTTTGTTGAAGTGCTCCCTAGCCTGGTCATCCTCCACCAGCCGTAAGTGTTTCTCAGTCCAGACTTTTCGTCTGGTCTCAGGAGCCTGGGATTCCTGAAGGTCAGTCTGACTGGTAAAGAGTGAGGCAAAGAATGCCCCAAGTACCTCAGCCTTTTCCACCTGTCACCAGTTCCCCTGCCTCATTCAGCAGCAGGGCCACGTTCTTCCTAGTCCTTTCTCTTGCTGCTTATGTACTTGTAGAATCCTTTCTGTTTCCATTCATATTCCTTGCCAGATTCAACTCCAGGTCATATCGGCTTTCCTAACCCTATCCCTGCAAGATGAGACAGCAAATGTGACCTCCTAGGTCACTTGCTCCTGCTTCCACCTCTTGTATATTTCCTTTTTATGCCAGAGTTCAGTTAGGAGCTCTTTGATCATCCATGCAGGCCTCCTGCTGCCTTTGCTTGGTTTCCTACTTGTCAGGATGGACCTTTCTGGAGCTTGGAGGAGGACATACTTGAATATCAACCTGCTCCTCTAGACCCCTCTTCTATCTGGGGCAAAATCCCACAGAATACAATTTCTGGGTCCATTCGCAAAAGACAGTCAGAGTATTATTCTTCTTACAGGCTGGGTAAAAATCATGGAAAACCATATATTCACAGCTATACAGCAGTTTAGAGAGAAGAAAAATCAACAACAACAAAAAGGAAAGTTCATTGGGTTCTATCCGTGGAATCTACCATATCAGATAACATGTGCTGGAGAGAAGGCTCATTATTTTTTTACTGAATTCATTCCCGCTGCCTTTTCCCCCTAGGCCCTATATTTGCTCTGAAAGCAAGCAGACATATTTTGATATGATTCAAGTGCTTTATGATAATACATCAGAAAGTTTGGTTTTGTTTTTAATACATCAAATGATCTGCCTTTTTGTCTCTCAGGTTACATTTTTAAACTTGTGTTCTTTATAGATGTTTTATAAGCAGCTAAAGCATATTTATAAAAGTAATGCAATTCACCAGTTCCATAAACACACCAATATGGAGGAATACATAACAGCAACAAGCACCATATATGAAGGCTGCAATCTGCCTATAAAGCACTATGTATGTATGTTCTGTCACACACACATGCTTGCCACCCACTCAGAGGCTCTGGAGAGAGAACTCAGATGTACATTATGCATGCGTGACAGTATGTGGCCGTACCACACAAAATGTAGGCACGAAATGCCCTCCCCCACTTCATCAAGCAGTGAATCACATCAAGATCTCACTCTGGGCATATCCTACCACTGTGCTAACTTCAGAATCCTGGCTTGTACTTCGAACCATAACTGCTGGTCCTCCACTGGGAACAGAGTCGAAATCACTCTTCTGCAATCAAAACATATAAAGGACACGAAGAAAGGTCACATTAGTTTTTATTGTAAGGAAAGAACATCACTTCCCATTCCTTTGGGGTGTTGAATCACTTGTCTTACACTTCCCTGGTTTATTTAGCCAGCCAAACAGAAACTGCTGCCTGCATGTCAAAAAGATTATAGGGTCATACAATTGAGAAGTTTGCAAAGATTAGCCCCCTGCAGGAAGGAGGGAAGAAATTTTACTGAACTAGCCTTTCAAGAATGCTCAAACCCCAGAATTCTTGCCACAATTAAGAAGTGAATAAAAGAATCTTCTCTCTTACCACACAAATAAAGCAAGCATAGGAGCCACTGACCTGAGAACCTGAGGCCAAACTGAGGCCACTGTCTGCACTGATTTGGGATTTTTTTTCATCCGTTTCTCCCAAATCAAAGTGTTTCACAGCTTCTGGCCCTGAACAAAGGAAAAAGTAAATCATTACTGTACCAAGAAAAAAACCAAAAAAGAATGGCAGAAAGCAGATGACAGACTGAAAGCAAGGAACAGTACCAAGAAAACAAATTTGCTTTCTCATTCCTTTGATTGTTTTTTATTCCTTGGTACTGTAAACAACAAGGGCAGCAGGACACATCTGCCATTCTTCAAACATTAGTTTGAAATCCAAATACTCCAAAGGCATAGTCCAAGAGTGACTATCACTAAACAGTACCTTTGTTAGCCATTCAAGAGAGAAAATAGGACAGACAAAGATCAAGTAGCTTCCAGTTACACTAACACATGCAGAGCAGTTGCCATTCAACTCTAGGAAGCCACTTCCTTTATTCCTGGTAAAATAAAGGATACCTATTTACTTAAAGTCAGAATCCTTTTTTTAACAGCTAATTTGCTCAAAAGTCTTGGACTGAGTTTGTTCAGTTGCCTGCAGCAGCTATCTAGGCAAAAGTCAGGCAACACAAAAACATGAACAGCAACAACTGGTGTTACGCCAGTAAGAATTTCAAGGAAGCAGCCTGTATGATGCTGTACTTTACAACATTCCCCAATTACATTAACAAATGGCTCTCCAGAGTTGGCAATCACATAGGTCAGTAGTGAGGGAGAAATCAGCAAGCTTTGTCATGCATTCATTAATCCGCCAATCCGAAAACAAAAAAAGGGGGGGAAAAAAGGATAAAGAACTTTATGTTCAATTTCCCATGCAGTTCTAGAATCATATCATCTATTGTCCTCTGATGGGATGGCAGAAGGAAAAGAGAATGATAGGGAGATAGAGCCTGAAAAGAAATTTGGATAAGCACTGAACGAGGTAAATTACGAGGCAAGAAAAGAATGTGTTATAAACTACATAGAATGTCACTACTCTCAGAACAGGGAAGAGACTGAGTGCAACACTTCTGCCATATCCATATCTGCCAACT
Organism: Athene cunicularia; assembly: GCF_003259725.1. NCBI lineage: Eukaryota > Metazoa > Chordata > Aves > Strigiformes > Strigidae > Athene > Athene cunicularia. The sequence continues at coordinate 43,063,487 of NW_020799101.1, read as the reverse complement.
ATTCAGTAACAGGAAGACATGATCAGCAGCTGGAATATTTGTATTATATACCCATGACTATATCCAGTATCTCTAAGTAAACAATGCCACTATCTCTTATAACTGCTGACCACAACCACCTGGGAATTATGAACATGTTTGTACTATATGTAATATTAGAGAGGGTAAGACAGTGAAAAGGAAAGAAAAAGGGAAGGGAGGAGAGAGAGAGAGAAGGATAATATACAAAGATTTTGTGGGAGTGAGTTTGAGATGGTATGTAAACTCATGAATAGCAAAGCCATAAGCTGTGCAGACCATAGCTCACTACTCAACCACCAATTCTCCACGTGAAGTGTTTTACAGAAAGTGTTCTTCATTTGTTATAGTATTCTGCCTCTAAATCCACATGCCTTGGTTATTGTAAATCAAATCATCAAAGATTCTAACACAGCATAAACAAAATTTACAAAAAAGAAAAATAACTAAAAATATCCTAAGAATTTGGAATCTTATTTTCCACATTGCTCACTTCTGGAGGTCTATTTCCACTCGTTCAAATGGCCACCATTTCTAGTTCTGAATAACAATGCAGCGAAAAGGTTGTAACTCATTGTTACAGCAAGAATGCTAAATTTCAGCTATTCTGTTTTAAACAATTTCAGAGTTCCCTGTCCCAACACATAATTCAGATATATTTCTGGCAATTTGATTTTTAAAACAAGTGAAACTGATTGAAGCAGTTCAGTATCTGACAGCTGTGGGCAATACTGGTACCTCAGTTCAAGGAGCACAATAACCACAATCACATTGTTGTCGGTATCAATTTACAAACCTCCCTTTCCCTTCTTTATGGAGTTCTATGTCTAATATACAGGAACCACAGAAACCTCAATTTATCCCTCCCAACGCAGGCACCTATGTGAAAGGCCTGATTTGGGAGAGTAGGTGTGTGCATGTGCTATGAGTCTGTCTCACACACACTCCTACCTCAGCAGAAAGCAATTCAGGTTTTAAATGTAGGAAGCTGTACTGTGGAGGTGCCCCATTTGCCCCATTCTCTCTGAACTAACTCCAGATGCTCACTTGTACTTAACTGAAGTATTTAACTCAACAGCCTAAAATTAATGTGGCAAATCCAGGCCTAGTCAGAATGTCAGGAATGTACACCCATTCATCTCTGCTATTAATCCTCCCCAAATTTCAGTCTGTATAAGGGGCATCAGCTCTACAAAGTAGAAACTACACTTATGGTTAGGAAACACCTACCATATCACGGTTATTACAAGGTAGCTATTGTCCTTATGTCATATGATCTTATTTACAACAGTGATAACCAAAAGAACAAAACCTTGTACTATACCTGCAGATAATACGTATTCAATATTATATTCAATATCGTATTTCAATAAATTTTAAGATTTGTGTAGATTTATACTACTATTTAGGCTTTGCAAACAGCCTCAGACCACTTCACTCCTCCTTCAACATGGGATATAAAAAACAAAATTAGGTTGATTCCTTCTTATGAGGCTAATCTCTAACAGCTATCACTAAATACAATTCTTCACATATACCTTCTCTCTCCCCCTCGAAAGTATTTCTTGTTGCAGCCTGACTGTGGTCATAAACTGTTCATGGTTGATGACAGGTAACAAAATTTGCCATCCCACGGCTTGAAAGAATAGAGATTTCTTCTTTCCAGTAACATTCAATCAACCAATCAAGCTATTCACGTCAAAGACTTGTTAAGCAAAACTGGTCTTTTAACTTTTAAGAAAGGAGATGGAGTATCTTGAAATCCTTCCATATATATCTGATACAGTGAGGATGCAGAATATCTGCTTTCCCTTCTTTGAAGAAGGCAACATTCAGTGGAGGAAAAAAGACAGGAAAAAAAAAAAAAAGAAGAGGCATTTGAACAGAATTTCCCCAGGAGCAAACTGATCTGTTTGGTCTCCTCTAACGTAGCTTTCTTGATAGACCTTTGTTCTTGTGGGTATAAAAAACTGTGTGCCATAGATGCAAGCTCACCCTGCACCTGGGGAGTTGGCAGTTATGGGGAGGCTGGAGGAGTCAGTTTCTACATTTTTTAATTTCCTTACTCGTTTTTTCCAAAGATTTTTGCTTTTTCACTTCCTGGTGCTTGTTCCACAATTCTACCCAAGATGCATTGAAAGCAGGAGAGAAAGAGAAAGAGTCAGCGGCTGGTCAGACAGGTGAAAACGGGGAAAAATTTTGAAACAAAAAACCCCACCCCTTCATCTCAAAAAAAAAAAAAGGCAGAAATTTATGACAACTATTGAGTGAAGGGTTAACACCATTTTACAAGAAATCCATGTTAGGAATCCAGCACTGCATCATCTCTCGTTTACAGAATTCAAATGTTAGAGATGACTTCAAACAGTGACCCAACTAAGGAAAAACAGCTATTATGAACACGTATAACACAGTTAATCACCTTTCCTGAGCCTTTAAGACTGTCAGATATTTATTCCTCCAAAATGTAGTCATCACAGAAGCTCTAATTAACAGAAACATTTTAACATCTCTAGTTTATATCATTGAAAGGAAAAGGCACAAAACCAGCAACAGCAATTCCAAGAAAATTAAAACTGTAGGTTAACACAGTATTTAACCAATATTATATCTTAACAAGTATTGCAAATTTTACAAGCACAAGTTATTTTTGACCTGACAGCATTCTCAGTAAATGCTTGGCTCTGCCTATCAACCAGTCCTACGTGCAAAAAGCTGAACTTCTCCGCATCCACTTGTTCTAACAGGGTATAAAGAATGGAAAGTAGGGAAGAAGAAAAATGAGCAAGGTATCAGTCATGCTTAATGCCAGCTTCCAAATTCAAATTAGGTCACAGCACTCCAATCAAAGTCAAGGAATTCCTAAGACGATACAATGCAAAGAAAAGGAGAAAAGTCTGAAGTCTGCATGCATTCGTTTGGTTTGAAGCACAGCCCTGAGACAAAATAGCGATGAGGCACTCGCACTCTTCTATCACTTGCATTCCTGAAACCTCTGAAGCGCAGTCATCTTTTCTGCTCAGAAACATCAGATCATTCCAGGTGCTGGCTTGTTGGGCAAAGGAAACATTACAAGCTGACATGCTGAACTGACTCTGAACGCTGGGCACTGTCCTCTGGCACTAGCACAATTAAAGCTGGGAATGCTACACAGGAACATACTCTTAGAAAAGTGCAAAGGGAAGGAAAAAGGACTACAATATTCTTGTACTGCTCTTCAAGGAAACATGCTGAGCAACTAAAAGGTCACTTGAAGTGTGTCAGAAACCCATCCCACCCTGCAAATGGCAGAAATTAGGGCAAGACAGGCTCTAGAAAAGTTCTATTTAGCAAAATGTCTACTGAAAAAAACATTTTAATATTATAGCGTTATGATTGTGGAGGAAGGCTCCAAAGTATTATCATTAAACGTATCAGGAGCAAGGCAAATGTAGCAAGGGATAAAAAGCTAGAAAGACAGCTGCTAACAAACTGACTTCTTTACCTGCTTCATGATTGATGGATGTTCCTTCAACTTTCATAATACACAGATGGATAGGATAAAATTGCTTATGGATCCAAACAGCATCCCATAGGCTTATCTAGCTGAGCACACACTAACACAGATAACAACCTCTAAGATGGATTTTGTTTGTTAAAGGGCCTTGAAAACATCTGGCTTCTTAAGTGCTCAGTCTATATGGCTTTACTTTAAAAACCACCAGGCTGCAAGCTACAATACCTGCCATTAAATTACTTTTACCTGACTTGCCTGTTAATTCAGGATAGAGTATATCCTAGCACATTAAAATGGCCTAGATTTTATTCTCAACTACTCTGCCAAAGAAGAAAAGGAAAACCTTAAAATAAACTCAAGGAGCATAAAATACTATGCCAATGACTGTTACATGAGCCTGAACTAAACACGATAACAGGTCCAGAAAGGATATGATGCAGACAAAGCAGGTAGCACAATCTTTTCTGTTTCAAAAAACTGTCAAAATAAAGTGATCTGCCAACATTAAACAATTATGTCAAAAGCAGTAATGAAAACTTCAGTAGAGTACTGACATTTTCATTAACAGTTTCTGCAAGCATGCAATAAAACCAAACTAACCACTAATGTAAAGGGGGAAACAATTAACTATCAGCTTTAAAGCCACTAGTGTCCTAAAAAAAAGGCCAACACTACAGGTGATGATCATGGACCCTGGAAGACCCCAGAAGTAAACAAATACTTTGTTTCTTAAGAGATCATCAATTACCAGAAGCATCATCTTCACAATTAATTTCCTAGCTAAGCAATTAGGTATTAAAGCACAGTGAAGATCAACCCTCAACTGATAAAAATCTATCGCCCTTCAACTCAGTAGTAAGAAGTTTGAATACCAACAGCCTTCCCTGTTACAAGGAGCATGCTACATACTTCAGAGGTATACAAGAAACCATAAAGTTTCTGAAAAGTAAACAAGAACAAGAGGTCAAACAGGAACACATCCACCCTGAACTTTGGAAAACTCCTTGAAGCTCCTAGCTGGTTTTTCTGCAGTACAAGAAAACTGCACACCTTCAGCTACCATACCTCTAGATCTCAGAGACGCAGTTTAACCACCACACTAAGATACACTTTATGTGTGGCTATTGCAAACAGTACCACACGTGATTTTACTCCATCGTGCTGATGACTTGTTTTTCATTCTAGTATCACCCCTTGTAACTATGTCAAAAGGGCAGCAGTCCAACTTGTATTTTGTCCATACGATATCAACAGATTCACTGAGACTTCTACATCCATATTGCAACCTGAGGCAGTAAGCACCTTCCAAACTTCACAGAATCAAGGAACTGCTGAGGTTCAAAGGGACCTCTGGAGATCATCTAGTCAAACCTCCCTGCTCAAAACAGGGTCAACTAAAGCAGGTTGTCACAGGACCACATCCAGTCAGGTGTTCACCGTCTCCACAGACGGAGAATTCACCACCTTTCCAGGCAACCTGTTCTGGTGTTGGATCATTTTCACGTAAAACCATTTTTTCTCACGTTTAAATGGAATTACTGACAAATACTTTATTATTTCAGCAACATGTAAATCTTTACCAAATGTTTCTTCCCTAAAGAAGTTAGTTTTAATGAGAAAGTCTGCATTTCACTACCGAAGGAATTTTAGCCTGGCCGTGACTAACTCTGGAACTGTATATCCAAAGTACTGTCTTAGACTGAAGCTTCCATAAAAGAACATAAAGGAAGTATAACAGCCAAGAAGCTTTAAATTATCTTGCTGCAACACAAAAGAAATTCCCTTTACTTCTAGATCTCAAGAGTCAGCTAAACATGGAATCTACATTGTTTTTAGAGCAATTTCTTAAAGCCTGACTCGCATACTAGTTTGTGGTTCTTGGTGACAGGCAAAACCAGTTACCAAAAAAAACCCCAAAACTTCAGAAAAAACATTGAAGTCTTTTGAACTTTGATCAGTTTTGGTGAAACCATATCCTACTTCTAACTTAGTTCCACAGAAGACAAGGGGAAATCGTTAGAGCATCAGAACCACCAATAAGCATATATCTGTTGCCTGCCCTTGAAGACTGTGAATTGTTTAAAGCTAATATGCTGGCAACAGTAGTTAACATATTAAGCAGGACTTCTTTTGAAAAGCAATTCTTACAATGCTTCACAAACATGGACTGTCTAATCTCTATGATTTCCATGTCTATGAGGCTTTAATTTCATCTGAGGGAAAGGAGACGTCGCAGCAATCCAATCAAAAGATGTCTCTTCGTTCTTTAAAAGAATGCTGGCCTAATGTCTGCTTTATTCTTAGTTGTGTCAGAAGCATACTTTCCTTTTACTCGTTTCTACAAAAAATATATTAAATACCCAGAGCACACCAAACTACTAAACTGAAATGCTGTAAATCTGAATCTCTTTTAGCTCCCTGATAGATTTTCAAATAGAGTGGAAGGATAGTTTCTGAGCAACAAACTCCATAGATTACACCTCTTGAAACAAGAAAGCAAATCAAGTCAGAGGGGCTCAGAACCACTTCAGAAGGGCTCAACATCACTCAGCCTGCAGCTCTTACGTGGGTATAAGAATGAATACCTGCACTCCTGACATGTAAATGCCCAATACACACATTTCTTTGTTGTATGCCACATACTGCAGGTACAGCCTCATAGTAGCATGTTGCTTTCAGAAGATTAATCTTCCATTCAGTGATTCCATTAAAAAGTTGTTTTAAACAGGCTATAAGAAGCAATTGCTAAAATTTAACATGACATATTTTTGGAGTTGACAAAGAATTTCTCTCATATGCTGATGGTACATTTCTCTTGTTTACAATCCACAGCAGGTTGGATTCAACAAAAATACTATTTTTTCACCAAAATAAATAATATGTAAAGTCCTTTCTAGATAAACAGTTTAAAGCCTACCTCTAACTTTTTCCCAGACACAGGGAAAAGCCATACCAGCTAAGAAATTAGACTGGGAAAATTTCCAGTGACCAGCCTAGCAGATGCTGTTTAGAAGGACACGCATTCTATTTGCTATTGCATAGAAGGAAGATCCATCAGTCCTGCTCACTGAAACTGTAACACTACAACTAAAATCTTTTTGGCAGTTTTTATTATTAAAATATCCTGGGTCCCACTTCTATCAGGATGCAATCCAAATAATCCACAGGTAGTCAGCAATGACTAGAAAACTTGTTTCATGTGGTCCCTTCCACAGTGGCCCTTTCCAAATTCCTGCTGGCCCTGTTTCCCTTTTGCCATTTCCTGTTGCTTGAAAACATCAATCACAGAGCAAAAAATAAATTTGTCTAAAGTGTAATGAAATTCAGAAACAATTAAGATTAGAAAGCTTCTGGGAGAAAACTGCCCTGAATAGTTTATCCAAGCATAGAGTCAAAACACATATGATTGTTCCTTGTGATCCAAGGTGTAAATGAAGCATGTTACAGCAGCAATGTAGTGTGTTAAAATGGAGAGAATGCAGATAGAACCTAATGCCAAAATAGAAGTCCCTCCTGCACCTCACATGCCCCTCAATACACACCAATGGAAGCAATAAAATTTTCTTCCTTTAGACTCCTTGTGTCAAACTCCCTTGGCCCTTTGTCTGCAGGGCTTGGTGCCTTTGGCATTAGCTGAGGTACCGGCAGCTGCATCGCAGGTTTTGGCTCCAGTCTTGGGGATGATGCAGGATCCTTCCCAACCGGAGTGATAGATCCATCTGTTGGGCTTCGTTTTCTCTTTTCTGGTTTTTTTAAAAAAAAAAAAAAAAAAAAAAAAAAAAAGAAAAAGGAAATGAGAGCAGGAAAAGAAAGATGAGACAGATGGTCTCACCTAAATCATTAAGCCTGGCACTGAAACAGCTCAGTCTCACATTTGTTCCCACAGGTCACCGTGGCTTGCAGATAGTCTGACACAGTGGTGGAAACAGTAGAGGAGAAAGCCAGAGTGCTGTTTTGGGGATACTCAGATTATCTCCTTCCTGTATATTTGAAACCTAGGAATCTTCTTTGACACAGTAACTGTAATATCTCTTCTGCTGAGCTTGTAAAATTAAACAACTCTGCCTGAACTACCAAGAGTATCACTTCTAGAATATAAGCAAACTCCTCTTGCCATGAAAAGATGACAAATACAATCATCTTTGATGGGTAACACCAAATGAAACTTGTTAGGAAAAAAAACCCAAAAACTATCAGTTATAGTTCTTCCATCATTCTTTGAGATTTCCTATAATCATATGTCCCCACGGGCAGTTTGCATTAGTTCTCTGTATCAAACTTCAGTTTGAATTACAGCAAAACTTTCAGAACAGAATTAGGTTTTCCATAAAGAGCCTCCTGCAATCCTGCACAAACTGTTCCAATAGCTGATGAGGCTAACAGTCAAAATTTCATAACCTAAATTTGTCATACCACTAGAACGTGCGATGGCTTTGTCCAGTACATTAAAGGTTCTGCTATCAGCAACATCTTTCCATTTAGATAGTTGAAAATGAACAACACATAACATTCAACAGACCGACACCTCCATCTTTCAGAGCGAAAGTGTTTTCCCATTTCCTTGTAGGTCTTTTCAGAAATCTCCTCAATTTTTCAAGATGTGATGATCAGAACTGGAAGCAGTACCTCTGATGTGGGTCTTGTTAGCGACATATCCAGAGACAACACAATAGCTGCATCCCGAATCTATATTCCGAGGATAATACAGTGCCCCCCTCTCCAGTTTCTACAGACACAGCGAACAGTGGGATGTTCACACATAGCTGCCATTTTCAGAGACACTGCTTCCTAAGGACTAGTTCCCAATCCTGCTGTTCTTGTTCCTAAACACAAGTCCCTAGTTTGGCCATATTAAAATAAATTAATCACAATAAATTATGATTTATCAAGATTCAGCTTCCTCTAGTCAAATAATCTATACCTGTATCATGTCCTATTCAAACAGTATGCATCATACATAAACTGAACAATTTTAGGACTACTAGATCACTACTATGTTAAATAACTTTAAGATAAGCACTAATCTCTTTTAGTTTCTAGAATATCTAGAGTTGAAATATCTAGATCAACTCATTGAAAACAGGTAAAACATATTAAAAGGCTAAAATTTGGCTATAAATCAAAATATCATGCAATAAAGAGAGAAGTCCTTCAAAGATGTATTGAGGCTTTAAAAGTTTTTATCAGATTTTGTTTATTGTGACCACAATTAATTTACCAGGTAAACTCCACTTACCATCAAATTATGGTATCTGGCATTACATTAGCAAGACTTCACTCTAAAACCACTGAGTTTTACAGCAGCCACTCTACAGTTTTGCTTAGGATCAGTGTCAGGCTAAAATGCTTATAATTACCAAGATCAGCCTATTCCCCACATTCAGGACCGTGACACCAGCACAACCTTCCTTACCTCCCACAGCATTCTAAAAATAACTGGAAATGAACACCTGTAACCCACAGGGCATCTCAGCCAACTCATAAAATCCCTGATGCAAGCCACCCAGAACACTAACTATAACATGTTTAGTAGATGTTACTCCTCTGCTACAATGAAATAAATAGCTTTTCATCATTTGAGATTACAGCTGAGTCAGATATTAAGCAGGGAGGAAGCTTTTTGTCATCTTTTGCTCTTTTTCCTTACACATGTATTTTCTGATTTGGCATTAAGAATCAGATTTTAAGAAAAAGCTGAAAAATAAAGAGGTATTTTCAGACATCCCTCTCCAAGAGTATTTAGTGATATAAGAATCTGTGTGATGCAAGGTGGTTGGTGAGATGTAAGTCTCCTATGGTTCCACATTAGAAATATCTCCCTCCCTATTCAGGTTGTCTGCAATAACTTTCCAAGACTGTGGTTGGGACAGTGTTAGCTGAATGCCCACACTCTCAGAATTTCCACTTCATCTGTAGAAGTCCCAGGTTTTGTATCTTGCTTCATAGTTTCCATTTTCAATCACATTTCAGTATGGCCATTATTTTGTTTTGGCCTGGTTACATGTGTGCAAGAAAATGTAAGGTTTCAGTAACAACAGTACACTTCTCACCTATAAGTGCTGTAAAAACCCTGAAATATCAGAAGCCACAAGACAGCTACCTTCACAAAAAGGATCTTGTTTGGCTCATAAACACTGTATTCTCATAAACACTTTTCTTACCTTTGTTGTAATAGTGAGTATGTGCTATCTCTAGCAGGCCAAAAACACTGGCCATGCCTCCCAGGCCAGCATTTGCATATGACTGCTCCAGGCTCAACACGGTGCACTTCAGCAAGTCCAGCATGCCTTTATAAACCTTGCGGCTGATCTCCTGCAGTGAAAATCTCATTAGCGTCACTATTTCAGAAGTGAGAAAGTAATTCAAGAACATAAATTCCAAAACTGCTCTAACATCAGCTTTTAGGAGACAATTTATCAAAAACTTTCTACAAATTGAGCCTCAGCAGACACTAGACGTGAGGACCCTGATGAGTTCAGCACTGACCACATCCTGTATGACATCCTGTCGGGCATCTTCCTCTGACTGGATCGTGCGATTCAGCTTGCTTAGTACAAAGACACGGAGCTGCTCACTCTCCAGCAGACGTCGGACTCTCTTCATGTTCAGCCAGCCAACACCTTGCCCATCGAGAACATTGTGTACCACCTCCTTCAGAAACTGCTGGTTCTCACTGATGGATTTAAGAGAAAGCAGGCCAAAGTTAGCCCTCTCCTTATCTTGCCTTGCATGGGAAGAGAGATAGGGCTAGGACACACACAGAAACACATTTCCTATCAAGGCTAAGTTTACAAGAAAATAAATTCATATTTAGCTAAGCCTGCTAACATAACTGCATAGCTCAAGCTCTGTTCTGTTGGTGTAATATCAAATATTTTATTTTGTCCGCTATTTCCTATAATAAGCCATAATCAGATGTTCCTCTAGTCCCTCTAGCTACCACCCCACTCCTCACCTTCACTGCACTCCTCGGAATCCATAGGAATCCTCTATGCCACAACCTTCTCTCACCGCCACCTCGTCTGACCTGTATGCTTTCCTTGAAGGGGGAAAAGCAGCACTACTAATAGCACCACTGCACCAGCCTTGGCACACGTACTGCTTCAGCTTGTTTTGCCACAGGGGAGGGAATGGTAAGGAGGAGGAACTCCTGTGCAACCTGTTGCATTCCCCAGTCTGAGATGCAGTTACTGTTCTTGCTTTGCTTCCGCACCCAGCTCAAAGTAAACGTCACTCTACCCATGACTGTTACATAAGAAAGGGAGGACAAAGCGCAGACACCAGTCATGTAATGTTTACTTGCACCATTCTGAGTCCCTTCCCAAGGCTGAGAAAAGCATTTCACATGAATTCACGGAATCAAACTGCTTCATGTGACTCGGCTGATCCCCTCCATGCTGCACTAAAATTCCACGGGCTAGACTACCTCATTCAGAACAGACTCAATTACAAAGAATAAATACTGAGTTAAAGTAGGGACCTCGAATTTTTTGGATCTCAGACAGGAAGAGGATACATTTTGGAGCACAGAAAACCATGTATGTGCACTATTAACTGTAAGACCATCCATACAAATCTTTGCAGACAGTAAGCGCAAGCTTAGTGCCACAGAAACGTCCTATTTAGTTTTCAGTAGCGAGACTTCTGAAGAAACATTGGCCAAGCGGAAGACCAGTCTAACAACAAGTTATACTCAAAACCCAATGCAAACTATTACCTGGAATTGCTAGTTCGTCCCTGAGGTGATGGGGATTCTCTCTTCACTGTTGGGCTGTGCTTAATGACTGAAGACTTTTGATCCACAAGGGCTCGTCTGTTTCCTAAAGAGGAGAGGAAACAGGATGAGAGGAAGGGCTGGGAGGAAAACAACCTGATCCCAGGACAGTAACAAGCAATGCTAAGGTTGGCTAACACACCTATTTGAATTACAGGTAACAGACTTCAAACAAAATGGAAACTCCAAAAAAGCAGCAGCGTATATCATATTCTAGCATCACACATCGGCAGAAAACAGTAATGGGAGTAATGCAGAGAGAAAAAGAGAAGATGGTAATGGGAGCAGGAGGTGAAAGGCAGGAAAAGTTTGGCTGCTCTGCATGCAGTTCCACAACAAGAACCATCTTCAAATTAGTCACTATATGTGAAAGCATAATGCATTGGGGGTGACTAGTATAGATCATGTGGTACTGGTTACCCAGTGAGAAAGGTAGCCCAAAGTCAGGCATAGGGAATGCTGGAAATTGTTATATCATGCACAGCTCATGCTGTAGGGAACCCACCTTCATTGCTTACTGGGCCAGCTTCAGTAATAATCTCCATTATAGTATTTAACCCAAATACTGGGACACAAAATACACAATTAGTAGTGTACTACAATATCTACACTCCCCACCATCAGCATCAAAAGAATCCAACTACCAGCTTCTTCCCAGCCCTCCCTCAAAACAAAACCCAAATGATGCTAGATCAGGAAGGATGCTTGAAAGCCCAAGACAACAGGGCCAGCATATTAATCTCAGAGATAGTGCTTGACTTGAAATTTGGCATCGTGGAACCAAGGTATTGCATCTTCAAGGACATTACTGCACATACTGTATTTCAAGGGCACTATCAAAACCATCTGCATCACTGAGGAAAAAATATCAATGGATGTGCATGAAATAGAAATTAAAAAGGAAGATGGAAAGTGTTCAAACAGCAGCAATGAGATGGAGTCCCAGCACCATTTCCCATTACAGTTAGATACATAAGGTACCACACACACTTGGTAAGAGCAAGTTAATGCAGCAATTTTATACCTGTACAACAGAGACAAAAACATTTAAAAACCAGTGAAGTGCCCAGTGGGAATCCCAGTGAGCCAGCATGCACATGTAAATGAACACGGACACACACGCGCACACACACGCTTGCACATGCATAAAACAGACTGAGCTACTCCGCGGAAACCCCATCCTCGTATCTGCATAGTAGCATTAAAGGCCCTACAGGATTAAAATAGTCAAGAAAAGAACACCAAAGTGCAGAAGATGAGGTGCAAAGCATGAACGTGGAATGGCAAACCCCATCACTGTTTTCTTCCAATGCATGGAATCAGTCATTAAGTTTACCCATGGAAATAACCCTGACATGAAGCATGTTTCTTATCCAGTACAATTGGACATGAAAACATAACCAACTGGTAAAAGGTTGTCAAAAACAGCTGTGCAGAGTCTCTGCTAGTGTTTTCACCCTACCAGTCCTGTTCCTCCTCATTTTACACACAGGGAATGGTTACTTGTCTCAAAAACAAAGTCCAAAGCAGAAACAGAAAAACAGCTTTGGGCCTTTGTTTCTACAAGGTCAAAGGTCAGCAAAACATCATACCAACCTTCATCCACATCCCTTCCCACTTCCAGATTAAAGTAATCTTTACCGATGAAAATGATGAGGAGGAAAAAATAAATGAAAAAAATCAACATATTAAAACAAAAGCAGTAAGCTCTAATCAGATAGAGTAACGCAAAAGGTAAAATAAAACCTGAAAAGCTCTCAACACTAAAACATCAGCATGTGTTTAATCACCACTTCACTAGCATCACCCTTCTGTTATTACATCTGGTACAAGGATGACCAGGCTGTCCAACACCCCATGGTAAGGGTGACATTTCTCTAGTGCCCAGTCAGACATGTTACTTAATGATACTGTAGACAAACAGGAGATGTTCCAATGAAAAGACTGTGCACATGTTAGGATCGATCTTCACTCTGAATGAGCTGAAGTATGGTTATAATTTGATTTTGATCAGAAATGTTCTATCCAGTGAACAGAAAAGACTTTTGAACAAAAGACTTTAGAAACCCATGTAAACTGCAGTCTCCATGGGAGTTTGGCATTATACCCACTTACAGAGGCAACGAGTTTCCTAAGGCTAATCATGGGATAATAGTTTTACAAAAGCAGAACCTACCTCTTGGTTCCCATTCTTTACACTAAGTACTTAAAAATAAAATAAAACAAAACACAAAACAAAACCAACATTCACAGTGTATCCGCTAACACGGGCTAGACCAACCAGTCTCCCATCCCAACACAGCCCAGTTGGTGGGAAGAAGTCTGACTGAGAAATATGGAGACAATTTACTGTCTTGATACTTAAGACAGGTACCACCCAAAATACCAAAATGTGTCTCCCCCAGGATTCCTGTTTAGGGGTAAGACCTCAGACTGCCAAGTCACAAGAACTGTAAGGCTGTATAAGACAAAAGGGAAAATGGTTACCTTTCAGGCTGGGAAAGGGAGTATTCTTGTCTCTCCCAACTTTGGTTGGTAGGGCTAAGTTGGATAGACTGAAACTTGTGCTGTGGTTTCTGTACAGGCTGCCTATGACAGAAGAAGAAAACAATTAAATGCCTAATGCTCACTGCACAGACTCAAACTTCCTAAACTTCCTGTAATTCATCCTCTTATTCCAGCTCCTTAATGATCAGGTTCTTCCTTGTTACCCAGAAGTCTCACAAGCATAACACCATCTCACTGACATTTCAACCACATCTGTAATCAGACTATTCCATATTGTACAAAACATAATTCTTAGCTTTCATGTTACAACCACTGCTGTTGGTTTTATTGAGTCTTAAATGTAACAGCAATATCCACCTGTCTTCCTGCACTTAAACTGGTAACCTCACAGCAGCTGCATCTTCTAGTTTGATCCTCTTTTTATAAGCAAATGAATGGTAGGAGCCATATGAGACAACAGGATGAGGGAAGATCTCCAAAAAATGTAATTCTGAAGTGAGGATTGTGCACTGTGCCTTGTAAAACACTATAAATCTGCCACAGAAGCATGCTTTAAATAGAAGGTTTCCATTTATTAGGAGAAAACAAAAGTTCTTCCTAGTACAGACAGATCTTAAGAACACAATAATGCATCGTCATGTGGTTGAGCCTGCAGACAGCCTGAAAGCATCTCATGAGTGTTAATCAGCTCGTGGATCTACAAGATGTTAATTTAAAATGTCACTGTACTATTTCAATTTGCTGTTTCTTTTTTTAAAGCCTTATTTTAGTAACAATAATTTTACCAGAAACATCCAATACACATTCCCCACTGCTGCAAACTTCTTGCACCACTCCCCACTACAGTGCAAGACTCAACCGGCTGTATCTTCCTTCATTCATTAAAAAACTCTAGATTAGTTTTCCACACCTGGTGATTTTATTATTAAAATCTAATTGCAAGTAGGTGAGCACAGTCAAGAAATTGAATTTAGCACCTAAACACAGAAGATGGAAGGCACACTGCTGGTAAGATTTTTGTTTAAACTTCATGAAATTGCACAGACTTTTATTTATAAAACTGAAAGAATTTCTGATCTGTGCCCTAAAGTGCCATATAATCCACATAATCAAAGTCCTTCTTACTGAAAAATACATGAAGCAGTAGTTTTCAGTAATATAAGTAAAATAGGTCCCGTGGCTCCCAACATGACTTCTGGAGAGCTGGTAACAATCTGACAACCAAGTCATTCTCCTGACTAGCCAACCCTCTGTTCCACCTCTCTGCAAACTCTAATACAATATACATAAAACCAGCTTAATGAATGTATTAGTACATACTTGCAAAAGACATGATGCCCCCAAAACCTTCACTGCTGTTGTTGGAGACAGTAGAGTTTGGGGAACTGGCCCTGGAATCTGAATCTGCATCAGAATCATTGGCCAGTTTTAAACTGTTTGGACGGAGTAACTTCTGAGACCTTTAAAGAAATTAAGTACAACTGTAATTAGCTTTTCCCCTTCCTGCCCCAAATCAACATGTTGTATGATTGTGGGAGATCAGTGCTGGTCTCAATCCCCATCAGCTTTCACCACACTACCCTTACCTTGTGGGAAAGAAAAAAGAACTAAAAAAGAAAAAACAAGAGAATTGAAGCATCTTTGCATGCTGGAGGTTTTTATTACCTTTCAGGGCATGCTGAAAAGTTGTCTGCAAAAGGGCATTGGTGGATTTGGGGGGCAAAAGGGTCTGCTTTGAGAGCAAAAACAAGAAAACCCAATGTCATCAATCACTACAGTATCTTTCCCCCAAAAGACAAAGCTTCACCAAAAAAAAAAAAAACCACAAAAAACCCTCAAAGGTTTCCAGAAATCAGCAGGTGATATACTAGAACGTTTCTAGGAAGAAATGATAATGCTGTTCTTCCTACTGCTTACATAAAAGCGAGGAACTGAGGGAAATGAGCAAGTGCCTTTACTCAAACCATATTAGATTTCCATATTAAATGGAAGCAATCATCAAAACATTCCAAGTGCAAAAGACATTTCAATGCATGAGCGTTAAACTACATGAAGCAGATGGAAACCCCAACAGCGCAGAACAGGGCAGGAGACAAGGACTCGCCTGCTTCCATTGAGATTCTGGTTAAATCTTGGGGTGTAGCTCTCTTCCTGCTCATCATCTTCATCCTCCGTAGGAAAACCATATTGTGGTTCAAAGTATGGATTGTCATACTCTCGCTTCCTCACCACCCCTTCTGAGGAACCCATGCTGCCAGCTGCGCTGTCGCTCTCACGACGATCCAAGCTTATTTTAGGAAAGCTCGGTTGCAGTGGCAAGGAAGTGAGATGGTTTGAAAATCCAGCAACCAATTTCTCTTCCATTTCTGCTGAATCTGCTGACTCCTGTGGACCAGTCAAATCATTGATCTGTTCGCTAATTTGCGTTACATACAACTGAAGGGCAGGACACCCCCCCCCCCCCCCCATCTGTGGCTCTAATCTAGGATTTTATATATACACAGCAGTATTTGTGTATTGTTCTTGGGACATACCCCCCTGTAAAACTGATCTTACTGTTAAGTGTCAGATAGGATAACAGCTCTCTATTACTCTGTGTTGTGGTTATTCAAGCAACTTTCATTCTCCCTAAATGACTACAGATTCCTGAGTTTCCCCACCCCACTCTCTGTTCCTCTTAACGCATCAGGTCTTTCCAGACTCTCTAAAAGCAACTTCCTGCAGTCACAACCTGGACCACTGCTCTCTGTTAATGCTGCATTTTTCAATGCATGGGAGCTTTTATGTACAGGAATGCTCTATCCCAGCGTAAGAGGGTACCAGTAAACTCCACCTTACTCAGAAAGTCCAGAAAGAGCATGCAGTTTAATTTGCGTATGGTTTCACAGTCCTATTAGCTTTTGCCCTTCTCAGAAGGGCATTCTCCCATTCTTTATATCCTAATACTGATCTTGGGGCTGAACTCATCTCAGTACACACATGATTCACTCCATGGATGACAGTGCTGGGGCTGCTACTGGCTGTAGTACTGGAACTTGAACGAGGCTGGTTGTTCTCTTGAGAGTTTTCACTGTCCATGGCCTGTTCATCCAGATCCCCTGAATATTCTTGAAAATCATCAAATTCCACTTCACTAGCATCACCAAGGGCTGCATGAGTCAGGGGGTCAACATCTGCAAACACATAATTTTGCATTAAAGAACACTGTCTGAGGAAGGCATAGCCTTTATTCCCATCTAACTAAAGATCCCTAGCAGGTGAGGACTGCTCAGCAGAATAAACCTGCATAAAAATTGAAGTTGTAAAGGGCTTTTGGAGGTCATCTATTCCAACTCTCTGACCAAAACAAGGGTAACTTCAAAGGTAAAGCAAGCTGCTCAGGGCACTGCCCCACTGAGTTTCGAAAGACTTCAAGGCTTGACATTCTATTGCGATCCTGGAAACCTGTTTAACTGCACTAACCATGAAGATCTTTTCCTTATGTCCAAGCAGTTTCTTTCATTGCAACTTATGATTACTACCTCTTGTCTTTGGGACACGGGAATATGTTGGCTGTTGGCACTCCTAGATTTAGTTTACTGAAGAACGTGAGATTTTTCCTACTCTCACAAGAGAAGCTACAGCCTCCATGTAAGCCACAGAGAATGCATTTTCCTGTCCCCACTAGGACAGAGTGACTCATTAAAGCCAGCACTGAGAACCAATATGCAAGGGCACAAGAAAGCTCGTACTCTGCTGCCCATATGGCACAGTATCTACTGGCAGCAGCAGGTTGTTTCTAGATCTAGCCAGTTTTGTTCAGCAGCACCTGTTTCTGTTCCTCTTCCTTCCAGTGTCCTCTGGAGGGCATTGTTTATAAGCAGCAGAAATTACTTTTTTCAGCCTACCCCTGGATATTGAAGAAGGAGTATAGAAAACACTTTTACCTCAGAACAAGACTACAATGGAACAATACTTTGCTCTGATTCAGGGACTTATGGGAGGCATTCTTCCCACAGTACAGATGAACAGGGAAGAGGAACCTATGTGGACCTCATGAAAGCAAAGCTCAAAGTTACTCACTTGGGGTATCACCATTAATGTCACATTTCATCATCTCACTGACAAAGTCACCAAGGGAGGAGTAGGAGGAACTTGAGTCGTCATAGTCAACACTGTCACTGCCACTGCCACAAAAGTGAGAAAGAGAGATGAATGGCAGCATAACAGCAACAGAGGGCCTGATGTTTCAAAGATGTGAATCAGCATTGTTTTCATGGACCTTTTAAAAATATCAAGATATTACAGTCTCTACAAACAAATTTCTGGCAAGAGCCAGAAGCCAGCTTCATGAAAGGACAGAGAAAATGAAATAATTTTGAGGTACGTGAAGAGACAATATGGGAAGACATTTAAAGGCTCTCAGCAATGTTAATGAGGTCAAGCATAAGTGAGCAGGGAGCAGTGCATTAGTTCTCAATGTGTGTGTGTAGGACAACTTCAAGGGAACTGGAAATCACAATTAAGAGCGTTCCCTCTTTATGCTAATGATAAATCACACTCTGACAGGACCACTGGTGCTGTGTAGAACATAAAACATGTGCAAGTCCAAGCCTGAAAGATCTCACAGGCTAGCAGAGAATGAAGAATAATAAAACTACATTCCATACTCTGGGAAATATGGCCAAGACTACTATAGCAAAAAAGTTTACTCTCATTTTACTGAGCACAGAAGGAGGTCTCAGTCAGTGGGTAGTACTAACAAGCTTCACATAACTATGTGCACTGAGTAGAGATTTGATAGAGCGGTAGGATGGGTGGGAGTACTTGTAGTACTGCAATAAAAATAACCGGAAAAAGAACAGCATGGAAGAAAAAAGCATTAGGGTGGGAGGAAATACCAAATGTCAAGTGGTACACAGGTAGCAGAAGAAAACAGGAAAATACAAATGGAGATTCACATTAAATGAAGGCTTGAGAAGACACTAGCAAAGGGTTATAAGAAGTTGCTGTGAGGAGTGAGAAAATTTACTTCAGTGTCAGTATTCTGCCCAGACAGAAGAAATGAAACAGCAGCCTGGCAGGCTACAGGAAAAGGCTGCAAACAAGAAGTAGGAGAGGCCAGAAATCTGAAGTAACTATCATATGACTAGGGTCATACTCCCTACTAACCTGTCATCAGTGAGATCAGAATCTGTTTCTTTCTCTGCTGGGACATTCAGTGCTTCGGCCAGCTGTGAATTACTGTCATAGACACGATAGTGGATGGGCTGCAGCTGGTGAGCATACCACTTCGGTTTGTCACCAATCAGCGCTGGGTCAAACATATCTGCACAAAAAACAAGGGGAGAGTTAATCGTACTAATTTATTGGTGTCAAATGCTTCATTCGCAGTGAGGCTACCCCTACTAAGTCTTGCACAAAGGAAGGTACAATCCCTACTCTAAGATGCCTACAAGACTTCTCCGTAACCAAAGACGAGGTAAAATTAATTGGAGTGGCTAATAGCAAGGCTAACTTGAAAGAAACACATGATGACATATAAAAATAGAAAAATGTTCCTTGAACTGCATTTCCCTCCCCAGAAGGAGTAATATGATGTAAAACTAAGTCCTTCCCTAGAATCTCTCTGCTTCTGAAGTTCCTGCATTACATCCAAGTGCAGGAAAGGCAAGACCAAAACTTACTGTTATGAATTCTTTGGAAAGCATAGTTAGTAGGGTTGAGTGACCATTCTCCAAAGTATTCTACTGCCTGTGTCCTGGAAAGCTTATCTGCAAAAGGTGTTTGCTTTGGCCTAGAGGCAAGAAAAGAATTTGCCTGAAAGGCCACCACCGGTCGTGGGAAGAGACGAAGAGTTCGAGTATGCATCTGGAAACCTTGCAAAACATTTGGCGAGTTGAAGAACCTCACCATAGCAACCCTAAAACGAAACAGAGGACAATATATCAGATAAAAGCAATAACACCACAGAAGACAGAGAGCCTGTAAAAGGTATGCAGTAGGCAATGTTTCAAACCTTTGAGGAATGGCAACCCAGTATGAAAACTAATTCTTCTTAGAAAACAGCTGTCTTTAAAGAAAAAAAAAAAAAACCCACAAGAAATCACTTTGTTTTAATTCATCACCTCAACACCAAGACACACTAAATGAGGGACATCGTTCTCATACTCGCTAGCTGAGGCAACAACTGTCTCCAGCTTTTTTTTAGTTGAAGGCTTGTGATTTAAGCTGAGGATACAACATCAAACTGACAAGTCCAGGTAAACTGGATAATCTATATGAAAATGCAAGAAACAAAACACCCCCTCAAGACACAGAGTTATGTTCATGTAGTTAATAGATTGAGATAAACACTGTAATTTCTGCTCTTTTTTTCCCCATGATGTAAAGTAGAACCTGCTGTAGAACCTGGAAAATGCTGCTTCTACCACAGGACCCAGAGAAGTGTCTGTGCTGCCTTCAAGTGCAAACTTTATGAAGACTCAACAGCACCTTCCTGTTCAGCCTCACCTGGTAGCCACATCCACAGAGTCCACATCATTTCCATAGATCAGAGGGTTGAATTCTGTGGAAGGAGTAGACTGCAAATCATTCTGTGGTCTTCCCAGCAGCAGTGGCACCTCTTGCCCCTCGTGGAACTTCTCTAGATTAAGAATGGGCTGAGTATTCAGACTCATGCTTGCCAGTGCCTAACAAAGGACAACATTATGCACACATTCAGCAAGAAAAGTTATTCAAAGGACAAAAGAGAGATCAGAGCTACCCTGCCCCCTAGGCAATTGCAACAACTGTGCATGCTCCACTAGTTTGTCTTAAACCATCTCCTACATTCAGTCAACAAGTATCTCCAGGCCCTCCTTTATGTGGATTGTCAAAATGATCTCCTTAATGATGAAACAGTCCTGGAGTCAGGCAAGGGGTAGCACAGAAGTCCACTTTGATAGATGACTCATGACATGAAAACAGATAGTCCAAATTGGACCACTAGTAGTATGGCACTGTGTACAAATTATTGCAGTTATTCCTATGTGCAATTTGAAAACATCTTGGGATCTAGTGGCCTTGAAACCTGCCTTGCAACTTGGCCATTCAACCAGTGAGTTTAATAACCCAGGACAAAGTGGAGACACCTTAACACAGGCATCTGTCTGTATCCCTGCAAACCTCCACTTCCCATCTGAACAAGGTCATCTCTCTATAAAGCTACCATCCTCTTCAACCCTCATAACATCGTCAAGGATATGCACTGGAGCAGCACAAGTGGTAAATAAGTCCTGGACATCCAGACCTATCCTAAATCTTCCTCATTTCTCCCATTTGCCCCTGAGTTTTCATCTTTTTATTTCAAAAATAAATAAATTTATAAAAGAAAACAAAAACCAAAACTCCAAAGGAAAAGGGTAAAATGGAAAATTGAGAGGAAAAGAATAAAATAAAGAACCTTGTTGTCAGGAGTGAGCAGCTGTTTCTGAGTGATTGCAGTCATGCTAACCAGACACTGGAGGCAAGATGGAAGATCATATGATAACACCAGCAGCCCATCAGAGCCAAGACGGACACATGACCACAGAGAAACAGATGGAAGGAAAAAAAAAATATCTATTACTACAAAATATCACAAATGAGAGGAAATAAAAGGGACCACAAAATAGGCACATCTTGGGAGAGACTTATAACTGCCCCACCCCCAAACATTCACATCTGGCCACTTTGGAAAGTGGGAAGGCTGCTGTCCTTAATTGAACTTTCTACTGCAGTTGAAAAGCAGATATCCTGAATTTTATTCATTGACACTAAGACCCAAAGGCACACAAAAGCGTTCACCTTAATGATGTGGGCCACAATTTAGTCTCTCTACTTTGTACTGCAACCAGTAGCACTCTCCCTTGCCAATGGTCAAACCTTAATAATAATGCCTATAGGAATACATAAGGACGTAACCTGAATTTGGGTGAACACTCTGAGAATTTTAAAAATGTCTTGAAGGAAATTGCAATTTGTTCTTGTCATATCCAACTAGTGAGAGAGTTTTGCTGAATAGTGCCTGAAATTGCAAGGGGGTGAGGCAGAAGCAGGGGAAAGGTGGATCTAACGAAACTTCAAGCAACACATCGCTTCCATCTGCGCTGACAGCAGGTACTGGGGTATCACAGAGGTTACACACTTTGCTCTCCTGGTCTACAAGGAGAGAAAAAGAGCAGACCTCATCACATTAGTAACACACTTTACCTTTAGATACTGCATGCAGCGTGCACAAGGAAAACAGAAATAAAGAGATAAAACCTGCTTGACACGATCAGCCAGGATGACCCAAGCTGATTAATGGCTTAGCAGGACCTGAGAGGAGAGACTGAGATCTCACACACAGATCTGTGAATGGAGGGGAAACAAAGATGATCATAGCTTGATGGATCAAGTCAGAGTTTAAAGCCCACATGGCAAATGTAAAGGAAGAATAGGGAACTTTCTGCACCGACTGGAAACAAGTTAGCCCCAAAGAACAGACAGTTGTAACTGTCTGCTAAAGTAACAGTAAAACCAGAAACCATTTGTTGCATCCAGGAGCATTTCAATTTATCCCTCACTTTCAGAAATTAACTGAAGTTATAAGCCTCAGTGACCACTCACTTTTCCAAATTAACTCTCCATTAAGATAGAAAAGCAGCAGCTGGATACCTACCACTTAACATCTGTATCAACTGATACTGCTTTTCAGGCTCAAAATGCTGCTGTATTCTAACATGGGGCCAACTAACTGAAAGAGGCATCTTAAACAGGTTAACAGAAAATTCCTAGTCCTGTGCTTCCCCTACAAGCAACAAAGGTGGAAACAGCAGAGACAGCAAAAGATGAAACAGGTAACAAAAATCACAGTGAAGTCCTCTGGAGAAACTACAGAGAGATCTGAAACAAGATGAAAGTCTCGGATTTAGCTTAGTCAGGAGAAGACACTGTTAGGAAGTCATACAGCTCAGGGATCTCAAAGACATGCCTATAACTTTGTTTCATCAACCACCCTATTGATTAGCCCACCTCACATTCAGAGAAGGAAACCTCTCCCTGACTGACCAAGGGGCACTTTCTTGAACAGTATTCTAGTAGTCTGATACATTTTCACATCCGTTTGATGAGCCAGAATACACACCTGCTTTCAACACATTTTGCTTTACATTTGCTGACTTGCATTCTTGTCCAGCATAGCAAAAGAGTGCTGCAAGACTGCATGTGCTATGTTCTACTGAATCTGAGTCCTTTCCCCAGAGTGCTTATTACCTGTTTCAAATGCTTTTTCAGCTCTGAAGCTTCTGGTTCTGGCAGTGCTGGCAAAGATTCTGCATTTGTAGGAACGATCACCTGGAATTAAGCACAGCAACAGACTCAAAATCCTCCAAGTGTAGTCATTTCCAAACCAGACCAAACCAGAATCTCCTGAATCTCCACCATACCAGAGACAGAGGAATAAAAGCAATGAAATAAAATAATAAATTCAAAAAACCCACAACACAACCCCCACACCAGACACCTGCATCAATACTCTAATTTTCACTTCTTTATGGTTGTTATTGTTTACAATATCACAAACAGCGGAGGAGTTACTTTATCATTTACCACAAAAAAGAGAAATCTGAACACACCCACACTCATCCTTTGGAATTTCCATGAAGTAGAAGATGTTATATACATTTCCCTTAAATTAGCCTTGCTCATGCCCCAGTAGAAAGCGGGATATATAGTTCCATTTGAATCATGACAACCAATGCTGCCAGAAGGCTCTTAACAGACTGGGTTTCTTAGGTAGGACTATAAGAGATAGGGTCACAATTACTCAAACAACATCTTTATCATTTTTTTGAGGATTTATCTTCTAATGTTATGCCCAGATGGATTAACTGGAAAAGGTCTTATGAGGAAAAGAACTGGGGACCTTGAGAAACAAAAATGAACAGAATCGTGAAGTTAAAGACAGGAGTGGCAAAGGCAGACTGAGGCCAGGTATTCTTAAATTCTCAGTGGGTACACTGATGAAAGTGCACAGTTACTCGGAAACAAAGCCACAAGTCCTTATGGGCACCACTTACCCTATTGGTATCCAAGTCAATAAGCCATACATCATCAGGCATTTTAAAATCCAGTTTGTAAAGGAAGAAACTTGCTGGAACACCAATGATGTAAGGTGTAGGGGCTAGAAGCAACTGAGAGAAAGAGAGACTTTAACAAGGACAAGATCTATATTTGATATCACCATATTCTTCCAAAATATTTATTGATTAACTACAGTATGTTAATAGCAGAGGAGACAACACACAGGCATTGATAAATTAGTAATTAATTCCATACAATAGAAACATTAAAAAAAAACACAACACCCTCCTGCTCACAGAGCTTCTACTTTAATCTAGACGAAAATAAATTTCCACCTCCCGTGTCCCTCCACTACCAGGGATGTAATTTATATGGCTGCATGGCTCTTTGGAAAAAACTTAGCTTGTCTAACACCTTGCCACATCTATCATGGACCAAAAAAAAAGATGTTCAGAACAGGAGCCTAACTTAGAGAAGCAGCAAGTCACAGATGAATCACACTCAGCTCAAACTGAGTCTGTGCAATTGGAAGTAAGGCTTTACCCATGCAAGGGCTTTAGCCTTACCCTTGTAATGGTAGTTGGGTTTCAAAACAATAACATCTCTAGGAAGCAGAAGAAAGAGACACATTTTTTCAAATGTATGTGGAAAACCTAAGGGGAAATTCAGGTTGTTTGTGATAAAGGAAGCAGCAGGGAGAAAAGGTTTAAATCAATAAGCACATAGCGGCTTCATACAAGTGGCCTGGGAGGCTAATTTATTCTTTAAATCTAGAACAGCTGGTCACCTCCAAGTGTGGTGCAAGAACAAACCTGCAGCATCCGTTGCAGGATAGCACTGAAGTAGTGAGATGGCCTGAATTCTATCTTTCCAAGCAAAATAATGAGCTCCTGCAGAGAGCTGACTATTGGCAAAACCCAGGTTCCCAGCTGAAGTAATTCAACACTTCATATTTCTGAGGAGAATAAATTGCAGGCAATAGTTTCTAAACTCTGAATCAAGAGCCCTCAAGCATCCTTAGTATCACTCTGGACCCTCCCCAACAAACCCCAGTACTCAGCTGGGGGGAGGATGGGGGGGTAAATACTCATCATAATATTGTGGATCTGTGGCCTCTCAGTCCATTGCTTGTAAGCTACTGCAAACTACTGCTTTGAATCTTACTAAGCATGCTTTGAAGATATTCTAAGTAAGCGTTACCTACAATTTAAATAGTGGTGCTCAAAGAAAGTTCTATAATCCCTGAGAAAACAGCAGGGAAGAAAACAAGTACTACTCCTATACAAGTTTCAGACATCACAGAAACATACTTTGCAAAAGACCAATAAAGGAAAAACATGTACCTGTTCTGCAGAGGCCATGCAGGTAGGAAGCAGAGGGATGACTGGGAACATGTACTCTAATGGGTAGATCATAGCCACAAAGGCCATCACAGACATCGAGAGAGCATTGTAATCTCGGGACTGCAATACAACCTGCAACCAAAGAACCTCACGTTAGTGCTGCAGCAACCATTCACTTCTAATACTCACCCCTAGGGTTATACAAAGATCACAGCCTGCAGGCCTCTAATTTGATGGCTGTGAACTGGATGACCCTCCATTAATCTGACTGAAAAGAAGCTTCAGGTGCTTTTTTTTGAGTGAGAGCAAAACTTTTCAAAACAGAAACCTCGGAAGGAGCTATTCCTTCCCCCCCTCCAGACAAATCGATTCCAGGCAGTGCAGGGGTCAGATGTTCTACACATCCAGCCTACCCCGGTTTTGAAAAGGGCAGAGCTTCCTACATACCTATCAAAGATCAACTCTTCCCTTCTTACCTTGTGCTCCAGAAGGATGCAGGTCAGCACCTGCAGGCAAGCATCCACTCCCAACAACTCCAAAGGCAGATGTAATGGAAAATCAACTAAGGTGAAGCGGGATGGATCAGGAAGAGCAAAGGTCAAAGCTGGCTGCAACTCATGCGGCAAGACTTCCACATCCACCCGCTTCTGACCAGCAACAGGCATTGGTGAACGGAGCAGCCGGTATATCCAGGCCTCAATCTCCCGCAAGTCGTGTAGCAACGCGCTAGACTTTTCCTCCACCAAAAGCGAGCCCGTGAAAATCCGCCACATGGTATCCCTGTCCAGGGAGAACAACAAGGTTAATACCCCAAGAGCTTCACCTGACAGCCATTCCACAAGGCTCTTCCAGGGAAAGGGCAAGATCCACCGAGAATTAAAAGATGCAGCTAACAAACATCTGGTCACACAGAGGAATGGAAGGGAGGGTTTGAAGCTAACTGAAACAACCACCGTGGGGAAGTATAAATCTTTCTGTGGCAAGAATCAACACAAGTACATCACTTCCACCTGAGAGTTCATTCATTCATTCAAGGGTTCAGCTAGGTCCAGATTTCTGAAGATGTCTCACAGCCCTCATGCTTAAAATTCAGCATGCACATAGGATATTCTCATACCTTGTCCAGAATTGCAGCAGACTGACCAGCTGTTAGGATGCTGCTTCCAGCAGTTCTACAAACCTTTGCAAGAATAGGAACTACACCTAAAATAATAAAAATATGCCACACCAAGATCTCCCAGGTGTTTTGGCATGATAAAATACTCTCCTTCATCCTATCCTAAACTGCATTGTATCATTCTTGAGAGCTGAATAACCCATGGCAGAAATGGATGCATTTCAGTGGAGAACAGAAATTTCTAGAAAGTATTTAGGTATGTTAGCAAAATAAGCAGCAATTTTTCCATGCCTGAAGCTAGCAATCTGCAAACTCGTGGCTCACAGACAGGCTGTCCAAAACACATGTATAGCATAGCTCAAGGCCTTCAGATCCTCAAAACCTGAAACTGCATCTGACAAGGGAAGCTAAGTGGCTCGTCCACTTCAGTGAAGGCTACAAACCTGCTGTAGCCATTCTGCAAAAAACTTCAGTCTGATAAATATCTTCAGTTACTGTAATAGATCCCTTAGAATGGTATTGGTTCAGATTAGGGAAAAAAAAAAAAAAAAAAAAAAAAAAAAAAAAAAAGGAAAAAGATTATGACACTTGGAGGCTTCAGAAAGGAAGAAAAAGTAGAGAAATTTGGAGGGGTCAAAAGAAGGGCAATTTGAGATGAAGATGAGTAGGTGATACACCTCTCAGGAACTGTGATGCTTGTCATCCACCACTCTTCCTTCATCTACTTGTAACACACAGGACATTAGGTTGTTAACGGGCATGCTCAACCTTTTGCTGTAAGGATTCAGTTTCACTTTATTCTGCTACCTCTTCAAAACTATTCTACTTTTCCAGGTCACAGCCTGCAAACCACATGGTAATTCAAATTTGCTGCTTTACTTTTCCCAGAGATGTATGCTAAACATTCCTTCTCATGCCCTCCTCATCTGTCACTCAGTTCTTTTCTTTAAGAATTAGGTCCAACAAGAGCAAATTTTTCAAATACCACACGCCATTCAAACACTGGAATACTTTAGCACCAGATAATACTTTAGAATTTTGAAAGGATTCAGATGAGCTCACAGAGTTGAAGAAAATAATGAAATTTAGCTTTCTTCTGCCTCAGTAATTATCAGACTAAACCAAGTGACAAAATAAGCTCCTTTAATACATACTTCCATTGCAGGGCTGGGGGGAGAAAAAAATTTGTTCAAACAGAATCATTTTTTCCTCAACAGCCAGTGGATTCAGGTGACAAATCTGCTAAAGTAGGAGTCAGTCATAAGCCTAGGACATTCTCCTAGAACTATCTCAGGGTAGTAAACCAAGGAGTCTACTGCTCTGTGAACAGGACAGATTTCCCCTTTCATACAAAACGTAAAGGCTTATAAAGATGAAAATGATCAATGTCCTGTCATTTTTTGCCTTTGACAAGTTTAATTTGGAGTGTACCAAGCTATTTAACTCACATTATGAGCTATCTCACAGCTCCATCCCTCTTAACTATTGAGATAATCTCTTTCTCCAGAGATTCATTTTATATTTTCTCTTTTCAGTTAGCGTATTGGAAAGGAAAATATCATCCTGGAACGTAGGTGTCAGGCACAATAGCACAAACATAAATCCATGACTGATATACATAAAGACAATGTTCCTTCCGTACCCTACCAGTGCAAGAGCTTTTGTTCCATATCCAACATTGTAATAGCCGATATGTAAGATTACTACATTACATTAAAAATACACCAAGTTCCTGTTAATTTGCTGTTACCAACCCCCATTCCCATATGCTTCCTAGACAACTCCTTTGTTTTCTACCTCTCCTCCCTCTCCCCTTCAAATATTGTACTTTGAGCTCTTTCAGCCGTTCCAACTTCTCTAGTCTTTTCCCTCCCACGCTGAAGTTCAGAGCATTTCATAAGCTCATTAAGGACACTTTCATCATTACCCTCTTGTCCCAAGTGGAAATTCTGTTATTTCTTGACTGTTTCTAATTTGCCAGAGAATCAGTCATGACGTGCACTGCCACAGAGCTTATATGCCAAAACAATAACAGCATCAGTGCTCAGCTTCAGAAAATATCTTGCTTGGTCAGTTGTTAGCAGGATAGTGCCTCCTTAGGCGTATCAAAAATGAAAATCCTACCAGATTACAGAATCAGACAGAGGAATTTTAAAGAAATCATGACAAAAATTTCCTTTTTCTACTGTGATCCTGGGTTAACACAGCAAAAAGGTCAACCACTGGTGTTTGGCTGCTTCTGCAACTACACCATGCAGACAATTGCAGCCATGAACACAAACAGCACAAAAGAAGAGTTGTTTCTTCCCCTTCAACATACCTCTGCACCCCACGAGGAATCCCCAACTTCTTGCCCAACAATCGCTCACTACAGCAGTCCACAAGTCTCTTGAGGGTGTACAGACATTCACGAAAGGTGGAAAAGAAGGGATAATGACTAAGGATGCACAGAGAAGTCAGAGTGCTGTTCCGAGAGCGATGGCTGCCTTTGGTCAGACGCTTACTGCGCGGTGATCGATTCACATCTGGGGTAGACTCTGTACTTGGGGCCTGCAGGGAAGAACCACTCTCCGAACTCTCAGTGCCCACTTCCTCTGGCGGTGCAGATACGTCCCCAGATTTGGGGATTTTCTGTCCCTCCCGAGCTCGATGTCCCCCTGTGCCTTCTCCCTTCTCCTTGGGTACGCGCTTCTGGAAGGAGCGGTAGAAGTTGACACAGATTCCATAGCGAATGACACCTGTATCCTTGTCTGTGAGTGTGAAGACAAAGGAAGTGTCATCACGGAAGCTCATGCGTTTTTGCCGCACGCTCAGGCATCCTTCTGGCTGGCAGAAGAATACAACATCAGGTGGTAGAGGAAAGTCCACGTGGTCTTCTAGGGGGTAACGCCGCAGCAGTTCAGGAGTCTGAGCAACACTATCACTGCTTGGCTGCCTACAAACAAAGCAAACAAAAACCACATACATAGTTGACTAATGACAGTAAAAATTTTTAGTATCTCTCGACTAACATGTCAGGAGCTTGTTGGCTCAGATTCATCTTTGTGTCTTCTCTCCCCTACTATCCAGGGAAAGCAAAACTTCTCAGTCAGTAGCCACAATGCTCAATCACTAGCACAAGGCCACAACTGCAGAAAGGTTAAATTAAAAAGTCTGTACCATCATTATCAAGGCCCAACGAGGAGCCTGTTCGAATCTGACCAAGAAAAGGACTTTCAGGAGTATGTTGCTCCCAGGAGAACATCACAGTGTCATGTTTCCCTGACTTTGATTTCCAAAATTAATTTAACCGCACAGGTCTCTGGGCAACGCTTAGTTAGGGCATACACTGTCCCTCTCCAAATATATAGTCAGATGAAAACCCCCTGGATTTCAGCCATTTATGAACAAAATGAAAAATTAAATGAGAAAATCCAGTATCAATTCCTAACTGAGAAAAACAAGAATTTGCTTGGAAAGAACTCAGAAAAATAGTGGAATGATATGGACCTCATGCTATAAAATTTTCATTAAAAAGTTCTAGCAATCATAGATACATATATTTCTGTGTTTGATTTTCAAGTTGGATCTGAAGTGTAAGTTACCATAAAAGCTGGGTAGTAACATGCAGACTCATTTAACAGTGTGGGTCACCAACCTTTGTACCACAAATCACTAATAGAACACAAAGACAGAAAGGCAATACTGTTTATTCCTAATTTTCTATGAGAAGAACAGATTCTTTTATTAACTGTTTTTCCCTACCACTACTTTTCCATGAAAATTACTAAATAACTGCCAGAGAAATAGTATGAGATCCACATAGTGAAGGAAGAAAAGTATGTCCACAGAACAAGCTCTCTTTGGTTTGACCCCTTTGCTATAAAGCCTGATCTCTCACCATTTTCAAAAGTAATTAGCATTTAGTATCAAGTTTACTAAATGGGATGTAAGAGACCTGGCTCCACCACCACTCTCCTATGGGATCTCATACAAGACATTTTTTCACTTTGATACTTTAGATTTGCCCAGTTACAAAATACAAATGACACTTGACTTTCTCTGAGAGGTGAGAAAACCCAAACAAGTAGTAATAGAATGTTTGTTATTTACAAAAGAAAATCACTGGTGTAAATAGCTCTGCTGACTGATTCTCCCAAACTAATACTTTATTAAAGTAAAAATGTGTTAGTAATAAAGCATAAATTGGTAACAAAATTTATACTGCTTTTACAGTTAAGTACTGAAATACTGTATGAAAAAATAAACCCTAAAAAGCTTTTAAATATTAATGGACACAACTAATGCATCATCTGCTGAAGAAAAAATGTCAAGTAATGCTGGTACAATTTGGCAGTAAATGGTTTAAAAAAAATGCCATCAAAGTACTAGTGACTGTATCATCAGTTCATGCCTTTGCAGTCATATTAGCTACAGGGTCTTCTCAGATGTTTAGAAAATCTGCATCTAATAAAAGGGAATACTTCCAAAAGGCATTGCTATTTGTGCACGGTGGGTAACAAGATCTAATGGTAAAGGCCACATGGAGCTCCTAAAGACTCTGCAGTAGAAGCTACTTCAGCCAGCTCCATGTCTTATCACATGCATTTGTTGAAGTGCCTAATGAGACAACAGACCTCTGAGCATTAGCAATCTAGCTACCACTGCTCAGCAAAAAGCAAGAGAACTAACTGCAGGAGTCCAGAAATGATGCTAGCAAATTTCTAAGTGAGAACATCAGACACCATAAGCAACACAGCAGGAGGCAAGTTAACACTTCTTCCTCATTTTCCTAGCCAGTGACACACATATGGAAAACTTAGTTATTTTTCTACAGACAGTAAGAAGTAATTAAAGCATTAAATTATTCTGCCCATAAAATATAATAATCAAAATAATTACTAATTAGAATTATGTCACTGCCCCCACTGAGGCTATTTATATATTGCACTTAAAGTATTCTGAAAGTGGGAGGTAAAGTAACAGGCTGATGCACATAAACCACTGATATTTAGAAATGAAAGAAATAAACCCATTAAATAAGACTGGCAGAAAGCTACTGCATAAACTCTGAATGAAGAAAACCAACATTTACTGAGCACCTGTGTATATGACAAACAGCACACATGTCAACCCCACATTTCATATATGCCTGAAGTAAATAAGCATAACATTTTATCTAATGATAGTTAATAAATAATTTTAAAAAAGAAAACATGTCATTCCTAGCAGGATGAATGAGTATTAGAGGAAGAGGAAGAGTATTAGAGGAAGTCAAGTAAGTCAAGTCCAGATCATTTTTTTTAAATGAGTTTACAGACTACACTTCAAAAGTTAGAAAAGCAACCCCATATTTTACTTGCATGCAGCTTTCAGTTTGTGAATCCCCCTATCCTGATGCCAGTGGAAGCAGAGAAGTTCAGACACAGAGGCTACCAGAGAGTCATATATAAATTGGCTTTTCTTAGTCACCCTTTATAGACCCTTGAAAAGGAGTCTAAAGACCTCAAGTTAAAAAACTCTGGCTGCGCTAGCATCTTTCAAAAAGTGCCCCAGCCCAAGCAGATGCTCCTGTTACAATAGCATTCTGCACACATTCCAAACAGCTCTTCCTCAGCACCAAGCTTTGTCAGGGATGCTAGGCTATTTATCCCCACTCTACTGTGCAAGCAAAAGCAGTGCTAAGACTCTTTCACCTTACCTGGCTCCAATGATCACAAGATAGTCGAGTAACCGAGGGCAGATTTTCTTTTTCTGTACCATTGTCCTTGACGCCCCTCCCTATGTCATCTCAGTGAATTTCTGTTCATTGATCCAGTGGTCAGTTATCCAATCAGCCGTGATTGACTGCCTCCGGGAAGGGAAACTGCTTGGAACTGTCTAGCAAGTCCAACCTACGATCAAGAAAAGCAATAGTGTCAAAAGCACAATATCAGGAATACCAAACACATCCAAGCCACTTCGCGACCTTAATCACATTCCCCAAAAGCCTCAGTGTTCTGTGCAGTCATGGCCACCCACACGTCTCTCTTCATGAGTACAGAACCACAACCACAAGTCCACAAAAGAAGAGAGTGCTGAAAAACACACAAAAAAGTACAAGAGGATCTCAAGAAAGACCACAGACAAACAAAGCAGCATATCATTGGCAAAGAGCTATTCATGAAATGGTTCGAGGCAAAAGTATTGCTTAGGCAAATCCCTGGGATCCCTACAGTGCCTGGGAAAGGAGCTTTACTCAGCAATTCTGTACAGCAAAACATGACCCAAAAAAACTCCACAACTTGAACTTTAGCTGTCTGATAAACAGAATAACTAAAGAAGGGGTAATATCAAGAGAAATCCAATTTGATATAATGTACCTCACCCTCCCAAAACTGGAAGTGGCCTAGAGCAAAAACCACCTTCACAGTCCCCAACGACTGTGACTCCAACACTTTTTCTGTGAAGACGTAGAACTGCTGCTCTACAGAATTGCAATTTGCAATAGCAGAACTGCTTCTTGTAAATCTTACTGTTTCTTTCACTTACTTTATACAGTTCCGTTTATCGTGTGTATCTTCACCATTTAATCTCAATACCCATGTCTCCTCCAGCTACTTTCTCTGTCCATTTTATAATAGAAAAACCCTCTTGGCACAACTGATACTGTAGTGCAGCATTACTATTTGCCCATAAGTATGTTTAATAAAGATGCAGAATTCAGTAAGCACTGTAAAATTGTTTTTTCCAATCCCACCATTCACACTACACTGAATTCATGAGAGGAAAAGAAAAATCTTTAAAATTAATGAGGTTCCATATCACAATATTCCCCACCTACATGTGAAAACCATCCGAAAACAGAAATTTTCTGAAACAGAAAGTTCTCAAAAATTCTAAAACCGGAGATACTCAAACTGTACTACAAGTTTAATGAGCATACCAATGAAAGCATTAATAAAATGTTATATTTAAAAATATATATTTGATTGCTTTTTGGAACATATTTAGAGTAAGGTTCATGTTTACATCCGAAGGCTATCACAGAATTCAAAGAATTATTACTATTGTACTAAAATCTTTAAGTTCTGCAGCATAAAGTTTAGATTTTTCTTTGTATAAAAGTGTAAGAGATTTACTAACTGTAATTCTCAGCAAAATTATATCATTTTCCTGATTGTTCTCTCATTACTTCACAACCAAAAGTTACATAAAGTCACTGTAACTGTCAGCATCAATCACGTTCAAAGTCTAGCAACACAACTGCTTTTTTCCCAGTCCTTCACATTCCAGGTACAGAGATGGGGAATTCTGTTCATTAGTGCTCCAAATACCACTAAAAACACACCCAAAAAAAGTATGTATATGATTTACCAAAACAGGAAAATCATAGTAGTCAGTAAGCATTAATTATGAATTAATAAACTGAAAGAAAGCTTATCCTTCACACACACAAAACCCCACTTTGTGGCATGGTTTTAGCAGATCTTCAATTACAGTCACTGCAGGTTCCTAAGTGACAGCACTATGAATTATCTTCTCGGAGAAGCAATTCTTTTACTTTTATAAATTATCTTCTCTGAACAACAGACACAATACAGACACAAGAAGTAAAGCTCCTGTTTCTTCATTTTAGTATTACTGAAAACACTGTTTTGCAACAGCAATTGATCCAACATATTCTGCAAATATCTTGGTGTAGATAAACTGGAGAGGAACAAGAAAGTTGGGATGATCAAGTGGAACTTTTTGCCTTCAGTTTGAAGAACTACTTTATCTGTTTTCTTTCTAAATAGCTTTATCCAAAACTTTTTAAGGAACTCACTGTTCAGTTACAGACACGGGAACAGGAGCAAGTTACCACAAGGTAACCTAGAAGTATGACTGAGGAACTTCTGCTATTCAGTGATAAACAAACATTATGTTCTTCCTCTGTAACAGGGACTATTCTACCCCTCAGTGAAGGTGGAGAAAGTAAACTGTGTTTACAAAGGAGTTAAGACATATGCAATGACTAGAGAGTAACTGAGAGGCTACCAGACTATGACCTTAGCACACCTTTCAGTAACCTGTCCATACCCTGGGGTTTTTCTCCTATTCTCTAGGCTGGAGAACATCTCTTATGATTGCAATTCATTACACAGCTTTCCCACAGTTCTGCAAAGGAGCTAGCCAGGTATGCAATATGAAGACCTCCATCAAAACCATAAAATTTTCAACAGTGTAGCCAAGTAGACCCGTACAAGGAACATATGCAGGGCTTCTGGAATGGCTGAAGCTGCATCCTAGTGATACATCAAAGTTTCTGTCCACTTAAAAAAAAAAATTATCTGAGCACTTTCCAAGATTTCTGGTTTCTACTGCAACACAGGGAGACCAGACTGATGAAAATATCCTGCAGGGGCTTCTAGAGTCTCCTTTACTTGGTTACTTATTTTCAGCAAGGCCATAGTTACAGTGAGACATTAAGAGGAAAAAGGCTTGCTTCTGGAAGACAAAGTTTTGTTGGATTGAAGAAAGAGGTAGAAGAATTAGAACCAAGTTTAAGTTTTTGCCTTCCCCCGTTCAATCTCCTGCTTCTTCAGAGATCTAGTAACAGCTCATGACAGCAATTAAAGAGCAATTAGATCAGTATTTGCTGGAACTCGCCTTCCTACTCCTGGTTGGAATCAGACACCACAGTTGATCTCTATAAACTAACACAAACAGGCATTACAGTCCTGACTCTCTCTGTCTATCTGCCAAAAACTTGCTTTCAGGCCAGTGTCATTCCCTCCTCTGCGCTGGTAAAAGTACTCATACATACTCATACATGGTGAACCAGATGGTGGAACTGATAAGGACTAAAACTAACACTATCTCTTCTCCTCCCTTGCCACTTTTGTTTTTACTAGGTTATTTCTATGACTTGGTTCACCATCTGGCCACACAAACACGTGTGCAGGCACAAAGAAAAGGTAGGAGTAAGCAACTAAGGGAGTCTGGAAAATTTGATTAAACATAGTATGCTCACAGAACTACACATGACAGCTTCTCTATAGGCAATAAAGAGGTAGTTTCTTTCTCAGATTTGCTACCATCCTTCTAGCTCCTAGATTTTACAGACTGAGTACTTTAGAAGAGAAAGATATCAAACAAGCAAGAAATACTTCCATTTCTCCTCTTTCATGTTGGCATTTGAACCTGAACTGAAAGATTACCTTAACTCTGAGATGGTATAGGTTTTTACATTGATGGTCTCCTCTCTCTCTCACGCTGCTTTAACTCTAAGTTGCTTTTTCTGAAAAGGTCTTCTGCAGTGTGCTTTCTCTTTGCAAAACATCTTGGATTCAGCCCTTTGAAGACTGAATCCTCAAGCAGTGCTTGAGAAGAAACTTCCTGTAATTTCAACTCAAGAAAAATAAAGAAGCGAAGGCTACCACAGAAACATACTGCACAAGCACATCACATATCCAAGAACACCACAATTTAAATAAGCACTCACATGGATGGTGAACAGGTTGGTGAGAACTAACACTACCCACATACTGTAGCAGCTGTCAGCAATACTCACGAACTAGTAGAAATTGGCACGGTAGCCTAGACACAAAGGCAAAGGCCACAGCCAGCAGTAACCCACAGCCTACCAGTAAGTCAAGACAAAAAAGTGTTCAAAACAACACTTCTATTACTGGCACTACTCTACATTTCAAAATTCCCCAAACACCCACGTTTTAGGTTGTAGCACAACTTCTTGGAGGACGATCTGCATGGTATTCTGCCATTTAAAATCCTCCCAGAAATAAAAGACTATATAAACACACACTCATGAAAAGCACCACACCACAGAACGGATATGGTAGCATGAAAGAACACCGCTCTATCAGCTTAGAGCCATCTGTGTCAGACCAATGCCCAGAATTAGTTCCGAGACATGAATTGTGCAGTATACCCGTCTCATCTACCTGTTGGAGTCTTCAGTCTTTCTTTAAAAAGTCTCTTCTTTCTAGCTAAAGGGACAAAGCAATTTAGTCAAAGAACAACTTGAACACAACAAACCATTAATCCAATTTGGCTCACTTACAGTCATTTTCCTCACACAGAAGCTTCCAACTTTGGTAGGTCAGCCTTACACTCAACTGTGTGATAGTCAGCAGGTATTTAAATCATTGCTGAAAAAATGATATGATGACAGCAGATTATTTTCCAACAGGCAGATGTTAAGACCTGCCTTCCTTACAACTCTTCCATAGTTTTGGATGGTACCAGAGAGGCCTCTCCTTTCATTATCTCCAGCTTTTATCTGGTACAGGGATCATACTGAGCAGTTCACCGGTACATGGATACCTTTAGAATATAAATCAGGGTCATACAATTCAATTTACTGAGTGGAGAGCATACAGCGGAACATTAATTTCTAAGAGAAAAAAGAGGAAGCCATGAAGGAGACAGCAAGAATTACTGGAAAGAAGCCACATGAATTCTGGTTCACTGAAATCTCACCTTGCAAAAGACCAGATTTCCAGCCATGTCCAAAAGAAACTAAATTTTCAGTTCCTTGGAACATCCTGAATTTCTGTTTATTCTCAGCCAAGACAGTCTGTACTCAGTTCAGATCTACAACCACTATGCCTGACCTTAGTGCATTGTTTACTCTGAACGCAAGATCCATACCGATCGGACCAAACTGAAAGCTGAAACAAACACAAGTAGGGCCAGGAGTTTCAATGCCCACTTGGTTGATTTATGTTTCCTCTTCTCACATTACACCCCTTGAGTACGCCGAGACAGCTATCTGCTAAGCTATGAGAAATAGGTGCAAGTAGTTCAGGACCAGCCAACCCCCCTGTGTGGCCAGGAACCTCACTTAACTCACTGTAGAACTGGAATCAATGCAGTTTGAAGCACAATATGAGCTATTCATGGTAGCTTTGTCCCATCTTTAGACATTTTAATAATCCTTATGAAATTTTACCACTGAAATTTTGGTTACCACTTCTTTCAAGTCTGTTTCAAGTGGTTCCAGCCACTCTCTCTGGTATAGTACATACTATTTTTGCTTGTACTAAGAAGCAGACAAGCAGCCCCCATCTCACAGGAGCCATTTTACACTTCCCCTGCTTAACAGCTACATTAACATTAAACACTGCTAGTAGTTTTATACTTTAAAATATGCAACATTCTAAGAAGCCTATTATCCCTATCATCCAGATACTACAGTGGTTCTGCTAACACAAGCAACACAGATGACTGCACAGATGAGTTGAAAACACCACCCCTTCTCCAGAGCTTGAAAGAATATGGAACAATTTCTAAAGTCAGACCTGGATGGACTTGCTATACTGGTGCAGCTGCTTTGTGTGTTACCATTCACCTTGGCAAGGCAGCAGTGCATGCCAATGCCATGACTCCTAAAAAGATACTAGCACTTTGGCACAAAAAAAAAAAAACAAAAAAAAAAAGGAAGCATTCTCAAAGTATTGCAAGCATGCCTAAAACAGACAATGGCATATTTATCTAGTATGATAAGTCTATAATATAGGTGCGGTTCTGCGAAATGCCTGGGGATAGTTCCAAGCATAAGAAATCACCCAGCAGGGAACAGGACTGCAGGCAGATTCTAAAAGCATCCTCCCTGGAGCACATGCATCACTTGAGTCAGTAAGAACTCCTTAAGGATGAAACAGCTGATGCATCCCAACTGTTTCCACTTTCCATCTATCTGTAAAGCTCCAAGGAAATGACAGAATAAATGAGATTAAGGAAAATCAGAGAATGAATTGTGAAAACAATTTTTGGTAATACAAAAAGACATCCTTGGAAGCCCTTCTGAAGAATAATAATTTAAAGATTTCTTCCTTTCCTGCTACAGAATGATATTATCTCTTTGCCTTCTGAAAACAGTACTGACACAGGCAAACATCTTTAGCCTCCGCATCAGTATTCCAGAGCAAAATGGAGGTAGCATGGACAGAGATGCCAGCAAATAAAATTGAACAAATTAAGACCTGAACTAGTTCACAAACAGAAGTATGCCACACTGACAAGAACCTTTTTGCAGCATCAGAGAGCAAAGCTGGACCAATTCAGGTTCTCGGTTGCTATAGTAACAGATTTCCCCATCCTTGTCATATGCTGGCCCTTCAGCATCGCCTCCTCTCTCCCCTCTGCTTCAGCCAAATGCTTAGCTAAAGCCGCCTGCTGTACATGCAAGACCACACAGTCGCCACATGTGCACACACTGTAAAAGCAGACCCACAGGTAATCTGATTCAGATCAATCTCCATAGCAACCCAATCTTTAGTCCCTACATCTTAGCCTGTTGGGTCTATTTATAGAGCAGCTGCAGCGCTCCACCCCCTCCGCTCCACCACCAAAGCTCCCAGCGCTGCCCACACGACAAACAAGCTTCAGCCCAGCACCAGGACTGCCTGGAGCCAAGGCTGAAAGATACCCCTCCTGGCACCCATAGGCCCCCAAGCTAGATGCCAGCGTAGTATCTGCAACACCTGAAACGCCTCTCAGTCAGTGACGTTCTCCGTATCCACAAATACTACAAATATCTGAAGTCATTATTGCTCACAGAAAGCTGAGTACCAACAGCAGCTGACAAAATCTGCTTATCCAGGTACACGCAAGATACTTCCACAGACATCCACGGCAGCTGGTCCTTTAGTCTTGCACAAAAAGGACGCGCAAAAGGACGTGCAAAGTGTGCCAAAGCAAAGGTGCAATCCTAAAAGGAACTTGCAGGCAGCAGCAAACGCAAAGGAGCGGTCCCAGCAGTACCTGCCCCATAGAAGCACAGCTGTACCCACCAGTAGATATTTGAAAACCATGCGACTGGGACATTCATCTACCAATTTATTTTTTTTTTTTTAAAAAAAAAGAAAAACAAAAAGAAAAATCAAGACCGAGGCCTTGAATGAGCCATGAGAGATAAGCACATGAGAAACAACAGCATGCAAGTACTGTTATCCATTTTATTCTGCTACACTCTTGGGGAAACCCATCAACAATAAACTAATGGAGGAGAATCACACGCTTTTAAAGCACTGCACTTGCTAACAGGAAGAAGATGACAGATTTTAGCCTCAGCCCCAGTTCATTTCACACGCTTTAATTTAGGTTAAAGACCTTATTCTCCTCCCCGCCTCCTGTACTGCTTGAAACTCCTGGCTCATGAGCCCCCCTGCAGCTCCTCATAGTGCAGGGCATGCAGAGCACCACTCACCATCTTCTCACAGAACATAAATTCTGGCTTAAAAACCCTCTGTCAACCTGGGCAGCTCTCCTGCTCTACACTGTTAGGATTTAAACTCATCTTGTATTTAAGAATAATCTCCAAAGATTTGCATGAGAGAACAGTAACACAGGAGATTTGATTCCCTGCCCTTCACTCTTTTCAAGTCTGTCCTTTTTTTTTCCCCTCCTTGTGTAACGTCACCATCATAAAATACAAGAGCCTTCTCATCTATTTCTATCTCATCAGCTTTTCACTGATCCTCAAAACTCCAGTACAGCAGCCGTTCATAAACTTTGCAAGGGCGATAGGAAGGCAACCCAAAACCTCAAAACCTACACAACACCCCCGAACTGAATTAGTCTCACCTTCTGCAACCCCTATGGCAGTACATTCTTTTCCAAACCAGAACTGCTTTCAGCTCAAATTTTGAGCTGTGAGACTTTCTCGTTGCTTTTGAGCACAGCCCAGATCCCATCACTCACAAGATGCTTCCATTCCCAGCCCTCTTGCCCAGTTTCCCTTTGAGAAGTAGGCCACAGTTCCCACCACACAGGCACCAGCAGGTTGGTTTTTTTTCCAAAAGCCAAACACTGCAAATATACAGCCATAAAAAATTAACAAGAAAACAACAAAGCATGTGACATGTAAATTGAGAGAACTGCTGGATGCAGCTGCAACTGCTGAATTATTCAGTGCTCTCCCTTGCCACAGCACCTCCTCCAGCCATTGAAAGCAGCTCTAGGCCAGGAGCTCAGAGTAAAGACTTGTATAAAAGGACAGAAGGTAGAAAAGACACAACGTGGACAGAGAGGAGTGTGCCAGTGACCAGTGGCTTCTCCTCTCACATAGGTTTCAAGCTATTCACCTACTCATTTGACAGGTGACATCATTCATGGCACCACCATCACCAAATACAGGCACATTCAACTCTCTTTCCTGGAGATGGGCCACACAGGGACAAATGACAGGCTTGCTGAGATCCCTACAACAAATTCCATAAACAGAAAAGGGGGACACTCGCAATCAGTGTGGAAACACTGGAATATTTCTCAGGATAATGAGAACCTGAAAATAAAGAGAAGGATTTTAAATAATCCAGTTATTTGGCTGTCGTTAGCACCACAGAACTGGTACTCAGAGCCTCACATCTGTTTTGCCTCATCTTAGAAACACTCAGCCTGTCTCCCTGTGTGTGCCACCTGCCTTTGTTATCCATTCCCTCTACTCGCCTTCCTCTCCATCAACTCTGTGGAAGATCAGAAATTCCTACTCTCTAAATTTTGGTGATAAACCATAGTGCCAGCTGGTCAGAACTGAAAGGAAATCAAAGAAAAAAGCTCGTTTTCTCTCTGCTAGAGCTCTGGGATGTTAGAAGCACACATTTGGCAGACTCACCCACACGTAAACACTGGGGGAAGCAAGCTCTGAGCAAAGAGGGGTAGGAACCACCTCAAGCGACTGTGAGGGCTTGAGAGGACCTTCCAGACATCGGCAGTCACCACGCCAAAGGAAGGAAAGAACAACACCTGCTGGATACGTCTGAAGACTAATGAAGGAAAGAAGGGAGAAACGAGGTGGCAGGGAGGACAGAACAAGCATGTCCAGCCCATAACTCCAGCAGAGCAGTTTAACCACTATCAAGCGGAAACAGGCACAGCAGCAAAGTGGCTCAGTGTTTGTGGGTGAGGCAATTTTGGTGAATAACGGGTTTGATTCTTAGTCATCTTTATCACAAAAAGCACTCCTCTCCTCCTGCTATCTGCTGAGATGCAAACGGGCAGAGGCAGAACTCCCCATCTCCTTTCCAGAGCAAGTACAATACACCCAGGTAAGCAGAGATCCATGGAAGCTGGTGTCAAAACTACAGAAAAGACGACGATCAAACATTTGATAATGACAGCAGGAGATTCAATTAGAATATAAAAAGAAGCAGGGCACAACCGTGGCACTGAACTTGCAGACGTAACAAAGAAAAGGAACAGATCAAAAAAACCCCACAAACTAAAAAAGGCTGCTCTGCTGGTAAGATAACACACAGTTCCTGGAGGTCACCAGATACATTACTGTCAATCTGGGTATCTTTGCCCTCATTGTGAAAAAACAAGGTTAACTTCCTGACTCTCACAAATACCCCTTAACACAACTGTTTAGAAATTAGTTACAAACAAAACAAAAAGGAGAGATCCGACAAACGTTACAGGACACATCAAAGGCAGTATGATGACCAGCCCTTTTTTTGAGGGCTGCCACTGCTGTGAAATACTGAAAGCTGTGAAAGAAACAAAACCATGAAACTTTGTTCCTTGCTGCTACACTGATGCATTATTTCTCAGAGGCACCTGGAAACACAACAGTCTCTCGCTGAACTGCAATGCCTCGGAACACAGCACGAGAAGTGCCTCAGCATAGGTAATTTAGGCATATGCAAGCAGCGCTTCTTACTTTACCATCACTGCAAGGGTCCTGTTAGTAGCAGTAATTAAAAGTAAACACAACCTCTCACAATTCAGTGGTTTCTGAGCACCAAAAGGCACAGTCTCCCCATTTGGGAGTTCTCTAGTATAAAGAGATTTTTGAACTCCTGGCAATACGTAGGTCATTTCTTCACATTTTTGCTGGGTTTGGGGTTTCAGTTGGTTGTTCTAGTTCCAAGAGACAAATCAGGACTATTTTTCTCAATCATCAACAGTAATTTCCATGTGGTCATGACAGGTTTAAAGGCCTCCAAGTGACAGAGAATCTGATCACTCTAAAATTATTTTCTAGCTCAGACAACAGAGCAAAGACCAGCTGAATTATACACGCTGGGTTACAGAAAGTGAACAGTAGGTCGTCGTAACAGTTTTTCATAGCTCTTGAGGTGGAGAAGGAAAAGCAGCAAACCCTGCCATCAACAAAAGAAATATCACAATTATCCATAGATTAACAAATTATCCCACTAAAAAACATTCCCTTCTAATTGATGCCTCATGCTGCTCATTTTTATTTCACTAGGTCACTGACAATGCTTTTCCTTCATGAAAATTTATACCTCAAGATAGATGGAGATTGTTTAAACTGGGGAAGTGATATTAATCTTGCATATCCAGCTCTTTCATTCCTGTTTCTAAATCCTTTCCTCGTTGCTGCAAATCCCCAATCAGTAGCTGCATTCTGTATTTTCTACTAGTGCGTTGAATAACTACGTCAAAGCCTTTCTGCCAAGAGCTGCCCAGAAATCTAATGCAGTGTATCTTAAATGCAAGGCACAACAGGGCCGAAGGACACGTGCAGGAATTAATCTGGGTTGTAACATATGCATTGCTTGTCTCCAATTCCTTCCTAACGGAAAGTAAGTGAAACATTCAACTCTACTTGGTTTTAACAAAAAAGTATCAATTTCCATCTTGTGAGCATGATGGTAGTACCACCTAGCTAAAAAAACTACAGCGTGAAATGACAGCCAAGTCACTAAATTTTACATCATTTGTTATCCACTCTCATGTGCTAAATCTCTTACAGTACTTTTTTCCCCAGAAAAAGTAATTTCTCTAACAAAAGTATCTTTGAAGTACCAGAGAAAATCTATTACAAGTGCTGTAAATTAAAAACTGTGAAGAGATTTATTCCCTTAGAATTCAGCAGTACTCGTGACTTGCTAAGAATACCAAAAATTTTCATAAATATTTGGTTTTTCAACTGACTCACTGCAAAAGATATTAAATAGACCAGACTGAACATCTTTCCAGACGTACTTCTAGTATATTCTGTCTATACATAACTTGAATATTTGATACAGCTTGAGGTGAGAGGGAAAAAGCTATAAATGATGAGCCTCTGTGCTCCTCACCCCAAGTCAGATAAAATCAAAGCCAACATTAATTTAATTTAGGAAGATGATATGAACAAGTGTTTCTGGAAGACTTGAGATGCACTGATGCCTCTATCATTTCTACTGAACCATCTATCCTGATATTCCAATAACTAAAAAGCTACTTTGGCTAGGTGAACAAGGCTTAGTGTTAAACATCC
The DNA here is from genome assembly GCF_003259725.1 of Athene cunicularia. Taxonomy (NCBI): domain Eukaryota; kingdom Metazoa; phylum Chordata; class Aves; order Strigiformes; family Strigidae; genus Athene; species Athene cunicularia. Next base: position 43,019,969 of record NW_020799101.1, on the reverse strand, counting down.
TTGAAACTTTTATTACTCCATCTCCATAATCCTCCTGAAATAGACTGAAGTTGGTCTTCATGACATACACATCCTGTCTGCTTTCAAAAGAGTTACAGAATGGTATCAAGGCTGAAGAAGAAGTTCACCCTCTAAAATACTTACTTTATGTTTTTTCATGAAAACTTTAAACTAGAAGACCTATTTTGTGCCCATTGCTACTCAAGTCTCTCATGGCTTCGGAATATAACATATCATGAAAATCTAACTTGGCCAAATTACGTATTTTGTATGGGCAACATTCTTTCAGTGTGGACATTATTTTCCTTTTTATCCATCCAGTAAAACTAGAACTGTTTTAAAACTAGTAATGGTGTGGAAACTAATGCAGTAGGACTCTGAAGCTTACAGCCTGAAAGGTGCTAATTTGGTAAAACCACGGAAGTTCAGACTTGTGATACAACAGCAGCACCACTGGACAGGCATATACAAGATCTTTCAGTGCTGACGAAGCTATGCTATTTTTCAAACAAAAGCGTACTAGAGACTTGCTGATGATTTTACATTTTATTAAGCACACAGTAAGATGCTTAATGAGTGTATAATTAATTCCAGGGTATATTAAATTGGGTCCAAGAGCTATGCATTTTCTAACAATACAACAGTAAAGCAAAAGAACTATTTTACAGATGGAATAATCAATCTGTTCAGTATTACATAACATGCTACGAGAGGATGGCCAGATTAGATCCTGCAAAAACTATATTTCAGCTGTGTTAGATGTCCAAGGTGCTCTCTCTGATGTGTCAGGATTGCAGATTTTCATTAGTGCTGAAAACAGCAAGTACATCTTGTGCCCGTCCAAAACAGTTCCCAAGGTTTGAGCAGTATGAAGTCCAAAAATGGAGACACTTCCCAAATAACCTATATTTGGATGACTTTGGTTTGGTTACGTGACCCTCAGGACACCACAGTACATCTTCCCTTCCTTGCTTCTACCAGTAACATCCTTTTTGCAAATAAGTGATGCTGTAAAGAGCACAGCAAGGACACTTGAGAGGGTACCAACAGAAATGCTGACCCAGAGTTGCCCTGAATGTAGAGAAAATGGCTGGCTTGCCTAGGGAAAGCACAACGTATAGCCAGATTCACCGTCCTACCCCATCTCCATGGGGCTGCAAATTTACAACGTATGTTATTACGTCTGGAAACAGTGTGGTATAGGGACAAGTTCGGGAAAAAAGGGAGAGAAGCAAGCCAGACAACAAATCACTTTCCTCCGAGGCTTATCATTTCCCTAAGCACCTCTTCATCGTGACTCCACACAAAGAGTAACGCAGACCAAGCTTCCCTGCCCTCCTCCGCCTGAAAATAGAAGTGAGCAACACAGCAAAGCGGTGACACCCATTTCTAAGGGGAAAACGGTCTTGATTTATAGGTTACTTCATGAGAAATTGCCTAGTCCAAAGTGGATTTGCTATTCCATTGTCCTGGGGAGTAACAGGATCTGCTGTTTACAAACCGAGGAGTAAAAACACCTTTTCCAGTCACATCGCTGCAGCGACCGACCCCTCCACAACGCTGCACACTCACCCCCCCACCCCCCCAGGGGGGTCCGGCCGCCCGGGACCGCTCCGCCACCGGC
>NW_020799101.1:42988919-43018295 GCF_003259725.1 Athene cunicularia | reverse complement strand
TGTGACCCGCGACGGTGAGGGGCAGCCGGCAGGCTGAAGGCAAGATGCCAGGGAGGAGGGGGAATAAAAGCAGCTCTCCCGAGCCGGCTGCGTGGAGAGAAGCTGGAACGTTTCAGGCCCGTGGAGCGCCGGGGGACGGCGCTCAAAGCGCGGCCGGGCAAGCGGGAGGTGAAGCCTCGGAGCAAAGCCCGGGAGCCACGGGGCTGAGCGAGCGCTGCCTCACAGCAGGGCCGCACCGCCGAGCACTTCCAGGAGCTACTTGCCGAGTTGCTACTGGCTTCATAAGATGACAAGAGAATTTGGTTCTTAAAAGCTTGAGAAACAGCTTTTTCAAATTCCTTCCAAGATCCTATAAACCAGTACGCTGGCGCATCCAAATGCATTTATAAACAAAACCAGGATTCCTAAAATAAACCCAAATTCAACCAAAACTACCACAAGTAGGCCAATGGTTTTGAAAAATAATGAGGCGCAATACTTGATTTGATATTCCACCTTACAGCCTGCGTACTGTAGAGGAATTGGGACTTCAGAAATACACCCATTTTTCCTTTCTTCCAGCTGATCTGAATAGATCGTGAGCAAACACAGCTGTTGCACAAGGGTACAGCCAACAGGGAACACCTCCAGAAAAAAGTGTGGTTCAAGCACCCTGTGATTTCTTTGAAACAGATAAGAGTACAGAGACTTAGAGCAGCAGGACCAAGTCTCAAGCCTAGGTAGCATTTTGCAAATGTAAAAGTACAATGGGCCACTGATCTCGGGGAAGGCTCTTCCCCCACACCTGCTTACTTGAGCTCCCTGGGCTAATGTGGGAAGCTGCTAAACAAAAAAACCCCAATTCTGTACTAGTTTGCACTTTTTTTAAAAAAAAAAAAAAAAAAAAAAGAACTTCCAAATATGTAAACAAGGAGCTTACATTTGATGACACGATAATGAAAAGGGATGGAGAAGCCAGAGCCAAGGAAAATCACCATTTTCACCACTGCCATCAACCACAATATTATGGATTGTTATCTTGAAAATCTCTCGAGTTTACATGCACTTTTTCTCTTCAAATTAATGAGATGCAGCTTAAAATGAAGAAGCTAAAAATGAAGCTGCGGCTTCAGTGCCACTGCCTGTACTGACTGTTGACAGCCTCCATCTTTAGTAAATCCTCAGACTAGGGCCCAGCACCCTCTAATCCACCCAGGCCCAGTTTGAGCTGTCTCACTCTGCTCATTACTCCCCATCTCATAACCCACTGCAGTCTCCTATAAGCCTATTCTCTGTTCTTCTAGTTTAGTAGTTTCCAATTTAAATTTTATATTCTAAAGTAACACAGGGAGTTTGGCAGAATAGCCTGTGGCGTGGAGCCTTGCTGAATTGACAGCTGCTTTCCTTTCCCGTTGGGGCAGGGGAGCAATCCAGCACTGAGAAAGCAGCTAACGCTGGACAGCTCTCCGCTTCCCGTTCTACCCTTCCCTTCAAGACGACGCCCATGGACAGCTATGCCTGTTGCTTCTCCTGAGCTGCTCACTTCTGATGTATTCATGCCAAGTATCTGCTGGGATCCTCCTGAAATCCACTGCACAGCCAGGGGCACACTGGACTCCTATTTCAATTCTGGTGAGTCACGATAAGCAGAAAATGGAGAATGGAAAGAAATGCAGAAAGTAGCACATGGATTCTGAATGTAGCTCTACAAATTGAGGCGAGGCACGTATGGATAAATCACTGTCTTCATGACACAAACTTTATCTCCTTCTATCTGCCAGCTCTGGCACACAGAAAGGTGTGTAGCGAGCTAAAAAATCGCATAGCAGAGGCCCAGAGAAACTGCCCAGGGTTGCACTGCTGTTTCTTTTTCACCACTTCCTGCTTCTCCCCAACCTATATACTCAAGTTTGGTATCAGCTTTGAGTTTGTTACATCAAGAACTTAATCCACCCTCCTCCAGACTAATGACAGAACATCAGAGAATGTCAAAATCCTGTGTTAGGCTTTATTCTTTTATATAAACATTAACATTTCTCAAACAGATTAGTTAAAAATACAGATTTAAACAAGAATTTTTGCAATTGCAATGAGTTATAAAAAACAACAGATTATTTTACAGATTGTTACAAGTGCTTTACAAAGGTGCAGAGTGAAGGCCAGTGGCAGGGGACCAACCTTAAGTGCAAAATGGACACGATACCCTCACCACGGGCATAGCGCTCAGATACACAGCCAAAAAAAAAACCAAAACAAAAAAACAAAAACAACCAAAAAAACAAACAAACAAAAAAAAAAGAGCCATGTGAACCTAGGCTCTTGGGATGCTCACCGGGCAAGCAAACATAGACCCCCTATGACAGAGAAGACTCATGAGACCAAGCTACCGGGATACTTAAGGTTGCATCTCTGAGATCAGCCATAAGATGTTGTTTCTTGGAAAATAAGGAACGTGTTTTACAACAGTGTATTTCTCTACTGTCAGACAAAATATTGCTGTAAATCCTAGAATACTTATGAATGTAGATACTTAAGAACTTGGGGTGTAAATCCAGTGTGGATCTCACAGTGCCCAAAGTGAAGAAAGGATACAAGACCCAAGTGTCCTTCTAAAGCAGCTAGCACTCCTCCTACAGGAGGGACCTCCACATCCCATGACCACCACTAAAACCTTGAGCCCATACCTTGGAAAGACTTTGGCAAAAGGAAGAAGACGCAAGAGAATCTGGTTACACCCAATATTCCTGCAGCCCATGATCTGAGAGTTGTGCAGCCCAAAGCTTAACACAATGCCCATGTATTTCACTAAATGCAGTGTGTCCTCTCTCCTTGGCCAATACATCTTCACACCCACCTTGGAACACATACCACAGGCTCCAAATTCTTGGGAAGTTTGAGATCCTTCCACCACACCTACCTTGCCTAGGTACCAGTCCTTCCCACCTATCTTTCTTCTATTCCACCCCCAAAGATAAAATCTATGCCCTGATTTGTTTTGAACTAAAGTTTTCCAGCTGTTAGCAAATCAAAGGCAAAGTGAACTGGCCGAGAACCACCATGAGATAAAACTGCAATATATTACATTTTTAAAAATCCACTACTTTATGCCTGACATCTTTCTGATGTACAGATGTTCCCTACCTGGAGGACCTCCCCTGTTAAAGAAAGGGCACTACACATTAGAGGAATCCTTTTTCCAAAAGAGGGCCAGAATGAAAGGGCGGCTCTAGAGATGAAGTCTCATAATAAAGAAAGAACAGCTACTTCTCTTAGAATCATCGTAAAGGGCAGCACATACAAGAGATTTTATTTATAGGAAACCCAGTGAAACCCCTAGAACATCCACATTGACTTCCCTGAGCTCCTCAGATCCAGGTACACTGGGGACCCTGCAGAAGCCTTTTGAGCTGGGTTACTCTCAATAGAGAGGGTTTGGCAAGTTCCTGCAAATTCATTTCCATAATCAACAAGAGGAGAGGATCAATAGGCAAGCCCTCAGGACATGCTTAGAGAAGAGAAAGACTCTGAAGAAAGAGGTTTATGTGTGGGAGGGAAGGTCTTCATTTCTACCGTTTTCAGATGTTTCACGTTATTCCTTTGGGGTATGGGCACTACATCGAAACCACCACCCCCCCACCCCTCTGATCTACCCCAGCTGCCTCCTGCATAGTCTCATGACAACACTGAAACCCCAGGCTTATCACGCCCTGCACTGCCTAGCCCAGAGTTCAGTGCTCTGGAGAGGGGAGGCTGGCTTCTCAATAGCAAAAGCTGGGAGATGGCATTCCGTCAGCATGTCAGTGCCCTGGGAGCATGCGGTCACTCATGCACATCCCAGATTTCTGAGAGCAGAGGAGGGAGTTTCTTGTCCTGCAGCCGAAGGGCAAACACCTGCTCAGAGTGGACACTACTTAGTGTCCGGAGACTGACCAGCTTCATTAACATCCGTGGAAACATCAGGCGGTCCTGCAGAGTCAGACAAATAGACAGCTGTTAGTAAATTCACACTAAAACTTTCTTAAAAAAAAAAATAAAAATAGAAGTTACCACACTAGATGATGCATTGTAACCACAACCCTGACTTCCTCCTAAACTTGGCATTCTTCAGGAGGCAGTGGTGTGGAGGAACACAAATACTACACCATGTCCCAAAACTCCAGACTTCCCATGCTGGCTAAACTACGGAACATGACACAGGACAGCAGGCGGTGACAGCTGCTCCCAAACAACCACAGAAGGGACGAGCATGACAGTAAAGGCAGCAACAGACCTGTTACAGACAGTACTGCAGGAACTGTGCCTGCATAAACTCAGAATCTGTTTGTATCATTGCTGGAGATGTTCTGGTCAGGCACTTACATTTGGTCTGTTGATGCAAATATAAGAATGAAGGGCTTCCACATAGGTATGCTGCAGCCTCTCCACCAGGGACTGGTCCTGCACATTCGGTCGGTCTGCCAAAAATCAGGTTAGAAGTAAGCAGATAGCCCCAGGCAGCTTCATTGGCCTTGCTATCTCTGCCTAACCCTGGTCCCTCAGTATGGTCTCTCCCCAAAACCTCACCCAGCACAGCTGGGAATGTTACTCATGACCATGCCAGCTATGTCCATTTTCTGTAACTGTTCTTTCTCAGAGATGTCTACTGCACATGGGGAGGCTGATCTGACCTATAGAGATGCCAAACAGCACTATCTAAGCATGTTTGGTCTCACATTCCTGTCCCAGTGAAGACAATAAGCTGCCCATTCAGGAGGGAATGAATGAGGAAGGCTCTCCAGCAGCTGCACCAGGTAGAAAACAGGAACAAAGGGGAAAAAAAAAAATCACCTTTCAGGTCACAAGACAGAAAACAGAAGTAAAGAGTAGAGGTGGCTCCTTTGCCAAGCCCAGAGTGATGCCAGCCTCACATCGAGTCCCCTTTACGTGACCGCTAGATGTCACTCGTGGCGTGGGACCCGCATCACAGTGGAGAAGTGCCACGGACATGAAGGGGACAGTAAAACAGCGATTTCTAAATGAGGAAGAAAAGTAACGGCTGATTTTTCTATATGCTTTTCCAGCAGCAGGGAATCTGATTTCCTCTAGAGGTGGCACTAGAATCAGAATATATGGCACAGAAATTCAGAATATAATGGATATCCTAAGCACAAGTAGTAACTTGCTTCCTTCATCACTAGACCCTACACTCTCTATTATGCCTCTTCAGCTTGTGACCTTCCATAACTCTAGTTTCTTTGCCCTCTGACTCACTGCTGCAGCTCTTCAGATCACCCTGGCTTTTTACCTGCAGAAAAAATGTTGATGGCAATTAAAAGTGCATATTCAGCATCATTGAGCTGTAGCTCATTCATTCCCTTTGAGAACTCAAAGATGGGGTTAATGAACTCAAACTGCAGACCTGCAACAAACAGAAGAGAACAAGGTGAGGCAGTGGCAATTGTCTCATCTTCCCCTCTCTCCCTTTCACAGAATAAGCTGCTAGATACCCACCGCAGTACACCAGGGAGTGGGGAGGACAGGCAGGCAGAGGGAACACCCTTACATTATGTTCCAAGCGTGGCTGAAACCTCCCTTTACATCCCAGTGTTGCTGGTGAGCGCCAACAGCAGCTGAAGAGTCAGGCTCTAACAATAATATAACGCTATTTCTGGATTTTCTTAAGAGCCTTAAATGCCCCACAGCACATTACTAGGCAACAGCTAAAGGAACATGACATAAACTATCAGATGAGTCTGTCAAAAAGTCAGAAGACCACAAGTACAACATCTACGCTTTTCCACTCTCACACCATCACCTCCAGCAGCCATCTTGCCATCAAAGAAAGCTTTAATCCCATGCTCCAGCTTCATCTGAAGTCCATCTGAGCTGAAAATATATAGTTCCAAGAAGTCTGAACTATGCTGTTTCCCTCAGCTCAAAAAGCTGGGAGAGCTGAAGCAGAGCCTGACTTAGGCTTCCAGTCACCTCCTTCAATAAATGCAGTCAGGCAGGATTACATTGATATTTACTGTCGTAACATACAGAAGCCAGTGTCAAACCAGGTCTTTTTGTGCTGCGTGCTATAAAATCATGCTGAAACCTTGAGGCCTTCTCCCCAGAACCACATCCAAGTTTGTAATTTCCTGCAGTACAACCGCATCAGAAGAAAGATGAACATGACAGAGGGAATCTTTCTGGCTGCCTGCTTTCTGCCTTCCTAATAATCTAAAGAAACAGCTACCAGGAAAAGCGTCAAAGAAGAAAGCTATATATAAAAGCCATCTCAAGTATGAGTGGTTAAATAGCTATGGAAAATTAAAAAAAAAAAAAAAAAAAAAAAAAAAAAAATATACATGAAGGACAGACTAAGTCTCATTTCCATAAATGCTGAAGATACGCATTTCCTGTTACTCCATCTGAAATTGTTCCTGGAACAACAGACTTCAGAAATCACATCACCACAGACCATGATATACTGAGCTGATGACGTGTCTAAAGCACTCTAAGGGGACCGTTAGCACAGTATGGACCTCATATCAACGGTAATGTAATCACACTGACATCATCACTCAAAGCATGCATCCAGATTAGCAAGTGATATACTTGCAAAGAAGACTGGGGTTTGGTTTGTTGTGATCTGATATGGCTCTAAGACCACGTGTCCACGTCAGATCTCTACCAGCAAGGAAGTTCACACCAGCTGCTAACCCTAGGTGCACTCTTACAGCAAGATTTTCATGCTGCAAGAGTCCAAATTCTCCAAAGCAAGTTCACACCTAAAAGAAAAGAAGACACGAACTGAGCTAGTATCACATGTTAAAAGAAAAAAAAGTTTTGTGGGACTATTGGTCTGGTCCTATTCTAAACCTCTCACCTGACTTCAGCTGTAAGGCACCACATACTATTTCCAGCTGGAAATTAGCATTAAAAAGGAGAAGATGAAAGAACACAAGACACAGGGAAGGAAGAAACACCTGTCTAATGCACCACCTGCTTTGGCGAAGTCATCCCGATTATAGCTCAGGTCCTTAAGAAAGGTGATGCTCTCAATTTCTGGATTGTAGCGCCGAGATGTCTCCAGCAACATCACCTGAAACCAGAAATAGATACACTTGATTTGAAAACAGGAAAGAATCTTACAACATTGGTAATTTTTTTGAGTGTTAGAGCATCTCTGAAAAAAACAAAAGACCAAACAAAAACCCTCAAAACAGTTCCTCTCAGAGTGCTTAAAAATTCCAAAGTAAGTTCTGCTGCAACCTTTGTGGTCTGTTTCTGGGACATGGAAATACCTGCTTACCACTACCAAGGCTCTTGCCTCATTCTCCTCCACGGCCCTTTGCCATTATAGCCTGGCACTGCAGTAATGATCCCATAGTTGAGGTCTTTCAGCCTGCCATCCCAAAAAAGGGGATGGAACCAGCTCTCCAGGTGGGCACTCCAAATTCTGCCATCTCTGCTACTACATATATTGTGGTGGAGCCAAACTCTCACCTCTATGGTAGATGTCTTCAATAAAGCAATCTGATCTTCCCTGGTGAGCTCCAGGAAGCCAGGTAGTTGCTTGGCAAAGTCCACAATCTCTTGCACAGAGATAATTGCAAGTTCTGTAAAGTGAGCAAAACGCTGCTGCCTTGCTTCACGGTTATTTGGGTCAGGAACTTGAGGCCATGGCTGCAGGAATGGGAAGAGACAGCATATATATGTGAAAGATGGTGCCAGGGCAGAAAGATGAGAATGAGACACATGAACAGAAAGAGAAAACGCGACACATTGGAACATCATCCTTTGCTATTCTCTACAGAACTTTAGCCCACAGATGCAATGCCTAAAGTATCTCTATTCTCCCAAATATAATTTACCCACAACCCCAACCCCCTAAACTTCACTTTTTCTCATTTTGGGTACACTGGTAGAGTTTTTACCGTCACTTTGAGCCTGTCTGTGAATGAGCGTTGGTTGCACTGCTGCTGAGCAGCCACGAGCTTTTTTATCATGCTCAACTGTTCAGGCGTCAGTTTGTGGGAAGGGCTTGGCGGATTTGGAGGGTTTGGATGCACCACAACTGTCCGAGCCTGATCATCTTCCTGCTTCTTCAGTTTCTTCAGTCGGATCTGTTCTTCAGACAGAACATCTAAAGCAGGAACAGCCAGAGATCAGTCATAACACAGGAGCACACTGGAAACCACACTAAGCACAGGGTAACATGCTGTGGATGGAGAGGCAGGGGTCACGGCTGCCTCTATCTGGTATATCAGTGTACACAGCACAGACAGCGACACTGATACTTGTCCTTTGTTTCTCCCTCTCTTCTCCACTTCAAGTTGTTCCATTGCCTTTCTATGACTCATACCGTCATGCAAAGTGTTCACAAAGGACAGAAGCTTCCCTCATGATGCCCTGCAGATCTCAAAGACAACAGCGACTTTCCCCATTGAGCAATTCCCCAAAATGTCATGTTATAACAGATCCCAACACATGCTCCCTTCACATGCCAAGGTGTGCCCACTGTATTTTATATTATCCTGCTGTTGTGTTTTTTTCAGATATTGCTGAATTAACAGCCCATGTCATTTCATCTTCCTCCTGAGAGGTCAGTCAGTCCTGAATGGAGTCCAAAAGTGAAAGGACAACTTTCTATACAGCCCATCTGCAGGAGACTGTCAAGTAGTAGCACACCACAAGATGAATAATGAAAGAATAGCTTTGCAGATAACAGATGAAGGACTGCAAGTCCTTCAGGAGTAGGGCTAGAAGTGTTCTTCAGCAGGAAAGTCAAAGGATATACCATTTAAATGTAAGGAATAAAACAATTCAGAGGCACGAGTTGTGAAAAATCTTACTGGACCAACTGCTCATTAGCTAATTTAAATACAAAAACCTGTTAGCAGCCTGTAACTAAGTCAACTGAATAATTCACTGATTTGAATGTAGAGGAGGTTTGCTGCTTCTTTAAGTCAAACCTTCAAGCTGCATCCAAAAAACCTGAAACAACGAGACATACCTGGATTCAAGAGTTATCTTCAAGAGAATCCTCCCGTGAGTTAAGTGATGAATGAACAAAAAGCAGAAAAGGGACTGATTGGAAAAGAAACCATGTCTTCGAAAACAAAGATTAAAAAAGTAAAGCTTGACTTTGCAAATGAGATTTTAAAAGTGCTGAAAGATTCTTTGGCTATTTTTTATGTACAGGTAGCAAGGAAATACAGCTGCTACACAGGAAGGCAGACCCCAAAACTGAACAAGTATATCTTTGCACTTCTCAAAAAAAATCATGTTAAACACTAAGACAAGAAATGGAGCACTACTGTGAGCGTGTGTTCCAAGATGGACAGTCCATAGCATTGGAGGGAAAGATGAAGAATGTGACACATTCAAGCTGAGAGTAATCTTTATCCCCAACTTCCAACAGGGACAATGTGCGCACAGGTACACACATGCACAAAAGTTACAATTCTAACAGCAAAGACATTCAATACAATTGCCAAATTAAGGGGGATCTGTAAAATTAGAGAATGCTAGTCACAGTGTTAAGAAGGAAAGTACCTGATCCAGGTGATTACAGTCCCTCATCTTGGGACTCAGATACACAGAGAATTTATAGCTGAGTAACAAGTTACCAAATATTACTGAATCTTGAAAACTGCCCATGTGCAAGCTTCTACACCATGCTAAATTCAAAGCAATCCAAGTTACTCGGTTTGCTATGAAAGAACTATTTAACTTCATGGTTCACACTGGCTGAAGAACAATAAACTGGCCATGAATAACTTCAGTCTGGGAATTAGAAGAATGTTTCCAACAATTAGTAAAGGGAAGTTCTGGAATAGCCTTCCAAGTGAAACAGCTGGGGGAAAAAAGCTTTCAGTTTCTGTCAAGACAAACAAGGCGAATTTGCAGTGGGGATTACAGTGATGACAAAAACTGCCAAGCACTTGATAATAATAAGCCAAAGATTCCTTTTGGACTAATTTTCCTGAGCTGGTTTCAACATAAGCAAGGAGTAAATGCAGAAACATGGTGAGGCTCTCTAGTATCTACCTGCAGCAGAAGAGTAGCAAGGTGGACAGACAGACTTGCTACACAGCTTTTCAATTTTATCTGATTTGTAGCTCTCAGAAGCAGAGGCCAATGGGGCAAAACCTGATACAAAAAGTGTGAAAAGATACTGATTACATGTCAAGTGTGCCATGTTTCATACTGAAAAAAACCAAACAGCATGTTCCCTTGGTGCAGCTCAGTAGGACTTACTTTTTGCAGAAGTATTTTTATAAGATGTTTCTGAAACATCCTCTCTTCCTCACTGTTCTGGGAGCTGGATGTCAGAAAAAGAGACTTTACACAGACCTAACATTAAGCAAGCATCTGCTTGGTCACTCTTGGCCAGCAACAGGATGGAACCTGGATGCCTTGGCAGAGGAGGCCCATTCCCATATGTGGGCAGGAACATTGTTGAATATTCAGAAAGAGCAGCCTTATGGCTTGTGTGAGAAAAACAGAGTACACTAAAGGCAGCAATGAGATTAGGTGTGCACAAACACAGCTGCAGTACTGTGGTGCTGACCCTGACCTCTATCAAGAGCTCACAGTACAAGACAAAGGAAAGTGCCTGTTGTTCAAGGAGCACGGTGACCAACCTTGCAGTCCAGATCACAAGACAGGCAGAAGCCTGAGTTTACTGAAACAGTTGACAGCATACTGAGGAACACAGAAATCTTAGCTGCGAGCCTTTCCTCCGGTGTCATATTCCACAAGTTCTTACTGGAGTGTGTTCAAGGAATACAGTAGGGCTGGGACTCTCCGCACACCAGTGCTGTTCAACTGGACAGCCTCGCCTCTCCACGCCATCCCTGCCGAGCTCTCAGCAACTTCCCACACACATTTCGCAGGTAGCCTGCATGGCTCAGGGGTGACCCCCAAACACTCACGCTGCCCCTTTCCTTACCCCCAGCGGCCCCCAGCCCGCCCCGGCTCTGCAGTGCCCCCGCCAGCATGGCCTCCTGCACTCACACTGCTCCCGCATGCCTGCCTCCTGGCACTTGCGCAGCCGGCACTCCTGGCACTTGCGACGCATGTACATGTCCATCTCGCACTTGCCGCCGTTCTTGCAGACGTACTGGGCACCCTTGATGATACTGCGGCGGAAGAAGCCCTTGCAGCCTTCACAGCTCAGCACGTTGTAGTGGAAGCCGGAGGCCTTGTCCCCACACACGCTGCACACTTCATTTCCAAGCATCTTAGGGGCTGGGCCCTTCTTCCGCTTCAGGGGGGGATTTTCTACCAAAACGAACAGTACCAAGGAAAAAGGAAAGAAAAAAGACAAGAAAACTCACACGCATGAGCAAAGCATGGTGTTTGCAGCTAACTGCCCCACTCCTTAAAATAACCAGTTATCCTCACTCAAACCCACTATCTCCCAGGCACATGGATGAAAAGATGAAGTCTCCCATTTCAAAGACTCCCCCTCCTGGGCTAGCATATCTTCTGCAACAAACCAACTACTGACATAATGCAAACAGTTTCACCTCAGCTATGTACGCAGATATATTCATACCCACTCCCTTCCAAAAAGGTGTGAAAGAGCTAAACCACACTCAGGCCAGATGTTCTTCTGAACTTTCCATCAGTAGGAGAGACAGTTAAATTACCAACGTGAGAAAGAGCTGCAAAAAAGTTGAGCTGAAATCCAAGACTGCAGAAAGTAATTTTCTTCAGAATTCACCTCCAGTTCTCTTACCATATTCATTACCATTCTCTGCCATACTCATGCACTCACAGATGCATCTGCCACACTCATACTCATGGATGGGGAAAAATGGTTCAGCAGTCAAACAGTCACAGAAAAACAGCGCTGAAACTGTGATCGTACAAAAAGCAGACCAAGTGGGCAATCCCCATAACTGCAACACCTGGGGAAACTGGCAAGACAGAAGACAGCAACTTCATGAAGTTAGGGGCAATAAGCAAGCAAGCAGCACACTGCACAAGCTCTGTGACCCTTTGGAACCCTGAAGCCACCGTTTCTTCTTCAAGAAGAACGCTCCCCACTCCTAAATCTGAAGCACACTCATACTGACAGTTCATTTGCTAAACCTTGCTATTCCATCTGAAACATGGGGCCTTCACTACTGTCTCACATTTCAGATGGTCTTGTGTGCAGCAGCCCCCAGCTCTTCCTGTGTTATTCCGATCAATCTTAATCTTGTCACTGGCTGCGCGTTCTGAAAACATCTTTGGTCTAATCCAATGCGTCTCACCTTAAACTCCAACCAAATGCTTGTCAATGTTATTTGTGTATTCCTTCCCTATTAGCCGTATCTCTTTTCATTCCGTTTAATTCTAGCCATGTTGACATCTGACGTCCTTCTGTACAGCTCACAGTGCAAGTATTTCTCTGTATGTCATTCTTCTATGACAGCTCTTCTTGATAAATCTCCAGATTATGTTTAGATATGCCTGGGAGGCCTTTATACTGAAGTCAATTCATAGGGACTGGTTTGCAGGGCAAGGCTGCTGCATTTCCTGACCAGCATCAGGGTTACAATGACATGTCTTATTTTCATACACATGTTCTAATGCTTCTATACTCTGTTATGCTTACTATTCTGCTCAAGTTCCTGAAATGGTAAACAGTTTTAAGTCAGTCTCAGAAATTATTATTATTATTATTATTATTATTATTATTATTATTATTATTATTATTCACTACATATTGGTTTTCAGAGTCTTAAGTATCTCGGTGTTGATTTTCAATCCCATTGACTTTACAGAGGTCTGGAGGTCACTCATTTTGGCCTGCACTTCTCATTGCAGGTTGGACAGCAGGAAAATGTCATCAGAAAGGTTAAGTCTCTGATACTCCCCTCTCTTGTTCTACTCTATTTCTCTTCACACAATCTATTGCCAAGAGAAAATTATGCAATGCCTGCAGTTATTTTATATTACTCAGTCTGCCATCGCATATATATTAAGTAGTATAGTAACTCTGCAGAAGCCTCAAATGATGTTCATATGTTTGAGGGACAGCAGAACAATTCAGTGACTTCCACAAGATGGATCTGTCTTGTGGATTTCTTAGCTGTCTTTTTAAGACAATACATAAATCTCTAACTACTATTCCTATGACTGTTTTATTGAGACAGATAGGCTTATTCTTTGATCTATGCATATTATTTTCCATCTCTGAACATTAATCATTTTAGCTGTATAACTTACTATTGCCATTTTCTGTAGTCAAGATAACACAGAAATAATTTGAGATATATGAAGCATGAATGCCCTCTCTGCACCTTTAGCTCTCATTAGGGTCCTCCTTCTTTGGTAGATCCCCTATTTAATAATTTTTTCCACATTCTGTGGCTTTTTTTCCTTCATTTTTGTAAGACATTCATCAATTGTTTTCCTGTCATCAAATCTGGTTTAAGGATTTTTATTGGATAATAACTCTTCACTTTTCAACTACTCTCTTTGCTTCTGCTCTACTGATGAGTCCTCGTTCAATGTTGAGATCACCTCTTTTTATATCAGGGATTGCCAATTGTCTCACTGCTCACCACACACATTTATTTGTCATATTTTCATTAAGTTGCTAATACTATGCTGGACACCTCACTTGCACTTTTTTTTCCTGTTACCCATCCAGAGATGTTATACTACACCTTCTTACAATTTGAAAGTGTAGGATCGTGTGCGTCAGCAGCAATTACACCCGCAAAATCTCAATCCTATTTCCTGATACTCTTAACCTCAGTTAACCTCATAAATCTGTAGAGGAAACTTCTACTGTCTTTCCATTATATGAAACTGCAAGAACCTATTGTTTCTTTGCGTCACTAACCCTTGCTGGATTGTCATCTGTAGTAAAGCTTTATTGTTCGTCAGCTTTTGATAAGGCTAAAAAAAAGAAATTCATTTTACTGCCACGGACCTAACCTCTAGAAGGTGAAATAAGCAAAATATTCATCACCTGGATAAACCCAGTCATCTTCAACTATCAAGAACTGATTCTATTCTTAGACATTCTCTCCAAGTGCCTCAAGCACAGCAGAACTCACCCTAAAATTCTGCCAAGTATCAACTCTGCTTGCAGTTGGAAGAATGAAAAAAGCCTTTAGCTTGCATGGATTTAGTATGATTTTTCCATACCTTGCATGGATTTAGTATGAATTTTTCCATACCTGCATGTTCAGGGGGGTTGTCTGAGCCAGGGAAGAGCGAAAGCCCTTCCTCCTCCATCTCAAATACACTTGCCACCCTCTTCCCATGATCCCGTGTGCTGAGTTGAGTGGGACCCATGGAGGCCACACACAGGAAGGGCTTGCTATAACCTCATCGCTGCAGCATTGTTACTGCCAAGCAAGGGGCCACAGGTGTCTCTCTTCAAGGTCTTTAATTTCTCTCTGCTACTGGAAGTCCGAAAGGAAGTACCTGTAGAAAAAACACAGATGCAAGAGGCAAGAGTTCAACTACTGAGACTGTTAACTCCCAGGGCCTATTACAAGCTGCATCACAAGCAAGCTTCAAGATTTTATTTCCTTATTTATTAAGAGACAATTAACTTTGTTTTATCAATGTTTATGCTCTTGTAACACAGCATTTTAACAAATGGTGGTAAAAGGTACAAGATTAGCACACCGGGCACAAAACCATCTTTATATTGCCAAAATATCTATCAAAGCAGGACAAGTCTTCATTACTTCTAACACCACCAGGGGACTTGAGCCCTGACCTCTCCAAATCTGTCAGAGGGAAATTCCAGACTTCACAAATGATGGCCTTTGTTAAAGCTTCCAGTAACAAATAGCCCATTGCTGCCAGCTGCCCTGGATTTTGTGGCATGTACTGCAGAGCACGTAGAAAATTGTAAAAGACAATTTTGATACAAGTATTTAGCAAAGACTACAAAAGACTGAATTTCTCTATTCGTATCAGTAGCCAAAGACTGTGCCAACGATCAGCGATGCAGCAAAGATGAGGATGACAAATTCTCCTTGCACCTACAGCAAGAAATCCAGCATCATACCTACAGGAAACGACTGTTATGCCACTCTCAGGAAATAGACTCACCCCCAACCTTCTGAGGATACCCTTTTCTGGAACCTGAAAACATACTGAAAAGCATCTTTATTATACAGCACTAACTCCACTACGGAACCTGAATTTGGAAAGCGAATCCAATCGCTTTTTCCAAAAAGCCCCACCTGCACAGACAAAAGCCTTACTGGTTTGACTGCACAGACTTAGTGAAACTGATGCAAACTGCTAATGTAAACACCCCTAATCTGATTGACCATGCATTTGATCAGTTGATCTTAACTCAGTGATTTGCCAATGCAAAGTAAAGGGATTAGCTGATTTAAAAAGCAACTACATTAAAAGCCTGTACCAGTTTAACTTGAGTGACTGAGTTCAGGACTGGAAGCCTGCCACTCTCTGAAAGACAAGAGGTGACAGAAAGCCGTGCAGCAGCCCAGATATAAAAGCATCAGGTAAGCAGGGGCACACCTCACACACTGCAGTGCTGACTGGGAAGAGGCAGAGGACCACAGTCCTGAGTTCCTTCTTCCCTTATGGTTATTTCGACCAGACCACGCATTTTTAGAATGCCAAAGGCAAAGATGAAAGCAATACTTCCACAAACCACCCCCTCCCAGTACTCTGAAACAGTCCTTCATACCGTCAAGCCTGCTGAGCTCCTGCCATCTCCCATTACACCACGGCAGATAATAGATGCAGGTGTTAAAAACCACAGGGCATATTAATTCACGTGACCTTTGTAAACACAGCCTCAGTCTGTATAAGGAATTTGGAGCTCCCTTCCCTTTGGTGTATGCAGCCACTGAATACCTGCAGAAACAGACTATCTAGGATAAAAGCAGTAGCAGAAAATACGTAACTCTAAGCCCTAGAGAGGAAGCAGTACTGTTATGGGAGACTACAACCTAAGTGGTTAGATTTGCAACCAATTCAAAGAGATTCCAGTCCTCAAAGGAACAACATGGCTACCACAAAGAACTTTTTTAAAAAAAAAAAAAGTCTCCATAGTAAATCCTGCAGCAACTGAAAACCTCGTAGAGAGGCACAGAGCATCAGATGGAGCCAGGAACTTCACTGAAACAAACCCAAACCCAATTTTTATTCCTAGTTCCATGTAAACTCCTCACAGATGCTGATATCAGATGTACCTGGACATGTTTGGGCATGAAACAAGAAAGCCAAGCGTACTGCCTCAGTGCATCTCCACATTCCTTTAAACCACGCAAAAGACTCGCTCAAACGTTAATTATTGCGCAGAATGAATCACCAGCAGCAGTCCCACAGTAACTTTACAATCTGTTCCATCTGATGGATCAAGTGATGGTGCTCAGGCCCCACTGCCTTCACTTCAGTGACCCATCCTTGCTGCATCCCAGCCATGACTGCAATATTTTCTGGAAAGCAAAAAAGGATGGTACCATCCAACGGGATTTCAAAACTTTCACCCACACAACCATGACTGATATTGCAAGAGCAAAACTTGCTGTCAGTAGGACATCTGGAGCCCAAAGGGGAGTTTCTATGAGACTGCAGACTTCCCAGCAATGCCCAAGAAGTCTGCAGCTACCAACAGCGAGGGGAGTATAAATCCAATGTGCACACCCAGGACATGGCAGGGAGTAAGGCCTATCAGCCACTATCTCCATGCTGTAAAACCAACCCACATTCTCCTACTTTGTGCACCAGCCTCCAGCCTTCCCAAAATAGAATGGGCCTCTTGTCTTCTCTGCTCCAAAGACATAGAATTTTTTAGCGTTGTAGATGCAGTAACAGTTGCAGGCTGTGGAACACTGACCTAACTACAAACAGCAGCACTCTGGTGCCAGGTAAAGAAACTTAAACCACAATTTCTCCCACAGGCGCACAAGTGAAAGGCTGTATATGCCTAGGCCAGGAAGTTTTCACAGAAATACATAAGGATTGTTTTCAAATGACTAAAAATCTTCTTGTTTTGTATGAATAATCATGTTATTAGAAGTTCACATCATCTGATTTGCACCACCACTTGAAGTAAAATTGTAGAAGGGTGATGGAAGCCGTAACTGCAAGAGGGAACACTGTCTTCTTGACATAATCTGTTGTGCTGACTCCCACTGTCTGTCTCAACTCCGTCAGTTTTAGAAACCAGGACTGGCCAAGTGACAAAAGATGAAGCAATCGCTTCTCTCTAATGCAGCATCTAGAACAGGAACCTAATGAGCAGACATACTCCAGTGAGGAAGCACGTGTACATGAAAGGCTAAGGGAAACAATTTTCTGCCAACCCTTGCCACCCATGTCTCAAATAAGACACTAAACACTCCTGAAATGTGTCACCACCAGCTTTGCCCTACTGTTTCTTCCCTCTCCCTTTCTTTTCTAAGACAACAGAACAACTCAGATACTGACGGTCTCAAGATCAGGGAGGGCTCTTGCAACAGAAAGTGCTATTAACAGAGACTAGAGGTGGCAGCCCTGGCTCTTGCACCTCATGCTAAGTGACTGAAATGTTCACCACTTCCTCCAGCAACAGTCTCATCTCATCCCATTCCCTCAGCTGAGTCCTCTTCCAAGCCCAGCTGAAGCACTTATGCACTCTTCTGGAATTCTGTGATCTGACCTGTCATCAACAGACACAAGGCTACAGAATATGCCTAATTTCTGTCCCACATCCATTGAGGACAAGTAAATGAGATATCATTGGGAAGCACAGCACATAAAGAAACCAAATGAGCCAGATGTAGTTACTGTGGCACTTCCGCTAAACAGATCTCTTCTCTCCCTGGTGTTTCTTGTTTGGTGTTTTCTGCCACAATTTTAAGGATCAAGAACCAGACCAGATGCAAGCGCATCTCTGAAAAAACTGTACCGTGGAGTGCAGGAATAATCAGAAGAATAGCACAACAATCCATTTACCTTCAAATACTGGATGTTCAGAGGAAACAGTAGCTTTTTAGGAAGTTTGCACATGTCTCTGGGATCTTTCAAAACAGGATTTACTGGTCAGACTCCCTGTCCTGTAAATTACAAAATCCTGCAGCCTTCTGCCAAGGTAAAATAGATGGTTATGTTTCAGTCCTGTAATGAATCACAAGTGTGCACTCTGCAGCATGTCAGCATCAGCACAAGAGACTTTATATTTGTATACATATGTTAACATGACTGTGCTCATGAGTCACAACAGCTGTGTGTCAGCAGCATGCCTTTGTGCATGGGCCTAACAGGCTGTTGGTGAACAAACACACCTGACAGGAAGGGCTACCTTTCAAAACTACCTAAAGCAGGGACATAGTTGACCATCTTGGCTTCTCAATGTGTTCTGACATGCAGTACAAGTGCCAGCACCCAATCTGAATCTACCTCTGAAAGCTGGGCTCACAACAGTGCATACGGGTCTCTGCTGAAATCTAAATACACAACTTGCACAGTAGTGATGCTACCTGGGGTATCAAGAGCTGGCTCCAGATCCAAACGGCCGAGAAAAAAAACCTACTGGACTGAGATTTCACAGGACCCTACAGCACCAGCACAGAACCAAGCCCCTTAGGAGACACCACTGTTCCAACCCTTTCATAAGGAGTAACCAGTGCTTTGTGACCTAATGCTCTTCCTATACCGTCCCTGGTGCAGCAGCCAGAGTATTTACACAAACCTTCCCAAGGGACTTGGTACTACCTTGTAGCTGTCTCAGCGAAACAAAGGTTATTCCCAGCTCATGTTGGCTCATTCCTCTTCCTTCCCTCTGCATCATCACATTTCTCAAGAAATGCTGGAGCAGCTAGTAGGTCTGTAAGCAGGGCAAAAATACACATAGAACAGGTTTCAATTAGGAAGAAGTTGAAAGAGACACTTGTATTTTTCAGGGTATCCTAGGAATCCTATTGCAAATCTGTCACTTTGAAAATGAAGTTAATATTACATGTGAAAACTGTTAAAACTTATGAGGAAAAATAATCAACTGCAGATTGTCAACAGGAAGGACAAGCCATGAAAATGCAAGGTGTGCCACGCAGTGCAACAGGATAGCACAAAGAACGTTTTTGAACAGTATGTTTGCAAAGAATGGAAAGAATGGTTCTGTAACTCTCAGGAAACAGAGACTAACTCTGTGCCTCTGCTCTAAATCCCTCTCTACAGAGAACTACAGGAACACGGTTTGAAATCACATTATCCATTTCAATTTCTCAGAAGCATAAAGACAACCACAAATTGGAAGGAGTCTGCAAGCCACTGTCAGTCCCAAGCTGATTAAAAAAAAGCTACAGCCTTCTGATTGCTTTCATTTGCTGTCAAGCTAAGCTTCAGCCAACCATGAGCAGCTCCCCAAGTGCACAGCATTGGCCTACAAGCCTTGCAAGTTGTTACCACCTCTGCAAAGAGTCCTACCAGTCACTCTTGGCTGCACAGCCTGCTCCTCAGGGATGGGCAGCTGTGTTCTGGTCTCTTGCCTCCAAGTTAAGGGTCTTCTTTCCACCTCTGCCTCTCTACTGTGAGTTTTAAAGCTCACTCCCCCTCACCCCCCCTTACTTTGGCTTTTACTCCTGCTGCTGACCTTTATTACCCATGACTTTGCTGACTGCTGGCATGGCCATCTGTCTCTTCCTCTGAGCTGCTGCATCCCTGAGCTTGTTTGGGTTCTTACTGCAGCACCCACCTCTCACTATGAAGACTTTCTTTAGCTTTAGTCTGGTCTCAACACACAGCGTGCCTTCTCCCACCCAGCTCAGGTAGAGATGCCATGGCAGAGTTCACAGAACAACAGCAAAAAGTGACTAACAACTGAACAGATTAAAATGACTAAACTTGTGTCACCTGGTTGAAAGAGAACTGGGAAGCAAAGCAGGAAGATGTAACGATGGTGCACAGCAGGATGAAAGGTGTTATTCTGAAAGATGGTACGCCTAAAAGGTATAGAAGGAAAATGAAGAAGGGAAAGTCAGGCTATTACAGAAAAACACCCTAAAGGTGAGTTCTGGGAGACTGGAGGGCAGTCTCCCTAATTTTCCTTCTAAAATTAGACCTTCTATTACAACCAAAATGCAAGAAGGTCTGCAGACATTTCCAGATCTGAACCTAACACAATTTAAATGCTCCTGACCCACAGAATATGCTATTATAAGCAAACAGTGGCAGCAACAGAAGTTTCAAGTCAGTTCCCTCCTACCTCAGGTAGGAAGGACTGAAACAAAAAAGTCTCTCCATTGAGCAAAGTGGTTAACAAAGTGACTTCAGATCATAAGGCACAACTGTACTACCAAACAACACAGTAATTCGGGACAGAATCAGCCGAAAGTACTTTTGCATAAAAAAACCCAACTGAACTCACTCCTTGTCTAGGATCTTCAGAGCACAGGGTTTGTTTCTTTCCTGCACAGCCTGTGGATCCCCTCGTTTTGGGATCAGGGCTTCCCAAATTGTACATCAGATGAAGACAGAATGCACTGACTCCGGTCCCACTCAAGAACCTACAAGCTCTGCAGAGGACCTTCTCACCCCGAGAGCAATTGTTTTGCAAGAAGTCAGCTCTCCTGTTTGCATGCCTCATCCAGCAGGAGATGCTCCCTCTCACCTGCCTCTCATTATTCCTTGCCTGTCAAAGGCTGAGGTTTTGGGTTTGCCCTTGTCTTCACCTCTTGGTTTCTGCCTCATCAAATAGTGCCATGTCAACACAAGGAGCAAGAGGAAAAGAGATTATACGTGTGACTGCTTTCAGGGTGGGTAAGATCCTGAAATGGGCCATGGCTTTGTGTTTCCTCCCTCCCTCTCTCCTGCCAGATGCCCTTGGTCCTGCAACTGAAAGGAGGAGAAAGGAGCCGAGGTTACTGAAGTTCATTCACTCCGAGCACAGGGCTGCTCTCGCCTCTCTTCCTGTTTGCATGGAAGTATCAGTCCCTCAGACAAAGGGAGAGAGAAAGAGGCCAAGAGTGAGAGAGAGGAGGCGATGGTAAGAGAAGATAGGCTCTTCGCTGGTTAATGAACTGGAAATGAATAACAAGTGGTATCAGGAGTGATGTGGCCACCTTGCTGCCATGAAATTCCTTTAAAGGCCATTGACACAAGTTCCCTTGAACTCTGGAAAACGGCACAAACGAGATCTGAGTAACAAAGCTCCAGTCTCTTCTAACCCTTCTAGGCTTTCTATCACCTCAGCTTTCAAGCTCCTGGCTAACCCCGAGTATAATCATCTCAGAAATGGCAAAAACTAGGGCATGCACTGGTTACTGCAAGGAAGATGTTAGAGTAGCAGCATCCCTCCACCTTCCCCTCTCCTCCAAGCCATCTTGTAAAATGACAAGTCATCCTTTCTCAGCTCTATCTGGCCAGATGAGCTGTGAAACCAGTGCCTCAACTTGGGGAGCAGACAGAGCACAACCACTTTGGAGCAACACAAACTTCTGCAGCACGCATGGGGATGAACATGAGCAGAACTTGCCGTTTATAGCTGAACTACAATAATCCCCTGTGTCTGGCTGCGAATCCAGCTCATCAATGGCTCAACACCGCTATCAGCACCGACCTTCAGATGGCAGGAAACACAACTGAGGCTTTGACAGGGGCTTCCAACAGGAAAAATCCCATCTGTGCTCCTCCCAGGAGGATGAAACACACAAAACAGAGCAGCTGCCCCCTCCTGCTAGCAGAGGAGCAAAGGGCAGCTCTCTGCCTCTCCTTGGGAAGAAGGGGAAGGGAGGGGATCCAGCCTGGAGATTGTCTGTAGAATATGTTTGCCAGCATCAGCTATAATAGCAAACTCTCCCTATGGAAACTCACTTTAAAACAAAACAGCATTCTTTTGCCAGTACCACACACAATTTCCCCAAGCAAATTAAGCTATCCTACCACCAGGTCTTTTTTTTTTTTTCCCTTGCACATCTAAATGTATCTACGCAAAGGTGGTTTTGGTTTGTGTGTTTGTTGTTCTGCCTAGGGCCCTTGTATTGGCTAATGGTGTCATTCTGTTGCAGTTCTAACCACACACCAGACACACAAAAAAAAGTCAAAAGTGAGAAGCCTTCAAGCAACCTAGAAACTTCCTACTACAAAATAATCTACTAACTAGCAAAGCCCTGCTTTGGAAAATTAAAATTGAGGTGTTTGCAGCTCATTATTCCCACTACTGACTGGTTCTAACACATCCTACGTGCAGCAACAGCTCATCATGTCCTACTTGAATGCCAAAGATGAGATCTGACCCCACCGCCTTAGTTTCCTTATAAATGCTACTGCATGGCAGCACAGAAAACATGCCCACAGACTCTTGTTTCTTTCTGGATTCCTTCTCTAGCTTTACTCAGCCATCAATACCTTGTTCTACACAATTATACAAAGCTACCCAAAACGTAAAGCCAGCCATTCTTTGAAGCAAGTTTTAAGATCCAGAGCATCCTTAATCTTCCCAGAAAACAGGGTTTAAGAGACAGGAAATAAAAGTGTCATCCAGATCAGAGGTAATGGCAATAACTAGATAGGTTCAAAACGCTGTTTTTTTCAAAATCAGGTTTGCACAGAAGGGGGTTAAAAAAAAAAAAAAAAAACCCACACAGAAAAGTTAGAGAACCCTCTCTCTTAAATCACTGTGGACTTCCACAGGGGCACCACATCACAGAACAAAAGAAAACTCTACCTTAGATCCTACATTCCTCTTTTATGACCCTCAGTCCCACAGATGTTACAGCCCTGCTTCAGGGAACACAAGTCTGACTCATGGTAGATCTGAGTCGTCATTCTAATGCTATCTTCAAACTGAAGGGAGAGATCAGAACTTTTTTTTAAGAGAAAGAAAAAAAAAAGTGGCAAGAATGAATATGCTAAATACCATCCTGATAGTGGAGATGCCAGGGAAAAAGGTTAAACCTTGTCCCTAAACAATAAGAGAACCAATTAGATTATGCCTAGAAGAGAACACTGCAGGCCTTTTTTCTACATGTAGGAAATTATGATGATAAACAATCACATAACATACTATTTACCTGATTGTTTCCTTAAAAATAATTTCATCTCCACTCAACTATGCACTAATGAAATAACATTTCACGACCCATGCCTATTCTAGCCAAGTGTCTTTATCAGCTGGCATTACGAATGGGAAATCCGCTCAGCTCCCCAGGTTGTCTCAGCCCCATCCCTTCAACATCAGTACCCCAAACCACTGAGGACTCCTCTGAGCAGAAACACGGCCCAGTCCACCGTCAGCACTAAACTACTACTACAACAGATAAAAGCAGTAAAAACAGCTGCAATATTTTACCAGGAAGATGACAAAGGACACGTAAAGCTGTAGGATGCATCACAGCAAAGCCAGAAGGAGAACTTAAAAGCCCTCAACTCCCAGCCCTTGTCCACACCACCTTCTCCTTCAAACTGGTCTCTCTCCATCCTCTAACAGCTATGAAATAAAAGAACATGAAGAACAGAAGAGAAAAGACTAAAATAGAGGGCTGTTTACAGTTCAATTGTTTGTTCATTTTTCCAGTTTCCTCCTTTCCTCCCACCCCAAGAGTACTTTCCTCAGCATGCTGCACATCACCATAACTGATACAAGATTGTTTCTGGGAAACAGCCTTTTCATAAGGTATCTATATAGCACTTTGTATCCAAGCACTATCTCACCTAAAAGCATCAATCAAAGCAAATACTACCGCTCACAGGCAAAACAGAAATACAGTACTGGATTGCAAAACACACAGGAAACTCATTAAGATTCCCTTAGGGGCAGTAGGGGAAAAGTACCGATTCCCATTCATAGAAATATCATCCCTAGATGTAGCACAGAGGTCAGGAAGAAATGACAGTACTACAGAAATACCCATATAAAGAACACATTGGAGGGACAATGGAATGGAGTTTTAAATTGCTTCAAAGTAAGCTTGACTCTTAAGTCTATTCCCCACTCATCCATTACCTGGGATATATTTTGGCAGGTTTTGCTTACACTGCTCTTAGAAGAGCTGAAGAGAGGTAGGGGTTCCCACCCTGCAACAGGTGTACATATCCACACCTAGATCAGCCAGGAGACTGCAGCAGAGCAAGAAGAGGGATCAGAAGAGCTGCCAAGAAAAACAGTGAAGACCAGCATAGGGATGCAGGTCAGAATAAAGGACTATTAAGAGCTCTGTTGCAAAGTACACTTGCCCTGCTTTGACTTTATTATTCTGGATCCTGGCCTGTATGGTCTGTTTCTCCTTTGCGGGTCACTGCAACTAAACACAAGGTATAATAACAGTAAACAAGAAGGAGGGATTTTTTTTTTAATAAACCCACAGGGTGAAAGGTAGGAGGGAAGAGTTAAAGGTCTGAAAATGAGAGAAAGAGAATCTGTGTGACAGGAAGGGAGCATGTGAGAGGGCGTGTGACAGGCTGGGTAGCAGAATGCGTGTGCAGATCTCATTCCCTTCGAGGCTCTTGGCCAAACGTGGAGCTGAACTTTCTGCAGACTTTGTCCTGCCAAGTCATGTTCCCTTCTCACACTGCCTGACATCACCACAAATACTCAGCTGGAAAACAGTCCAGAGCCGGACAGAGTCCACTGCTGAACCACCAGCCAGTGAAATGGCTGCACTCACGGCACACCCACCAAATGAGAAACCAGAGCCACTGACTCTCCTCACAGGTTATCTCCAAGTGCCCAGAAGGCCCGTCCTCATCCAGGCAGAAAGAGCCCTAACAAGGCACAAAGAGATCAGAGATGCTAACAGACAAAGCCTTTCTATTGCCCAAATAACATAGCCCAGGACTGAAAGTGTGCACAAAGGCTCTAATAGGAAAAAAAAAAAAAAAAAAAAAAAAATCATCAGATTGTCAGGGTTTGTCACAAGCAACATGCTTCAATGAGCCCACCCCATTCCCAACGCCAGTGCAACCCTGCCGTGAGAGGAAGGAAGCCATCACACACAACCCACGGACGAACCAGGAGCCAGTGGTTCTGCAAAGACCGAAGCTCCAGCAGGGTCCGTGTGAAGCAAGCAAGCAAACATTACCCTGTCAAACAACTCTATCATCTGACTTCTCAGAAATAATTGCAAACCCAAGATCAGCGCTGGAAAATGCAAGCACGTGTATGAGTGTGTGGGAGCAGGCAATGGGGCTAAGCCAACAGGTGGCTGGATTTCCTATTTTGATCCATGTATCAAGGGAGAAGGGTGGGGATGGCCTGCCAGTTCTGGGACACTGCTAAAGGCACCACCCAGAGCAAGTATCAGGGAGTAGCAGCTGGAGATGATACTAAAACAAGGGAGGACAAAGTCTGCAGTCTCGTTTTATCTTCAGCCTTCATCCCCAGCCTGGTGATCAAAAGCAGCTTGATAGAAAATGCCCTCAAAGTGCAGGTGACAGGGAAAAAAATCATGTTTTCTTCAGGCAGAGGTTTCTGCTTTCTCCACTCCTGTTCCATTTCTAGGAAAAAAAACAGCAGCTTAGGAGCTTTCTGGAGACAAAGGGAAAATTTTCTTCACTCCCGTATAGCCCAGAAATTTAAGTCCCCTCTTCTCAGACCCACCTAAACAACAGAAGCTACATTACGTGATCTATACTTGTCAGTATTTCACAACACTCCTCACAACCGTATTTCCCTCTTCCTTTGCTAAGGAAGAGAATCTGACGCCTTTCTCAAAGGTCTAGCAGTGCAACCTTGCCTGTCCACATGCTATATGGACCTTAAATCATACCTGTAGGGCTGCCTGCCCAGACTTGCAGATGCCAGAGAATCTTTCCCCCTCACCAGTTGCAAACACAGAAGCTATCTTTTCAACTTCTTCCTGGGCCTTTCACAGAAACCAGAATATTAGTCCTCTCCTGCAGACAACAGCCAAGGGCAGGAAGCAGTCAGTCAGAAGACCAGAATCACAAAGTTGGGTATCTGAAGGCAAGGCGATGGCTTCCTCCTTTTACCCTCGGAGCACACAGCTGGATGAGCTGCTCTGGCTCAGCGGCAGCGCTCATGCAAGCCAAAGCACGCTGCCGAGGGGGGCTGGCCACGGGACTCCCTGCACCTGCATGTCAGGGCAAGCGCCACCAGAGCAAGTCTCCAAGGCTGTTCCAGCACAACTTCATGTGCCCACAAAGATTTGCACATGGGTTCTTGCTGGTAGGTGCTCAAGCTGCCACTACACGTGTGTATCTGACAGCCTGACTGTGTAAGAATCCTCCATGAAAAGTCACTGGCATGGCACGTGGAATCCTTTGGGGGCTGGCACGTTTCTGCACGTATGACCCTGGCAACCAAGATAAATGGAGCTGTTGCAGAAGCCTACCTCTTTGCCCTCATTTCATAAGGGCCCTAAATAGACTATTTAAATTACAAACATTTTCCTTTAAATGGATTTTACACACATTTTTCACAATTACAGTCATTAAGTTAATGACAATTTATGATAAAGTCTGAACCGGTCATTTAGACAAACAAACACACACTCAACCCAAGTAGCGCATGGTTGCTGGAGAATGTTCAAAGGAGCATAATTCTTAAATTGTAGAAAGTCACTAAGTCCTCAGAACCAGAATCCACTGAAGTACCAAACAAACTTTTCTCAAAAAGGGCAGAAAGATTAGTTTCTTCAATTCACTTACTAAATTAGTCAGTTCACTCAAAACTGGGGGAGGCAGTGTAAAATGGGCAGGGAACTGCTTCTCTTTTCCAATCTCTGAATAAAAACAAGTCAAGGGAGGATGAGCTATGCTCATTCTAAGATCTGGAAGGACACAACAACCAAAAACAACCAGTTCATTCTGCTAAGTACAGATAACACTACCCTGTTAAAATAAGTCAGTTTTAATAACACACACACTGCAGCAAAGCCTATCAAGCATATTTTCTCTTATGTATCCAGGGTGTGATTTGTGTGATCACAGCCTAATTATTAAAAAAACTGCATCTTTAATTTGACCTTTTAATTGAAATGCAGCTTTGTACAAGTCATGAGGAAAAAAATTACTCACCTAGTAAACACAAATGACCATTTTTCTAATGTAAACATTTACTGTGATATAATAGCATAAAGGGGTGTATGCAGATACACTGCATCATCCTGTTTAGCAAGAAGCAATAATAGATGAGCCTAACCAATTAGACTAAACCTTCCTTTTAAGAAAGCATCAAATGAAAAACAAAGCTTAAATTAATTATTTAAATCAACAACTTTAATCATGATTTAAATCAGCAAGTGGGAAGCCTTGATTTAAACCAATTAGCTGTGTTTGTTTCGTAGCTGTAGTAAGACCAGCTGGCCTAGACTGTCCCTCTCCCTAGAGGGAGAGAGGATACAACTTCCACGCCCAGTTCGTTTCAACAAATTTTACAATTCTATTTGACACTTTTTTTTTTTTAAACCTTAAATCAAACTAGAAGGACCCACATGCCAGGAGACACCTACTCTCTTGTCAGTCATCTGCTTTAGCAATCGGTCTGATACACCTAACATCTTTTATTTACATCTCAGAGAGGTTTCTGTGCGTACACAATACAACCTGGCTCTGCAGCATGGCTTTTAAATTGCTTCAATCCTCACATCTCATGAGACAGTTTTCCTACTTAATCCTACAGACACTAGTTCTGGTCTGTTCAAAACAAGACTTAGATTTCTCATTCTCTTAATATTCTCTTCATTTCTCCATCAACTTCCCACTAAATAAACATTTATCTTTGTCCCTCCCTTAAACATACTGGAGTCTGAAGTGCTCTGCTCTCCTCTGTTCACTACTCTGTTTAGCCTTTGCCCTCCCAAAAGATGACACTTAAAAGCTTGACAATGTATATTTCAAAGCAATTTATGAAACTATACCAAAAATTGAGTGTATCACCTTAACATTTTCTTTTTGACACTCAATAAGGTAATTTTGCTTTA
Source organism: Athene cunicularia (assembly GCF_003259725.1). NCBI lineage: Eukaryota > Metazoa > Chordata > Aves > Strigiformes > Strigidae > Athene > Athene cunicularia. The sequence goes on along the minus strand of NW_020799101.1, from coordinate 42,990,483 downwards.
CAGAAAATCTGTTTTTGATATCCCCACATCTAAAAGTGCAAGTACACTGGCTCTAGGAGAGTCTCCTCCTTAGTGAGGACACAAGAAAGGAATTTGTCTATGCTCCAAAAATGGAAAAAAGGTACTCTGTCCTGAGTGGGAAGTCACAGCGCAAAAACCACACAGGAGTGCTAAGGTAACCCATCGCACCACTTCTAATAGAGGCATTTTTAAGATCTGCCAGAGTATGAACAGCCTCATCTAATTTAAAAATATTATACGCATCTCTCAAACCCAAACTGACCACAATACAGCTTCTAGCTGCAGTAACTGCAATGAAAATGCTAAGTCAACTTGTGTATTAGCAGGCGTATGATCTCATGACCAAGTTCAACCTGTTTGCAGCCTGAATGCAGACCTGTACCTGTCAGCAGAAAGCATTCCCCTAAATTCCCTCCTAAAATGAGAATCCTTCTTACTGAGACAGTTTCCACAGCCAAGAGAATGTGATTCTGTCCTTCTAAATTATTAGACTGTGAGGAAAACAAGGTAAGACATCCTACTTGCAAACCCACAGAACCATTTTGCCCAATGAAACAAAATACCTTTGTCTGACAGGTTTCACCTCAGTTCTGAAACACTGATTCTTCTCCAAGATGGTCAGGTTTGTGAATCTTATTACTGGGGGGGGGGGGGGTGACACACAATCTGATAAGCTTTCCTATTCATTATGCAAAGACTCACACATTTGTGACAATGAGACTTTCACGGCAGCTGCTTCCAGAGCAGAAAGCAGACTCATCCTTCGATGCATTCAAGACAAAGCACATTATATTCTATACTCTTCCTTGGGCAGATGGGAACATAACTTCTGAAAAACAGCAACAGTTAAAGACCTTAAGTTCAAAACTGGAAATTTTGAAAACTGTCAATCTTGGTAGCCATACAATCAGATTTAATTACGAGACACGTGACTTTTGAGGTCTGAGGCCATCAGCACTGAATCAACCATTTAACAACAGCAAAAAATTCAAACTTGTGTTTACCACAGAACAAGTGCTGAGTTGTGAGGACTAATCCTAGAGAAAGCATCCTTCCTGGAAAAAAAAAAAAGTCACAGCAATCAAATGCACTTTAAAGCACTGGAGACATGACTCTTCCTGCAGGTGTGAGATCAGAAGGCAGCAAACTCACCCTCTGTACTTGTAGGGCCACACGCCTGTTGTGCACACCCTCTGCCTGCCTCCTCGTCACACAGCAGCTGGTAAAGGAAACATGCTGACAAGCGCAGAGAGCTACGACAGCAGTAACTGGAAACAACCGACGACAGTAACCCAAGGCACAAAGCCAGGACACACTAATTCTGCAATAAAGTTTCCTGTTTCTTATTTTTTTAGATTAGGCAATTTATATATATAGTTCCTGCTATAGTACTTCTCCTTGCATCCCTTAACAAATAACTGCAGGTTTCCTCTGGCAGCTACAGAACTCCCAAGCAACTCCACAGTGACCCATGTACTGTCCTACCTGAGGCTGGTTTGGGTTTATTCCCCCCCCCTTTTTTTTTTTTTTTTTTATGGACCTG
>NW_020799101.1:42964640-42988869 GCF_003259725.1 Athene cunicularia | reverse complement strand
GACAGGTCCGGCCCTGGAGCTGCTGGAGCCGCCTGCTCGGCACTCAAGGGAGCGCGCCAGGACCGCTGCGTTGTAGCTGGTGCGTGTTTCTTACTCGACATCTCGACTTCACTACTTGTTTTTTTGTCACACCAGCCGTCAAGAACGCAGCTGTGTTTGTCCTGCCCTCCCCAGTGCGCTTTAGGGACAGTGTCGTGGGAGCCTGTACACATAAGCGGTTTCTAACCAGAAGCGACTCCCTCATTTGTTTCCACTTGTAAAGTATCGACAGCTTCAGACCCCCAAACGTATTAATTTTTCACTCTCTCACCGGCATGTTGCCACACTTTATAATTGTTCTTGAGAAACTGGTTGGTTTAATTTATAAGAAGTTAACGGAGCCCTTGTGGAACCATGTGCTAAGCACAGGGGAAAATTTGAAAGATCAGAGAAAACTAAGGGAATAGAAAATCCCCCCCAAATACCCCTGCTGATTGATCCGAGAGGTGTGAGTCAACTGGAACATGAACAAGTTTGATGACAAGAGCTGTGCTGTCACCTGGTTCAGAGGGACAGTGGGCAGCCGAGGCCCCTTGCCCCGCTACAGGCTCTGCATCAGTTCAGTTATTTTATCAGCGCTGACTCCAGGTGATTGACCAGATGGGGCAAACTGAGATTCCCCGTACAATTTTCTGTCTTTGTTTCACCCCCTTTTTGGGCTCCCTGGTTGCCATAGTTAATACCCAGCTAGCCAGAGTTCAGATTACATCCCTTCTTTGAGATTTGCTTCATCAACAAAACTCCCAGCATCAGCTCAAATACAGATACTTTAACCTCCCTCAGTAGTTCCTTTCCAACATACTTCACTCTTTTAAAGCTTTTGCCAGCTGAAACTGTTTTCCTTCTCTTGCTTGAGAAGGAAAAACAAACCAAGGCATATGCAAACAAAAGCTGTTCTGCTAACGAAGCCCAAACCCCTGCTCAAGTTGAGCAACCTCCCTTATAAGAAGTGTTGCCTCAGGGTGACACCGTATGACTGTCTGTCACCTGACTCAGCGACAAGCTGGAGCCTGGCAAAAGGTGCTGAAGAAAGCATGTATGCTCAGGGCTCACTTGGGGTTTTTATGACACTTCTAGAATTAGATCCTTATCTTTTAAAATATTTCCTTTCTCTTCAGAGCTTACCAAGGATAAAACCAATCCTGTCCAAGGGGTACAGGGTCAGTTATTTTCAAGCCACAGTTAAGAGGTAAAAGTGGGTAGAAATTGTCAGAGAAAAGACAGCTTTTTTTTTTTTTCTCCTCGTGGCTGAACTTTTGAGATACACTTCATGTGGGACACACTATACAGAGTAAGCATATGCATTTTGTCTTATGTTTCTCATTTAACGTGACAATGTCAAGATTTGGATTTTTTTTAATTTCATTCTTCTGGCTTTTTATCCTTGTTTCAGATTCAACATGCTGTTTTCTAGGACATTCTTTCATGATTTCCTGTGTGTTCCTCTTGTTTGATCACTGCTTTCTCTCCAGTCTCCCCCTAAGTGTTTTCAGTATGCAGATACCAGAATACCAAACTTTCGCCATTTTGACCTTCTGAACTTTTCTGTATTTTTCTCGTTGATGTTTCTTCTGGCTCAGATCTTTATCTCTGAGCTCTGGAATGATAAATCTTGGCCCATTAATCCCAAGAGCTCACAATGGTCAAGTAGAATCCAAGCTCCCTTTTTCTTCTGTTAGTCAGATCACTCTTGTCTTCATTTCTCAGACAGAAAAACTGGGCTTTGGAGAAGCCATTTTCTTTTTCATGAACACACCAGTGATTCCTAGAACTGAATGCAGGAGTTTGCCCCAGTCCTGCTCTGTAAATGTAGTGCGTTTCCTACCTGTGCCTGTCATTACCTGCATCTCTGTCTTGCTCTTCTCTGACCCTGCTATTCAGACTTCTTTCTATCTGTAACTTCCGCATCTGGCTATCCCCACTGATCCAGAACAGACCGCTCCAGCATTACACGCCAAATTGTCTTTGTGTCCGTCCTTACAGTTCTGACCAGGCTGACATTAGCAGGCTGGGTCACTTCAACTCCGGTTATCTCGTTACCCACGAGCAGCCGCGGGGCACTTGGCAGCATTCCTCGGTGCACGCGTGGTGCTGCGTCCCAGCGCCACCGCTTACCGTAGTGTTGCTAATGGCGCGCTGTCCCTGTCCTGGCAGATCTTCATCCGCAGCACCGACTGTGACCGGACGCTGATGAGTGCGGAGGCCAACCTCGCAGGCCTGTATCCCCCAGAGGGACAACAGATGTTCAACCCTAACATCTCCTGGCAGCCCATCCCTGTGCACACAGTGCCTGAGTCCGAGGAGAGGGTAAGTTAGTCTCGAGGACATATACTGACTGCTCAAATACTCTGTTGTGCTGACTTCTCCAAAAGTCTTTGCTTCGGTCTCAATTCAGATCATCTTGAACTTCTCCTGGGATCTACTTGGCAAACATTCTTCTGTTCTCAAAGCAAGATGAGAATTTGGGGGCTGCGTTCCCTCAACACATTAGCTGCAACTCCTCAGCAGAGCACACACAATCTGGAGTGTGCTAGGACTTGAGGCTGTTTCTAAGACGCATCCCACTAGTCAGGGTTTCATTACAGTTGCGCGTGTTGACTGCAAATTCTGTACTTCAGTGTTCTCAGTGACCTCGCTGCTCTTGTTGTCTCTGCCCAGCTACTGAAGTTTCCTTTGACCCCCTGTCCACGGTATGAACAGCTACAAAATGAAACACGGCACTCAGCAGAATACATAAATAAGACCAAAGAGAATTGGGTAAGTGACTGTTTGCATGAGATAAGCTGGTCTTAGGCTTGTAGTTAAAGTATTATCACCTCTGTATAATCAGAGCTCTGAGAAAAGGGTAGGGATACCTGTGCATGTAATACAGATTAGAAAATTGAAGGCCTTTCTCTTTTCTCATCACTTACAGCAATTCCTGCAGATGGTGGCAAACAAGACTGGGATCCGGGATGTCTCTCTCGACTCTGTGTGGAGTGTGTATGACACACTGTTCTGTGAAGTAGGTTTGGCCATAATCTTACAGCCACAGGAGTTTGGTCTTTCGGGCTCACTGGATTTGGTAGAAAATTATTTTGCAAAATCCCATAAAACAACTTTTCACCATTCCCATCCTACAGTTAGAAGTAATGTTCTAATTTCAGAATAGCAGCAGTTTCTACTTGCTAGAGGCAAGAATTACCTACTTTTTCACCGTCACCTCCCACTCTGTAGTTTAGATATATATCGTGCCAGAGCCTGAAAAAGTCCCACCTGCATAATAATTGGCTTTTTTGAGTCACTACAGAATGACTGCAATCGGAAATCTATAGATCTCTATGGACAAGTCCGAGTCAAGTAAGGTAGAAATGAGATCTCTGGAAACTGAGGAAGTGTTAACTGTGTGATTCAAACTGTGAGCTTAAGTTAGGACTATTCCTCACTCTACCTCTACTCCTCTATTAGATCAATCACATCTCTTTCTCTGTTTCTGTTGATGCCGTCTCTAAAAGAAAATAATGCTCTTCTAGGTTAAGTGGGGCTCACCCACATCTGGTTTTTGACCTGTTATAAGGTCTGTTGCCAGAGACAGACTCTGGAGACAGATGTTACCCTTTTACTGTCTGTGGTGAGGCACCAAACTATATTCACGTGGAGTTTTGTCAAAAGCACAACTCAGGAAGGCTTAAACAAAATCAAAAATCAGGCTAGCTGTGCTGTGATAATGCTAAAGGTCACATACCCAGGAGATTACAGCTGTTGCATACAAATTATCTGTATAACTGTACAGCATGATGAAGTAAATGATAGAGATCCTTCATGTCAGACTACCTAATTGTGGAAGAAGCAGTAAACCCAAGCATTTTGATACGGTGTCATGCTAATTCTATGGAGGTGGAAGACTACTTAACTTGCTGACAGTAGTATACAGTGGTACATATTATTTTGGGGATGTAAAAGACAAATCTGCATGGAATTGCATTTTGCTATGTAAAGCAGCAGCTTGAGTTGCTGCAAGCTGAGAATATTCCAGTCCAGAGCGGCATTGCACTATGTAAATTTGCCCTTTGTATCACAGACCTGATCTCCTGTCTTCTAACAAATCACAGTGAAGCAACTTCTGTTGGTAACAAAAAATCTGGTCAGAGAGATCAAGAAATTCAAATCATCTTCATTTTCCGGACTCACTTAATGAGCTTGCAGATTGGGCCCAGAAGGCTGGCTGACAATCACTATAATCCCCAAGAATTTGCAGAATAGTTGACTGTCCAAGAATGAAAGCAGAACATTTTAAGGGCAATTTTACTCTCAAAATTCTACCCTCAGGCTGACTGATCTCTTCAGCTGCTTTGGGCTTCCTTCTTTTTTCTATCTCTTACGAACAGTGCCATGAAGAGGATTGTTTTTCTCACCTCAGCCAGTAGACTCATTCTACCATCTGGATGGAGAAAATAATGAAAGTCCAAGAAATAGCTTAATTTACCAGCTATTCTCTTTATAAATTAATTAAAAACTAAATGTCTAAGTTGCTGATGGGAATTTCTCCAAACCACTCAGAACGGGCCCTTAAGGATATTCAGCCTCATCTTCTGGCAGTTTAATGGGATGTGGCATAGAAGATTGCTCTGAGTAATGCCAGGGAACCACAACTGCTGTTTGTCTGCCAGTATAACTAATCCTTTCTTGTAATGGGTTGGCTGCAAAGCAAATTCTTCTCTCAGTTCCCTGCTCTGTGTATTCTGGGTTTGAGTACCGGGCCTTGCCAGCGGTGCATCCCAGTATTACATCTGCAGAGCGCTTGCTAACTTTCTCCAATATCCTTCAGTGTTCCTCAGAGCCTCCAGGAAAATGGTGCTGCACGTACACCAGCAACCTTGAGTTTGTGCTGTCTCATTTACTGGGGGTTTTTTGGTGGCATTTTTTTTTTTTGACTGCATGCCATCTGAAGGGCAGAGTCAGCCACATGGAAAGTAAACGCCCCAAGATTATTGTCCCGGTGTTACGACATAAGCCTGCACTCCAGTTGTCCTTTCACAGAAATGCAGCTCCTAGATTTTAATCTTTATGCTTCTCATTCTTAGTTTCTGAAACAACATTAAAATCCACATATATTCTTTGTATGCAACACAGCAGTGTGAGGACAGAAGCATACGTAGGAAACGGGCATATTTAAAATAATACAGGAAATCAGTAGTGGTATGGGCAGGACTCCAGATACCCCCACTGCCATTCTCTGATTGATCCACAATCCGTGCTGCCTGCAGATGAGTATTCTGTTTCTCTTTCTAGCAAGCGCACAAAATGGATTTGCCTGTATGGGTGACACCAGATGTCATGGCTCGATTGAAGCAACTAAAAGACTTTGGGTTTGAATTTCTATTTGGGATCCACAAGCGGGTAGAAAAAGCTCGTCTGCAAGGCGGTGAGTGCGTGGGGGAGGGAGCTTCATGCTGCTCTGTCTAGTTTTTTGCCTCTTACCAGCTGCTCCCTTTCTTCAGGGGTCCTGCTGGATGATATAAGGAAGAACCTAACCAGAGCAGCAAATGTTTCTGCCCACCTGAACCTGAAAGTGCTCGCCTATTCAGCGGTAAGTCAGAGCTTGCAGGGCTAGCTTTTATCCACCTCTTCACAGGGGCTTGGTGACAGTTTTAACCCTCTCTGGCTTCTCTACAGCCCATGCAGTGATCAAGACATGCACCTCTGGCTGGGTGGGCTGTGCAGTATCTGGCATCATTCCTCTGGGGTCCCTGAGGAAAATTCCCAATTTGCACTTTCTTCCAGCTAGCTCAGGCTTGTGGATGAGACTGGCAGACTTTGGGGAGCAACTTCTATATTTCTTTGGTAGATGGGTTAATGTAATGTTTCTTCAGGGTAGATACAGTCATCCCCCCCCTACCTTCCAGCAGCCTACTGACTGAAAAGTCAAGCACCTCTCCCAAATTGCTCCCTAGAGATCAATTCTTCAAGAACAATTCAGGCTATATATGGCTGTGGTTTTGCTTCCTCCCCTTCTCTGGCACCATCACAGATCACCATTCTACCAGTACAGTTCCTCTTACCTCTTCCAGATGGAAGTTACAAAGGTGACATCCCCTCAGCACTGCCCTGTCTGTTGCTGGTACGGTCTGAGCTGCCCTGCCACATCCATAAGGGTGACTGATTTGTTTTTTTTCCCTCTTTCTCAGCATGACACCACACTCGTGGCACTGCAGATGGCTCTAGATGTCTACAACAAGATTCAAGCACCATACGCCTCATGTCATTTATTTGAGCTGTACCAAGAGGATGATGGGTGAGGGCTGCAGTAGACGGCTGCTGTGATTTCATCTCGAGGGTTAGAGACCGAGGCTAGGCTCCACCCTAGGGGATGCAATCTTGCTCCTAGTGGCAGACTCTTAGGAGGAAAACTACCACCGGAATAGAGGAAAGGGTGTGCACACTGAGTTTTTGGGAAGGGATGACTTCAGCCGGAGAATAAAGCAAACATCTAGCTGTGGCTTTTTTTCAGTAACTTCTCCGTGGAGATGTTTTTCCGGAATGAGAGTGGGAAGGAACCTTTCCCACTGACAATCCCTGGCTGTCAGCATAAGTGCCCACTGCAAAGATTCTTGGAACTCACAGATCCCATTGTTCCCCAGGACTGGAAGCAGGAATGCCAGGTAGCAAGTACCATCCATGACACAGGTGAGCCCAGGCCAGACAGCATGGCAGAAGGGGAAAGCTTGGATGATACCATGTTGACCATTTGTTTTCTCCCTTGCAGAACTGTTTGTGGGTCTGGCTGTGTGTGGATCCATTCTCCTTCTCCTTATAATCCTCCTCTTGACTGTACTCTTTCGCATACAGTCTCAGCCCCCTGGCTACCGGCACGTTTCCAATGAGGGAGAAGAGCAGGCCTGACAGTTGCTTCAGCTCCTTCGCAGGTAGTAGGAGGGAGCAGTGTTGTCCCTAAGGATGATTGGGCACCTGCAGTTACTGAGCATTCTTCTGCTTTGGCCACTGCTTCCCAGAATGAAGCTGGACTTGATTTTTGGATGCTTTCTAAAGGTGATGTCCCAGAAAGAGAGGACTGAGCTACTCTAATGAAAATTACGTCCCAGAAAGAGAGGACCAAGCTACTCTAATGGAAATTACACCTTAATTCTGAAGCTGTGTGGTGTCCCCAGTCCTCGTACAGTTTACCTAGTCTGGGATTCCCACCATGGCCAGCTGGAGCTGGCCAAGAGTTTTCCTGCTGTCAAGTGATTGTAGATGTTATCGCTCACCATGACTGTGGTGGAGGGGCTTGGGCCTCCAGCAGCTGCCACATCCAGTGCAGTCAAGAGCTGTGTCTCTCTTCAGGGTCGATCTGCTTTGCGTGCTTTTCTCTCAAGCCATTGGGCTGATGATGGTGGGAAGGCTGGGCTCGGAGCAGAGGGCACAGCTCGCCAACGTGCACCCAGACTCATCTACTGTCCATGCAGAGGGAACTTGGTAGATTATAGCAGACATAGTAAAAAGTGTTTCTGGAGGTTGCTGCCAAGCAGTTGCTGCTGGCAACTGGTCACTTTCCCTCCTCACATTGCAGTTCAAGAGAGAACTGGCCTGGAATCAGGACAAAATGGAAAACCTGGCAGTAGTTTCTAGGACTCAGCTCAGGGTAGGTTACGTATGATCCAAAGAAGCTCTAAGAGCTTCATCGGAGAGATGAATTCCTGTGAGCATAGCAAACCTGCACTCAATTTCTTGTGCAATGTTGGCTCTAGAAAGGAGAGTCCTTTTAGATAAGAAACTTGGGCCCTGTCTAGAGATTCAGCCTTTGAATTTGAGTTCCCCACCTCTGAATTTCAAGTACCTATTACAGGCAGTATCCAGTACTGCAGGCAGCTCCGATTTCAGCTACGAGCTCAAGGAATATGCTTTACTAGCAGAATGCTTTTATGCTGTAATTAAAGAGATTTAGCAGAGCTGTTTACCTAAGACTAGATTACATGCCAAGTTCTGTAGTTTTCCATCCTATCTTCCCTACTGGGTGGACAACAAACAAAGGAAAACCCATTAAGGATAGGAGTTTGCCAGTGACTGTGGATCCCCTTGTTTGTCACGCTTTGGCATTTTGTCCGAAGTGTGACTCTTTCTCCAGGCTGGCCTCACTGCACACACTGCAGCTGCTGTGGGGAACTTCATGCCAAGCGGTCACCACCTGCCTTCTAGCTTTTGGCAGAAAATGAGAGACTGCAGCAGGCACCAAAAGCAGAGGCTTTTCACATGGTGATGCTGCACATTCACTTCCCACTTTTACTTCCCTTTCTGGTGTGGTTCCCTTCCCCTCTTGGTGGCAGAAGCCAGTTCTTGGGTTACAGACGTTTCCTTTTCTTCCCCTATGGAGTACCATGGGGACTTTTCCCTATACAATAATCGGCATCTACCAGCATGGGAACTCTAGATCAGCAGAAGCAGCTTGCTGTTCTCAGCATCTTCCTCACCTTTTTGTCCTCTGAAGATACAATCTAGGTCCCTGCACAGCAAGACAGTCATAAAGAAAAAGCTCCTGCCTGTGAGAACAGGCACAGGAAAGATGTAATAGAAAGTGCATTTAAGAGGACCAGACCTGTTACTTTTTAAAGACGGCAGATTTTGCACACACAGAGGAAAGGTTTCTATGATGATTTAGACATTTTGACTGTGAATGACTTTCTGTAACTGTTCCAATACATTTCCTTTTCATTATTAAAATCAAATTCACACTGAACAGTACTACTCTTCTTCTCTAGGAGTTCAGAGGGCCAGCACCAGTGTGCTCAGTGTTGGAGAACCAGCAGAACTTGCTGCAGTATACCCCTTCCCAAAGGAATCCCCTGATTTACAATCCCTTTTCACAGCAGAGTGAGAATTGAATAGATAAACTACTTCTGGCTGCAGCAATGTAATGCAACCCGTCCAGCATGGAAGGGTCCGCTGCAGACACAGTGCTATGACTGGTATTTCCACCCCTGTTCTAAGTCTCTTAGCCCTCCTGCAGAAAGGTCTGTACCTTCCTCCCCCATACAAAAGCAGTTTAGCAGAATGCTCAGAGTAAGCCACTCTCTGTATCAAAGAATTTTAGTTTAGTACAAAACTTTATTAATACCAATACTGCAAAACTGTAAAAGTGAACATAGAGAACATAGAGAGCAGGCCTGGAGTCTGTCCCATCCATCAACCTCTGGGACAGCAGCAAGGCTTGCCTTGTAAACAAACTAAAAAAAGCAAAACTTTTCAGTTTAACAGCAGTCTTGAAACCTGGCTCTGAGCAAGGGTGTTTGGAAGAAATCCCTTGTTTCTGCTTTACAACACTTTTATCCAACATTCTGAAGCACATAGGCATGAATGAAAAAAATTAACTAATCAGTGGCAACAAAAAGCCTAGAGCTCTGAAAACAAACTACAGAATCAGTAGGTTCCCAGCACTATATTGCCCTTGCATCCCATGAGACAGGTAAAGAGCTCTGGCATCATCATATTCTTTGTGGTCTAGTTAAATAGCTGCAAGCACAGACCTGAGGTCTTGACAAATGCACATTCTGCGAGAAGCTTATGGGAGAGGCTGGTGTTCCCCAGGCTACCCAAGCCACCCATCACCTTACCCCTGTGAACAGTCTACCTTTGCAGGACGTTATTCTTGTTAGCAAAGGGTTTCTCAGCTCAGTTTGACTAGAACAGGCTGGGGACCCTGTCACAAAGCTGCTCTGCAGCAGACTACAAAGACAGTGACCTCTGACAAGTGATGACAAGCAGATGTGGCAAGCTGGAAGCTGTAGCTTCAGCAGGATCTGAGATCATCTTTGAAGTTTTCCTAGTGCCTCCGAAAATGGGTGGTAATTCCACTTGGAGAAAGAACTGAATACTGACACAACTTCTCAGAAGGGGAATCAAAGAGACTCGGGGAAGCCAAATCAGATCCAGGGAGGAAGGACAAAGTAGAAGTCTAATGCCCTGCATGGCTCATACTGCCCATTGCCAACACTGAATTTGTACCCTGTGATCCAGAAAGGACCAAAATACTAAATCAGTTCTCTAGATCCTTCCCTTTCTGCTTCCTTCCCTGTGATGTAGAATCGTTGCTTTTTGTTCTATCTCCTCCAGTTCCCAAGACAGTTAAGTTCGCTTTGCGTTTGCTTGTCCCAGGGTTTGACGGCCTCTGCCCTCCAAATCTGGGCAAACTCCAGCCTCCAATCCTCCGTTCTATCATGTCTTTCAGAAGATGTTCTTGCTTCCTGGTCACCATCTCCTCCCGGCTCCAGATCAGAATATTAAAGCCTGAGAGGAAAAATTGAGCACTGTGCATCAGAAACTCTACATCAAAGACAATACCTTAGGCTGTGTCACTTAAATGCCAGAAGTTCAAAATTCTTTGTCTGTTCTAAGATATTTCCAAGGTTACAGAGGATGCAAAGACATTTATCACAGATGCTATCTCCACACAGCCATAGAAATTTGATCTAATTAAGAAACATAATCAAGTCATTCCTAATCTCATCTGTTACAGGTCTAAAACCTAAATCTATAGCCAGCTCCCTTAATCCCATACAGCCTGTAAAAAACAGAGTAATCTTGGCTCTGCAGCCTAGGAAATGAGATAAATGAAACGAAGCCCGGCAGGAAAAGGCTGTGTTCCGCCCCCGCCATCCTTTTCTGCTGCCGTGACAATGCCGGCAGATGGCAGCAGCTCCCCGCTGCGGGGAGGCTGCTCGCTCCCCCGGACTCCACGCTCCCGGGAGCGTTTCACAGGAGGTTGACTAGAAACCTGTTCCCTAACTGCAAAGGTGGAACATTGAAAAGAAGGTCTCGATCTCCTTTACATAATGTAGGAAATTATAGAGGTATCTGGGAAACCCTCACTCACAAACTGCCCTAGTCCGGAGAAACAAGCCTGCCCTTTTCTGAGACTGGAACGCACCCCTGCCTCATGCCCTGGGTTCTCTTTGCTTACCCATGCCAGAAGCCAGCGTGTCTCCCATAGGGTTAAATTTGTTGAGCTGAAAATGGAAACACAATCAGAGTCTGTAAGAGCATCACTGGTTATATAACAGTCATAAGAGCACCAGGGCTTATGTAACAGCAACAAACCATCTGGAAATGTTCCCTAAAGAGTAACACAGAAAGAAAACCCACAGATGACCACAGACCAGCCCCGCTCAAGTCAGCAGCTTCAGCTAGCAGCCATACCCCCCTCACCCCCCCACCCCACGAGCACCAGTCTGTCACAAGAGGGGACTCCTTCCTGTTCTGGACCCTAACCCGTACCTCTCGCCTGCGGCACAACATGCGACAGGGTCCTTTTAGCTGTAGTGCTCAACTCACCGAGATGATACCGGAAACATTTGGATCATGGAGTTGATAAACCATCTGCCCGGTGTTTCCATCGAAAATGTCAACAGTTCGTAGCTCATTCACCATGTGCCCTGGGAACTTAGGGTCTGGGTAGCGACCTGCTACAATGAGGTCATAGCGAGGATGCCACGTTGCCTAGTCATGGAGTAGAGCGATGGGGAGTTAAGAGAAAGGAACAGAGCTCATATTGACACACACCAGACAACCGCCAGCGTGAGCAACACTTTGTACATCCCACCCCCGCAGCTTGAGGAACACAAGTATCCTCAGGACAGCGCTCTGCTGGGAGTCGCAGCAGTGTGAACATTACCCACCAATGTAGCAGTATCCTGACCAGAAATCAGACCCGTTTCTGATTTACAGCTGACTGCTAGCACCAGGTATGATACTCCTCTCAGACTGCACTTACTTATCTCACCTTAATAGGCGTGAGGTGCTGAAACTGCCGATGGGGATGTGGGATCAGATGCTGTGGCTTGGTCCAATCTGAAGATGAGTAAACCCTGATTTCACTGTGCTGGTCTGTGCTCAGGAGCTTGGCACTGTCTGTTGGGCTAAAGTGAGCTAGGAGAGGGGGACAATAAGGCAAGCAAAAGATCACCGTGCTGTGACTGACAAGAAACATAAAAGTCACATTTCTCTGATGGGAAACACATTGCTATTTCTTTAACAGGGATGTGAATATGGCCACGTGTCCCAACATCAAGACTTTACCTGTCTCAAACAAAGCTCTTACAAACAGTAAACTGAAACCTACAGTGCTGGGTTACATAGGGAGAATCACTATTCTCATTTTAGAATCACAGAAAGAGGCACTGCAAAGAAAGGAACTTGCTCCTTCAAATGAAAAGTTAGTGAAAAAGTTGGAGATAGACACCTGCAGCTTGGACTTCCATGGACTGGTAAAACTACACCCCAGAAACAGAGGTCTGAGTCCCACGCTCTGCTTTTGTTACAGGAACTGCCCCAATAAATTCAGTTTTCCAATCTCAGCCACTGCCGATGCTTCCACACCTGCTTCTCGAGGCCCAGTGCCACAGGTTGCATGGCAAGCCTATGACTGTGCTGCAGCTGCCCTATCCACCTCTGTTCCCGACGCCCTCCTTTAACGCTAGCTACAGCGCAGCTTCGAATCTGAGCGAAAGCTGCCACTGCCACAACAGTAACAGCTGAGCTGAGCGGGCTCTCTGCAGACATCCTTAACTCACAAAAATCCTTAACTCAGCTGCATTGACAGGCTACAAAATCCTTAACTCACCTGCATTGACAGGCTTGTCATGAGGAAGCACATGAAGAAAATTCGTTTTGTCTTTAATGTTTCTGAGGTCCCAGATTTTGACTGTCTGATCCACAGACGCTGTGGCCAACAGCCACTCACAGCGGGAGTTAAACTCCACGTGAGTCACTTTCTTCTTGTGCAATTTCAGCTTCCAAATCTGCAGCAGAGGAAGCAGAAAATCATACAGAAAAAAAGTAAGGTCTGGAGTAAAGAAATGGACTAATAATCTACTAGTGCAGAATAAAGAGGTCTCACATTACAGAGTAACAAAACTTCTAAAATACACCAAGAGTTTATCCACTGGAAACAAGAAAGAAGAAGAATGACCTTGGGAACTAACTAATTCTAGGAGAACTCTGTTCTGCCAATTTATTACAGCTATGAGAAAGGAAAACACAACCCCTGGTTCCTGTAGGGAAGTATTTAGTGGCACTGTACAAATCAAGATCACATCTGGAATACTTTATGCGGTGCCAGTCTTCCACCTACAGAAAGATTAAAACAAACTGGAACAGGTACAGAAAATGTACTGCTGAGAGAATAAATAATAAGGAAGGGCCTGCTTTGTGGGAGAAGACCAAAAGAGCTTACTTTGATTATTTTAGTAAAAAAGGTGAGAGGAAATATAATTGGCTTCCAGAAATACATCAGCAAAGGAAGACAAGGGTAGGAGAAATATTTCAATTAACAAGAATAAATGGATATAAACTGTCCATGAATAAATTTATATCCAAAGCTGAAAGACTATTTCTAAACAAAAGGGTAAAGCTAGCCCATCCTCCCTACAACAATGGTTATCTCCCAAGTGCAGAAAAGACTCGCACATTCTTTCGGGATTAAAAAAGAAAAAGAAGCAACTAACCTCGGAGCACTCCTGACTCGGCCTGCTAATTTACACAGCCGCCTCCGGGCACAGCACACTGGGTGGCAAACTCTTACAGATGTCACCCTTACAGGCAGGAGAAAGGGTAATTCTGGTGCGACGGTACAGCAGGTTCTGGAAAGCCGGGCCCACTCCAACTATTCTCCAAAACGTTTCCGTACTAGCTCAGCCGCTCAGGTGCAGCCTGCCTGTGCCTGCCCTCTCTTGGCTAACGGCAGTAGTGCAATTTCTATCCCAGCACTGGCTGAACCAACTGTTGTGGACCCTTCTCCAAGGCCACGGAAGGGGACACCTCAAAGCAGGCTCTCCTAAACGACTCCCATCAGTGCGGGAGTGTGAAGGTCGTTTGCAAAGGGTGCTCACATCTTCAGGTTACCCTATAATTACCTCTGGCCAGTAGAAAATGCTCTTAGGGAATGGGTAGCACATGGCACAGTCCCTGCTTGGGAATTATTACCACTATACTCCACAATGTGAAAATGTCTAATGAATGGCAGAAGTGGAGGCCTTCCCACCACCTAGGCAATGAGTGGACTCCTCTCCTGAGCTGCAAGGTACTTGCTCCTCTTTTCAGGGTCCCTGTAGTATAGGAAAGCACATGAGCCATGAAGATGCCCACAGAGGAGATGCTGCATGGGGTGCCATACAAACCTTGTCACCAGAAGTGCTGAGCAGGACCACGTTGCCCACATTATCACCTGTCACCACTGAGCGGCAGCTCGCAGAAACATCAACGCTGCAGTACCAGCAACTAGAGGGAAAGAAACATCAGTGCTGCCTCCCACTGGGAAGCAAAGGCAGTGGAGCTCTGGATTGCATCTCAGAATCACAGAATCATCTAGGTTGGAAAAGACCTTGAAGATCATCCAGTCCAATAACTAACCTCACACTGACTGTTCCCAACTACACCATATCCCTCAGTGCTGGGTCAATCCAACTCTTAAACCCCTCCAGGGATGGGGATCCCACCACCTCCCTGGGCAGCCCATTCCAACACCCAACAACCCCTTCTGTAAAGAAACGTTTCCTAATATCCTGTCTAAACCTTCCCTAGCACAATTTGAGGCCTTCCCTCTTGTCCCATTGCTTGTTACTTGGTTAAAGAGACTCATCTCCACCTCTTTGCACCCTCCTTTCAGGTAGCTGTAGAGGGTGATGAGGTCTCCCCTCAGCCTCCTCTTCTCCAGATTAAACCCCCCCAGTTCCCTCAGCCGCTCCCCATACGACCTGTGCTCCAGACTCTGCACCAGCTTCGCTGCCCTTCTCTGGCCACGCTCGAGTCATTCCATGTCCTTTTTGGAGTGAGGGGCCCAAAACTGAACACAGTCATTGAGGTGTGGCCTCACCAGTGCCGAGTACAGGGGTGAGATCCCTTCCCTGTCCCTGCTGGCCACACTATTTCTGACACAAGCCAGGATGCCATTGGCCTTCTTGGCCACCTGGGCACTCTGCTGGCTCCTGTTCACCCAGTTCTCCCTCACAAGGGAAACTGCAACAGACTGTAACCACAATCTCCTGCCTGATGGTGCGGGCCTGAGTATCAAGAAGGGGGACAGCTTCTCAGCAATGCTTTCTGCTGGTGACTGTGGAATAACTTCCGAGCCATCCACAGAGCACTCGCTGGGTGGGGCATGACACACTAGAACAGTGGAACAGAACAGGCCAAAGAGCCACTTGGTGCCTGCATATGGACACACCTTGGGAAAGATCAGAACATCCTTCTGACACTGACAAATGTACAGAAACAGCTTTCAGATTACATTTGCCACAAAACACTGAAGCAGCAGTAAAGAAAAGACAAAAGCACTGGCCTGGAAAGTTGCACATCAAACTGTCCCAACTTCATGCTCCAGGAAACAAAACTGAATAGAGACTTATCTGATAAAGACATACGTCTTAACGCCAGCTCTGCTGGGAGGGGAAGGGCAGCGAGGGTAAAGCTGGGGTCCTTTGGTAACTTGTTGCAAAAGCTTCACTTGCAAAGATAAATTATTCTAGAATTCAAGGTCATGGAAATAAGCATGGTGAGCCTGAGGGCTCCAGAAGGGCAGCAGGATAAACTCAATAACCTGAAACGCAGATTGTGCAGGAATGTTTTGTGGCATTCCTATGCTACCTGAGCTGCTACAGACAAAACAGAACGCTGATGACAATGAAGAGGAGGAAGTGACCCTGCTATTCTCATCTCACACTTTATGAAGTGAAAGGCTGTCAGTATCTGCAAGACAGGAGATGATATTACCAGAAGCAACACCAGAAGATGCAGACAGCATGCTCAGCTACTCTAAAAGCCTAAGAAAGAGCCCTGCGGCCACCTGGCTTCCCACCCACCCTGCAGTGCTGGGGTTGGGACCAGGAGCCTGTCTCCAGGCTCCCTCACAGGATCAATTCATACCAAGAGTCTCCTAACACTGGCAACAATAAAGATGTTAGAGAGCACAAGAAACAGTGAGCATTAATGCCAACGAATCGAGAATCAACCTTGCACTGCTCCCTTCTCACAAAACATTATGGTGCTCGTGGCCACAGTCCGGGGCACGGGAAATGACCTGCACCACTCTGCCCTCAAGGTCCTGCAGGCTTAGGGTGCCATCCCCTGATACCACATAAACCTTCATTGCCTCATAAAGACTGAACTTGACGTCTCCAAGAGTATCTCCTGGCCCTTTCTGGAATACAAGCAAAGCCAAGAGACATCACGGTTAGAGTAGAAGACAAAATCCTAAAATAATGCTCACCGCTCGGAACACACTGCTGGTTTCCCTAGGTATAATTCACTGCTTTCTGACAGGGCATGTACATAAGAACTCTTTCTTCCTTGTTTGTTCCCAACTTTGGTACATAGATTATGAGCATCTAAATTCAACACCGTCCCTTTAGGCTGCAAGCCTCACCAGCAGCATTGCTGCTTCTGCTACAGGGGTAGCACTGATCTGCAGTGAACCACCTGGCTCAGACCAGGCTTAGGAGATCACAAGCAAAACCAGCATCATTCCATGCAGAAACCACATAAAATGTCATGACAGCCCTGCACCAAGCTTTTCTTGCAGACTTCATTCACCAGTTCCCTACAGGCTGTTTCCAGTGCTGTATCTATCTGGTCTTTCTCAAGGTACCAGCAGGTAGGATGAGAGCAGTGCAAGAAATCCTACCTACTAACCCCATGTCACAGGAATCTTATGTTCCATTATATTTGTTTTGTTATGTTGTTTTGTTACATCGTTTCCTCCCAGTCTGTCTGCTGAGGAAACGTGGAAATCCTACACAAAGACAAGAAGGATGCTAGTTGGGAGTCCCCAAACTCTTTGATAATCAAGTGCACTCCATCTGCTGCTCACAGAGCAACTACTTAGCAATGTCTCACTGTAAATACCAGCTTTCAAAAGCCAATAAAGAAAAAAAACAGTCCCGCCCAGAGAGGCTGCCTGTCCTCACAGCAGGAGGAGGACAGCATGACCTTTCAAATCCAGGCATTGTGGCTGTGACAGGCATCCCACTGGGATACGAGATCCTGATGTTCCAGCCCCAGTCTATCCCTCCCTGATCACCTGGCCAGTCATCCCAGCACTACTTGGGTTCACCTTCTGCCCTATTATAAGGCTGCAGCTGGAAACAGCCAATTTGGAAACCTGCCACGAGAGCTGCCACACAGAAAGAATCAGGTGGGGAAAAGTAAGGAGGAGGCCAACCCAAATTCCCTCACTTACCTTTAAGCATTGAACTGAAGTAACTAATAGGAAGGCTCAGGCTTCCTCATGAGTCCACAAAGCAACAGTCTGTGAGGGTGATTCTAAGCGTAGGCAGAGCTGCCTCTAACGATTCAACTCCTCTTTCCACTCATTGCTGAAGGAGCTCAGACTCTTAATTTTGGTATTTTAGATAAGCACCAAAAATCAGGTGGGATGAACTGGGGTGATCCTTGTGATACATGCCACTTGAAGTCAGTGGCATTTATGGGGAAGCACTGAGGGGACTATAAATGGTCCTGTGAAAACCATCTGACAACAAGCAGCACTGCTAACAGGTGAAGAGGTTCGAAGGTCCCCAGCTCACAGAGCTATGGGCGGTTTAAAACCAGACAGCTGAGGAAATCCACTGGCACCCCCACACTCTCCCATGTACAATATAACAGCAAGTAAGCAGCATCAGAGTCCCTCCCCTTCATAAAGAAAAGCTCTCTCCTACCCACCACCCCATTTCAGAGAAAAATAAAAAGGCAGAGTGAGCCTCCCTGGATGGTCCCTGAAATTCAGAGAAGAAAGAACATTTATGTGGAGAAGAGGAAGCCGAGCTCCCACATACTGGAGACAAACATCTCTCTCTCTCTTTCTCTCACTCTCTCACTCTGTAGCACTCCTGTCAGCAGGACACAGAGGCCCAAAGCATTGCTGTTATTTCTTACTCCCAGTCCTCGGTGCTGGTGAAGACCTGGACAGTATTGCCATTAAAATCCTGCAGGATGGTAGTGCCAGCAACTGACGAAGTGTACAGCTGACTAGGGTTAAAAGGGTTAAACTTCAGTCCTGTGATGGCCCCTCCAGCTCCCACCTACAAGGAAGGGGATGAACAAAAGAAAAATCCACTGAGTGATGGCGAAGGAGAAAAGTGTGTTCTGTAAGTCTGCATTCACTGATATATCCTGAACAGCAACAATGAAACGCACCACAGCCCTTCAAGGAGGCAAAAACAACCAAGTCCTCCCACATGATGGCTGCCCACACAGCTGCCCTCCCAGAGGACAAATCTGCAACTCCTTCAGTCCCCAGGCAAAGTATTCCCTGGCTGGCTGGCACCACACTATGTACAAAAAGAGAAAGATGACTCTGGAATTTGTGGAGGGTAGACCTCCTCCCAGTGTACACCTATGTTAATTTAGAGGCGATAGAAGTTACAGAGTCTTTGAGCCCCTGTCAGAATGGGAGCAGCTGAATACAGCAAGAGGGCATGCCAGCTATATAAACCACTCATTCTACCTTAAGTTTCTCACTTTAAGATAAAGGGACTTTGTTTCTCCCCACTCAAAGATGTTTCCTCACCTGACACAGACTAACAGGTCAGCAGAGAAAGATAAAACCTAAACCAGACAGGCCCTCTCTGCCTATTTGTTTCTGGCATCCCTTTAAGATAACTGTTTTGCCAGTTGCTGTATTGTTTTTCCACTGAGCACACACCAAATACCACTTGATTATGAACTTGATCAACACGCTCCAGTTCTCCCCAGCCCTATAGAACAGTCTGGGACTTAGGAAGAGACGATGTTGCACCTCAGCCCTGCCCCATTTAGCTAGCTACTCTGCAACCCAAGACCCTTAAGTGCTTCTCACAACAGACCTCAGTTTTGATCTGCAGTATTCAGTGGTGCTCCAGTTTTCCCTCCCACCCGTTCCATGCACCCAGAGGCTTACCCCTTTTATGAAATAGGTTTTAGAAAGTACTTCATAGTCCCAAAGGATGATGTCTCCACCTTTGGAACCGACAGCTACAGTACTGGGGTGTGTTGGGTGCCATTCCAGGCATGTCACTCTCCTGTCAAAGGGACTTGCTATTCGAAAGATGCGGTATGAAGCAAGAGAACGCAGAAAGGGCACCTGCAGGCACTGTTGAAAAGATAAAAAGAATTATGACTTTTGCAAGAATGCCCCGAGGATCTCTGAGGAGTACTAACAATTTCTAATTGTCGTCAGCGTTAGTACATTCACACAAAATTCTAAGCTTCTCTGTAGAATAAAGAGAACATGCTGTCCTGAAGGGAAAGCCTGTGACCACACAAACCCATATCAGCCACAGCACTCAGAAAGCAACAGAGGACTGAGATACCACACTTCAAATGATGTTTGGGGAGCTGAGCCTTGTGGGCTGAGCTAGAAAGGCTGGATAATTCACAGGGGAAAAGAACATGCCGCCACCCCAGTAAAAGTTCTTACGGCTATCTATATCTTTACTGAACATCCCAAAATGCTACACATCATCCAGAGATACAACATTACAGTCCTCAATCCAAACTGCCTGCAGCTCAGCTATGTGGCACAGGAGCGAACAGAACACTTGAAACAGGGAATGAGAAACTATGGCACAACCATAAGGGCTATTCAGCTGAGAAATAGATACTGCTTAGGCAAGCTTGGCAATTTCTTTATCATTTGAATACTTAAAACAGATAAATAATCTGGAAAATAAGGCTAGCCCAGGTGCTTCCCACCTACGGATGTTACAGAAAAAGTTGATTTTAAATTGAAAGGACTATGGCTTTGAAAAATAGTAAAACATTATGGACTTGATGGAATACATCTGTGAAGAAAAATCAACTCAACATTAAACCTGACATGATTAGCAAAGTAGAGTGGATACAAGAATCAGTATGACAAAACAGCTGGATCAGCATGAAAAAGTAGCACTGTGCAACGATTCAATTGGTAGAGTGGGTAAGTTTAAATATGATTTAAGGAAGCATAAAATTAAGAGGATAAAATGTAGAGCAACAGGGTCAGGTCAACCAAAAGGGAAAGCCATCTCTGCTCTTCATTTACAGGATCAATAAACATAAGGGTGCACCATACTTGGAGCCACAAACTGTGTATGTGAGAAACTTTAAGCCCCCTTAAAGTTTCCCTGCTCATGTTGAAGATCTTTCTATGTAGGGAGTGGAGATGTTCCCCAGGTCATGAAGGAGAAACTCCTCACCTGCCTGAGCCGTGCCCGAATGGAGCCTCCCAGCATGTTCTGGTAGACATAATGAACAATGCTGCGCTGCTGCTCTGGCTGATGGAAAAGCACTCTGTTGTTTCTCACCGTGGACCCACCTATGCTCCAACCTGCAGAGAGAAGAGTAAAACTTACAGAGAGCCAGCGCCCATCATGCTCATTCACTAAACACCACAGGAAGATGTCTGCATTTGCTGCTACATCCATGAAAAGATTCAGCCACAAGATTAAGTGTCTCTAAATGATTCTTACATGTCTAAGGTGCAGCAGCATCTGCAATTATGGAACTTGGTGCTTCCCATAGCCTGCCAGAGCTTTGTGTATGTTTCCTCCTGTTAAACCTTCCTTCTCCTTGCCAAAGATTTATCAAAAAGACAACGGGAGAGAACTAAAGCAATGCCATGGGTGGTACATCTCTCGGACTGTTTACAGTTTGAATGGATCATACCTAAAACACAATAATGCTATCCAGAGCCCCAACAACTTGGAAATACGCCATGGGAGGCGGTAAGCCCCTGGGTACAGCAAAGGGAAGGTCAGACATGTGACCAGCAGAAACGTTAACACCTGAAAATTCTCCAAGCATAGCAACATGAGTTCCCACACAGTTCCTGAAATGCCCGCCTGTGAATCAGAATTTTCGATCTGCTTGTGCTGTAGCCCGTACAGTCTACGTCCAGCACTGCGAGTTTTGTTTTTGATAATAGACTTGCTGACGCCTCATCGCCTGAAAACCTTTCTGTTTGGAGTAATTTTTGCTGAGAGTACAGCATGCTTCTACATTTTGTTCATGTTCCAAGTTTTTATCTTCAGGGACCTTTACATAAAAACCAGATCTGTTCAGTCCCATATCTGTGATCTAATCATGCCCACCACAATGGTCTGTAACACCCCAGGGGATCCAGACGTCAAACACACTTCTTAGGAAACAAAAATGCTATTTTCATTCAAGGATATTTATTAAAAAAAAAAACAAAACCACAAAACCAGAAGACCGAAAACACAGGGATCATTCTATACGATTAGAACCTAAACTAAATCTTTCTTTAATCCAATGCTGGAGCCTAGAAATGCACAGGTATGAAACTAAACACGCCAACATAGTGCCAACACTTGTCACACCTGTTGAAATAGGTATAGAAGTATTTATATTCTTTCTTTTTTTTTTTTCCCACAGAAAAATTAGCATCCACAGTTCCTTCTTTAGAGGTGGCGGAAATGGAGGTATTTTTTCCAAATTCCATTTTATTATGAATGATAATTTATTAAGAAACAAACTTCAGGCCTTTGCAGAATCTGCTGAAATAAACGCTTCAAAGAGGTGTTTCAATTGCAAGAAACTGAACTAGACTCCCATCCTCAGGAGAAAAAATAAGTTTTTTCCAAAACACATAAAAATAAAAACTGGAACGCAGAATGGAAAATCTCAGATACAAAGGTCTTCATCTTTTTAAAAAAGGTTTACGGTAAAATTATGATTGGCCTCTTTTTTCCAAAGTACTAGCTATATCAAATTCCCTCTAAATCTTACAGGAGCTGCATAAAAAGCAAATAAAATAAAAGGAAGTTACAATGAAAATCATGTAGCTAAATTAACTACAGAAGATGCTTTAACTATCCACAACTATAAACAGAACTCCTTTCAAACAGAGTATTTTGCCTCCACATCCACTATTCACATTGTCAACTGCTTCCAGTTTGGAGTTATACACCAGACAACGGAAATGTACAAAATTGTAGAACTTCTGTTATCTCTCATTGTTGAAAAACGCTTCAGCAATTTCTGGATCCTTAAAGCCAAATTTGTACAGGAAGCGTGTACTATTTCCACACAAGACAGTAACACTAGTGATCTCCCGAACAAATGATGGAATTAAGTTTTATCTGAGAAAAGGAAGCTGAGAGGGAGACCTTAGCGCTCTCTACAACTACCTGAAGAGAGTATTGTAGCAAGGTGGGTGTTGGTCTCTTTTCCCAAGCATCAAGTGATAGAACAAGAGGAAATGGGCTCAAGTTGCACAAGGGGAGGTTTAGACTGGATATTAGGAAAAATCTCTTCACCAAAAGGGTTGTCAAGCATTGGAACAGGCTGCCCAGGGAAGTGGTTGAGTCACCATCCCTGGGGGTGTTTCAAATGTGTGTAGATGTGGCACTCAGGGACACGGTTTAGTGGCAGACTTGGCAGCGCTAGGTTAACAGTTGGACTGTTAATGATTCTATGATTCTATGAAAATAGTCCTTGCTATAGCTGAAGTCTACACAACTTTCTTGGTAATGCAAACCATTAACCTTTCCAGTATCTTGGAACTTAATCACCTCTCCTTGTTATATCCAAAATCTTCAAGAGATTTTTTTTTTTTTAAGTTACACACTAAAGGAAAAAAAATGCACGAGAAGTGATTAGTAGAAATTCTGTCCAGTCTAATATAAACATAGAGGTAGAAAGTTTTCCTACTTACTGGAGTAAAAGTCACAATATCCAAAGAACTGGGTGGAAACGCCAGTTTAGACTGAATACTGTAGGATATCAACCTTACAACTATGAAACTGCATTACGAATGGCATGGAGAAAGAATAATGTATTATCAAGATCAGTCTGTCCTACAACAAAGTAAACATCTGGTAATTCAGGAATTCCATGGAACACAACAACCCTCAAATAAGCTGTGACAGCATCTTCAGTGAGTAGGCTTCTACCAAAGGGTACGGAGTCTCAAAAATGAAACACACATGCACGAGTGCACACACACACTCACTAGACAGATAACCTGAGGATGTACTTCCCCAATACTTGTCTGTGTATCACTTTGATATATAAGCCTATCTGAACACTCATGTCTGAACAGGCTTCTCGGCATTCTGCCTCTTCAACTAGTCGATGCCTGTCATTTAGGGTAAATCTGGTTGGAAGGAACAGTAAGGATCTGAGGAAATGTTACCGATTTTCTCTGGGGATTTGGATGTTTTTCTCACAAACAACCTCTTTGCTAGTGGCTCATTCCCTAGTTCCTTGTAGTCCGGTTTCCTCTTCCCAGCTGATTTTGTCTCTTCCGACAAATACTCATGTGTCCTCTCATGCTTCTTGTCCTTTGGCTGGTTCACTGGAGCCATTCTGTCTGACCACTAAAAGCAAACAAAGCATGGAAGGTAAGACCGTCATACACTTTTAACTAGAGGACAGAGAGGAAAACTGGAATGAAAACATATCCCAGAGGTCCAAAAGTAGTGATTATACCTGCACCCTCTTTCATCAGCATGACACTAGTTTTTTGTTGTGCTCTGCTGGAGAGGGGAACAGGTTCAATAAACTCTTCTTTGTTCACATATGAAAATGAATGTATCCTAAAGCATTAGAATATGTTTTGACAGATGTGCTTCTACCGAACTTTTAAGCTTAAAACCCACAGATCTGCATAAAGTACATCTGTGAAACCACATAATACCCTAACTGTTTCTCTAGTAGCTCACACTGAGCTCTTTAAATTCAGCTAAGAAAAAGGTCAGAGCTTTTATGACGATGGCCGGGGCCGACTGGTCTTCTCCCAAACGTGCTCAGAAGGTACTTCCTATGTAACGGCCCCTTTTTTTTCCTCACAACCACCACCTGGTATTTGCACTGGGCTCTTCCACGGGCTGGCAACCACGCCTGAACTGCTCTTGTGACCGGCGGTGGGACGCAGCCACTCGTGTCTCAACGACCAAAACGCCTCCCGGCCCCCGAGGAGAGGCGCGGGCCTCCCCCCAGCTCCCTCGGGGCCGGCGGGCCGTGGCCACACGCCACTCTCAGCCGCAGAAAAGCTCCTCCGCCACCAGCGTCCCACAGGCGCGTCCCCTGCTAGCGCGAAACTTACTTATAACTGGCGGATGGCTGTCACGGAGGGATCTGCCCGTGTTAAATACAGCTCGGCACCCACCGCGCCAGCTCCCCCACACAGCTCCCCCCGCGCCCCCCCGGCCGTCCCGCAGGGCCGCCCCTCGGCGCCGCGGCCTGG
>NW_020799101.1:42960579-42964590 GCF_003259725.1 Athene cunicularia | reverse complement strand
GGCCAGGCCCGCGCTGCGCCTCTGGCCTGGCCCAGAACACGCAGAGTCCGTGCGGGGTCCCTCGGCAGCGCATCGTCCTTAGTCTTTTTGGGGCAGGACCTACATCCTTTTAGTAGTTTCCAGAGCACCAAACTGGCATGTTACAGCTGCACGGTAAGGGCCCAAAACACCGAACAGCAACCCCCCAAAAAAGGCACATTGCAAAACACAACTTCCACAAGAAGACACACCTGGTGTTGGAACGCAAAAAAAAAAAAAAAAAAAGCACTTTAAAGGCAGATAAAGACACAGCAAGATCAGCTCAGAGACTACCGCTTTCGCATGACGAAGCGGACAAGAATGTGGAAGGAAGAGCCCTACCAAGGCAGCTGGAGGTACCAGCGCTTCCCCCTCCACCTGCGAGGGAGGCTGCTGGCCGCGCTGCGCTGTGGCAGCACCTCCGCTCCGCAGCAGCAGGGCCCCCTGCTTCAGGCCTCCCGGTAACTAAGGTCAGTAATTAAGGTCCAGTCATCCACACAGCTGGCTATGAACACCGGTCCCAAAACACCTGTACATAACCACGCC
The DNA here is from genome assembly GCF_003259725.1 of Athene cunicularia. Lineage (NCBI taxonomy): Eukaryota > Metazoa > Chordata > Aves > Strigiformes > Strigidae > Athene > Athene cunicularia. The sequence goes on along the minus strand of NW_020799101.1, from coordinate 42,964,026 downwards.
GCAAATTGTGGGGCTTCAGGGGTTGGTTTTGGGGGTGGGGGGTTTTTGCCCTATAACCCTAGTTACCTATGCATTTCCTCACATATTAGGAAATGCATAGAAAAACTAGGAAAAACAAGAGAAACCCAGACTATGCTTTTCTCCTGAGCTGTAACAACACTGTAGTAGTTGCTACCATCCTCAGAATATCAGACTGACATACACAAAAACTTATAACCACCGACAGACAAAGTCTGGTTTTGAACACATACATCAACCCAATTAGCAAATCCTCAAGTCTTATCAAGCACTTCTGTAATACACAACTGGCAAAAAATAGCAAGAGGAATAAATGAATGTAGCGCTTCCCTTCTTCCCTCTGAAGCCTCGAAGGCTTGATTTCCAGGAAGGGAAACTACTACAGAAAAACATCCTTTTTATCCTGACAGCGATCAACAGTTTCATTTATAGGTCTGCAGAAGTCATCATCATTGGAAACAGAATCTATGGAGTTCGTCAGGAATCACCAACAAAACACATTACATAAATCTTGATATCTTTTGGTCTTCATATCCTTTAAAAGGGGTACATTTCAAAATTTGTAACTGAAAAAAGGGGTCCATATACCAACCTACTTAAAGCAGACTGAAAGCCTTGTATTGATTTCAGTGTTCTATCTATTAATCCCAAAGAAAACTCTGACACTGTCACCCACATTATCTCCAGCAAAGATGTGCACTTCCTGCCCCTGCTCCATTTGTCTTCCAGCAGTAGCATCCCCGTGCAGAGCACACACCCAGTAACCTACACGTTTCCCTCTTGGGAGATATCACAGTTAGCATTTTTTAGAATGGAATGGAATTTCAGCTGGAACAGACCCACAACGATCATCTTGTCCACCTGCCTAACCAATTCAGGGCTGATCAAAAGTCAAAGCATATTATTAAGGGCATTGTCCAAATGCCTCTTAAACACAGACAGGTTTGGGGCATCGACCACCTCTCTAGGAAGCCTGTTCTAAGGTTTGACCACCTTTCGGTAAAGAAATGCTTCCTCGTGTCCAGTTTTAACCTCCCCTGGCACAGCTTTGAACCATTCCCACGTGTCCTGGCACTGGATCCTGGGAGAAGAGCTCAGCACCTCCCTCCCCACTTCCCCTCTTCAAGGTGTAGAGAACAATGAGATCGCCCCTCAGCCTCCTTTCCTCCCAAACTCTAGACACGTTGGAGGACCTTAACTTCCTTCTTAAATTGTGGGGCCCAAAACTGCACACAGTACTCACTGTACTACACATAGTACCCACGGTGAAGCTGCACCGATGCAAATGCAGCATGTTAAGTACGGTAATTTCATCAATTACTAACATCAAATTTGCTTTCTCTCTAGAGAATCACCAGGTATTTTTGTCATAATTATTCACTAAGGACAAGCATAGCAGATAGCACACAAATCACGCACAGAAGAAATGCCACCGGCCCGGGGTGACACAGCTCAGTGTCTGTACAATGTCAGTACACTGAGCTGTCCATATGGTGCACTGAGCAAGCCAGAAAGACTAATTTGAGAAAACATTCTCATGTGTATTTATAGTCTCACACTCTTCAAACTACAGTATGCAGCAAAGTCAGAGGAGTATAATTATGAGTGGGCAGGATATTAGGCTTATTTTTATGATGCCTTTTGTCTGACATACAATTATGTTGAGGCTCTGTCTTAGTTATGGGACGTGGTTCTCTACCACAGAATAAAGTTGTCTTGTCACTGGGTCTGGTAAAGCTCTATTGTGACTAAGATGATCAACTTCATGCTATTTGTAATACCATTAGGTATTCTGCCTCCTCATTGCCAGGATCCGTGTCCAAAGCATTAATATTTTTGGCTACTCTAGTCTGACTAGTAATGTGAAAAGTACCATTAGCAACTAGAGTTTAGCACTCATATGAAAATGAGCCTATATTCCACTAAGTAGGAAAAATATATAATCCTAAAGAGATAAGAGAGTAAATATTGTGCCGTCTGACCTCCTTCTATCCCATGACCACTAATAAGCTGCCCTGCACCAGGAAAACAAACAAAACTATCACTATTGTAATGACCTCATTTACCTGAGCACCCCACTTTCCCTAAGCCATTCCAGCCTCAGAGGGAAGAACTGCAGTAGCCATGCTATGTAGTACCCTCGCCTTGTGATCGATACTGGGGGCAACTGGGTCCCAGATGCAAGGCATCTATCTCAGACACTCAGCACGTTGGCTACCAATACCAAAATCGGCATGAAAACATAACATAGGGCAAATGCTGGATATAGAATATTAACATATGACAGATGTTTGCCTTTTCCATACTCCATTAATGTACATTAATTTGATAATGGAAGTAAAATCTCAGAACAGAATTGCATTAGGGAGTATCTATGCCAAAGAGTTGGGTTTGGTTTTGTTTCAGTAAAACACAAAGCTGATCCTTATACTGTCAACTACAATTAACTCTGAGGACAAGATAAGTATCTTGCATCACTTTTTGAAAGGATGCTCATGGTCACACCACACCCAGTGACCTATCATGGGTGCCCACCTTCCCGGGACCCCCACGCAGGTAAAAGTGAACAGAGGCTTGGCCCCAACAAATTAAGTGGGATAGTTTCTAATGTCCGCTTTCCAACACAGCAACTCATCGTGTCTAAAGGGCATCTGTACAGTTATTTTTCTGGCTCCTATGAAACCTGGGGCAGTTGTAAAGGGAGAGAAAACATCCCAGTACTGCTCCAGAGAAGTAGGAGCACAAATTTATGGCACTCTCTTTCCTCTTCCTCCTGCAAGGCTCTCAGTCTTTTCCTTTCTCCACCGATTGAATAAACATCACTGCAAACCCACAGCTGGTCCTTGGAGTTGTGTCCCAAGTCACTTGGAAGCAGTCGAGAGGAGAGGGGCCAGCAGGGCCTGCCAGTGCTCCTCCGGCAAGCCCTGCCCAGCGTCACGGGGAATCACACCCGGGGCTGGCATTCCAAACGGAAACTCTGGCGGGCAAATTCCCTGGCATTTAGAAAAAGCTGGTTTCAACCAAGAGGCTCTGAGGGCTTAAAGATGAGCTCAGGATGATTCGAATAAAGGTTTCCAGAGGAGAAGGCGAGTGACTGAACAGAGTCAGCATGATCGGCCTGAACGAGAATGAAGGATGCTGAGCCGAAGCGAGGCGAACGGCCGTGGGACCCCAGGCAGTGATCCACGCCATGCTCGAAAGCCAGGGCACAGCTCCCGGCTCGGGGGGGAGCAGGGCTCCGGAACCTGCTGGGCCTCCTGCTCCAGCACGCCAGGCTGGCTCCGGGCCCTGCGGGTCAGCACGCAAAGTTACTAAATAACTAAAAACTCACTAAAGCCCCAAATCCAGTGGGCAAAACAGAGAAGGGCCCAGTTCCTCCGGGTGGGCCGAGCGCGGCCCCGGGCGGGCAGCTCCTCACAGGGCCGCCTC
>NW_020799101.1:42928596-42960529 GCF_003259725.1 Athene cunicularia | reverse complement strand
CGGCGGGGACAGGGGCCCCTTTGTGCGGGAGCCGCGCTGAGCCGCTTCCCGCTCAGAAACCGGAGCCGGGGGCGCTGGCAGCGCTGTGGCGGGGCTGGGGGGGCGTGAAGCGGCTTCGCAGGACCCCCTGCGGGAAGGGGCCTCGCTGGGGCCCGGGCTCGGGGCGGGGGCTGCACCCCTTGGTCTCGGGGGTTTGCCGGTCGATGAGCCGGGCTCCTGCCGGCCCGGGCGGGGAGTATGGCAAACGGGACAGCCCTGGCCCTGCTCGTCCCCTTCCTCCCCTCGGGCTGCCCCCGGCAGGCTGGTGTCGGGGAGGGGAGGGCAGGCCGGGGGGTGCTGCTGCCGCCCTGGCCCCTGGCAGGCTGCTGGGGTTACCGTGTCCTCTCCAGCCCAGGGCAGGAAAAAGCTGATAAACATGGAGGGTATTAGTGGGCCTGAACATCCACTGCTTGAGAAGACAGTCCATGATTTGTCGCTGCTCACGGGAGGAGGGACCCGCGATCTCTGCAAACCTATTGATAAGTGAAGCTAGCGTGGCCCAAACGCGTTAACCAGTTTCACCGCTTTCTGTGCCAACTATGTGTTCTTTGCTTGCTTCAGTTCTTCAGGCTTGCAGAAGGCTCAGAGCTTGATGGCGAGGGGGAGCTTAGCTGACCCCCTCTGGACACTTGCTCCTGGCCTAGGAAGCAGTCTAGCCTTTTCGTTCACTCTTTAACCCTCCTCGCCCAACCGGTGCTCCCTGCCCCCTGAAATGGGAGACGAGCCTCTCTCCCCTTCAGATCAAATGCCAGTCTAATTGGCACAAAGGAATCTCTGATATGATGGTAATTGATGGCAGTACAGAATCCTAGCAGAGCCTCCTACTCCACCCTGGAATTCAAATGTCACCAAGAAGTCACTAAGCTTTACGATGACTCAAGTCACTCTCGATGCGTAGTGGCAGCGCGGGGGCTAAAATGACAGGGGCCAGATACTCCTTACTCCAGGTGTGAGCTGGTCTCGGGGTGGAGTCAAAGTGGAGCTTCTCCCCATGCGTTGCACAACTGGGCACACTCTTTCCGGCAGGGATTCACCTTTCCGTGAAGCGCACAACGTGCTCTGTGTGAGACGGAGCCTGTTCTGCTTCGACAGCGTTCTGTGTTATTAATGGGGTTTCACTAGAAGTTCCCTAAAATATTTACTAGATTGTCCTTTGAGTTGCAGCTTGGAACAGAATAAATGTGTGAGCTAGATCAGCTGCTTGCTGCCTTCCCTATTCAGTGCCTGCTGTATTGTATTGCTTTATTGGCTTTTTTGCTTTTTTTCTTCTGACCTGTGAGTTTGAGCTTCTCTGGCTTGTCTGCACTTGTTCAGGTGAAGACTGTCTCCTTCTCAGGCTGCAAAAAGCAGTAACCTCAGTGTGTCAGCTATGTACACACCTGAGAACAACTGCCCACCTGGAGCTCCATTATCAGACATCAGTGAGTGAATAAGGATTATGTGTGACTGGACTGTACCAAAATGCTGCAGGTCCTTGGCAGACTGTGTGCATAACCAAGTCATAAAAGCCTGAAAAGCTTATGGACCCAAATTCATTTCTTCACAGGACAATGACTGGTGCTTTTAGTCATCTTTGGTTATTGTAGATTATACTAGAGCTAGGCTGAATCTTCTGGGCTTTCCCTGGATGATCATGAGTTTCCAAAAAAAAACCAAAACCCAAACCCCAACAAATATATATATATACACACACACACACACACACACACACACACACCCCTCTTTTTTTTTTTTTCTTTAATTCAACAATACAGTCAGGTATATTTGTAATGTGACCACTTTTCTTAGGAAATGCAAAACTCTGAGAACACATTAGTCACTGCACCAGGGCAACATGAGCTTCTGTTAGAAACTCATATGACATCACTGAGTATGGCAAATAATGTATATTCTTTATTCTGGCTATCTTGAGAGCTGGAGATTATTCAGTTGTTGAAACTATTTGGTCTGTGTCATGGCTGGCATCCAGGGGTTGAACTGGGGACCTCAAAAGCTACAAGTATCTGCCTGTAGCCTAAGTGGAAAAAACTATGCTCTTGATCAGAGAGCATTAATAAATGTCTCTATTTTTGCCATCAGCTGATCAGTGATGTGTGAATTTGGGCTGTTCTTGAGAGTTCATGGGGAAATGCCTAAACAATAGGAGAGCTGTTTAAGCCCTGTGAGGTACCCTTATCTTTTTAAAACAGACTTTCTGATCAGACAAGCTATTTTATCACTAATTACTCAGTATGATGAGTGTAAAGGGTAATGTATGACAGGGAACTGTGTCAGATTTAAAAATAACCCAGCCACCTTAATATCTTAGTCTAAGGCCTTAGTGGGTGGGACAGAAAACAGTGTAATTTAGAAGTTTTCATGAAGAATTTAGGATTTTGCTCTTTGAAGAATAACAAAAGAACTTTACATCCTTGGAGCATTTAAGAAGCTGTTCAAGAGGCAGCTTTTTGCCACTACCTTGTGGCATGGTGGCCACTGTAATTTAACATCCAAATGCACTCTGACTGTTGGAGCACAAGTTTTTCCAGCAGCACAAAATGTAATGTCAATGCAAAGAGCCTGGTGCGTCCTCTGCTGTAATCATCCAGCTTTGTTTTAGTGACTGGTACATTAGTTTCATGTTCCTTCAAGTTGAAATGTGGGCTGAAGCTGGGCACTGCTATAAGGCAGTATGTGTGACTGGCATCCTAATCATATTTCAGCCTTCAGTGGTTTCTCTTTGCTGTATGTGGTTCGATAGGAAAGAGCCTTTCAGACTTGTAATAGTCAGAATTTGTGTGTAACATCAATCAGTTGTCACTGGGCATTGTAGTTTGTTAAAGAGGCATGTGTGAGATCTCCATGGTACCAGGAGCCTGGATCCAGAGGCATTAGGCTTGTGAGGGATTTTATGCTCCCTTAGTAGGTGACTGTGATAGGACACTGTTTATCGTGATCTGTCAGTAAGTTTTTTTCCTGGCTAGAGAAGTTAGAATTGCTGCAGGCAACCCACAACTAACAGTGTTAGCAAGTCTTCAGCTTCCTCAGTCCTGTCTGTGCTATGAGTTTGCCCAAGCTGTGTCTCTTGGGTTTGCAGGAAGATACGGTACTTGCTTCTTGGGGCTGCTGAGGACATGGTCAGGCTTTCCAGTTGCCTGTAGGTGCTTATCTGTTGGCACTAACTTTCTCTCTCTTTGGGTATCCCTGCTGCTAAGCCAAACCTTTCCTTCTCCTGAGGGTGCTGAGCTGTATCAGTGGCAGCACTGCTGTGCAGAGCTCTGAAGTAGGATCTCTGACAAGGGCAAGAAGGAGGATTGGGAGAAGATGCAGCATATTTCACTTCTTGAATGATTCTAGATACTTTGCTTCTTGGTGTTTTCAGTCAGCTCTTCCTTGTACCAGGACTGCTGACCTCTGGAAACCTGTGTTTACTCCAGCAGGATTCCACCCCAATGCAAGCAAAAAACTAGGGGTTTGAGCTGTGGGATAGGAGCTGCTTCAGGAAGCAATTAGGGGAGAAATAAAGCCCAATGAATTGCTCTGTCTTTCTGTGTTTTAAAAGCCTCCCAGTGATCTTTCCTCAATGTCAGGTTGAGTTCTGAGTATCAGAAACTGAGATTAATGTTTTGGGCAATAGGCTGAGGAAGCAAACGATCCAGGGGTGTGCCCTTTTTGCTGACTGTCCCACTTGCTTGTGTTCTCTTGGAGTCTTGTGGATAACACCTGGGATATGGAGTAATTTATATTAATAGTCCTGTTCTTCAGCTTGAGATCCAAACATTTATTTGAAGAGGCACTACTGATACTAAAGAGTAGATGTTGTGCAGAAAGTATGAAAGTAGATAAAAGTTGCTCCATGACACACAGGATAATGAACTTTAAGAATGCGTGAAATATGAATCTCCACAATGCAGGCCAGCTCCTAATGGCTGCCTTACTTCAACCTTGTTATCTGTGTGTGTCCCTGGGAAATCTGTCAGGCAGGCATATGAGTATCTGTAGGAACAGCATACTTACAAAATGATTGAATCTGCCAAACTCTTCTTGAACCAGGAGATGCTACAAAGGCAATCTAAGCTACTGGATGTTCTCTCCAGTCCACAGAGTGAATGATACTTTCTTTTTACATGCCTGGTCCCATAAAAGGCGGTGAAAAATGATTCTGTGTAAAAGCTGGTCTATAGTTCTGCCAGTTCATACAGTGCCTGAGTCTGCCTTACAGTTGCAGTTGTTCTTTATGTTGTTTTGATTTTCCTGTGAGGAAGCAGTTGAGTAAACCTAGCTCTGGTGACAAGGTGAACAAAGAGCCTTGCCATCAAAGTGGAGGAACTGACCACAACATAAAACAGAAGCAGTGGGTATGATGCTTTACCTCCTTCTCCTCCTTTGCCATCATAGGTGTCCTAGCACTCAATCTTATCTTATTCAGCTCTCACTTCAGAAAGTTGGCTGTACTACCTTCTACAGCCTGTTTGGGACTCAGAACTCTGCAGGGAACTGGTTGAACTTCAGAACACCTTGATGATGCTCTTCTTTCAGGTTCTTGTCTGCATTATATGAATATTTGGAAGGGAAGTATTCACATAATAAACAGTTTTAGTAAATCAGCTTTTACCAAGTAAACCCAGAAACCTGTTTGATGCAACCAAAGATAAATTCTGTACTTTTAATTCATTTGCTATATGATTGCCACACACTTGGTCTGAATGACAAAATACTTGCCAACTCTATCTCCCATTCCCCCTTCCTCAAAAGACAGCTAATGGAAAAGACAACTGTTGGTAAAGTGAAGCCAGAAGTTGCAGAACTGCAGCTGGGTTAAAAAACCACTGTGACTTCCAAATGGGAGGAAGGGGCAGGCAAGGCAGATTGGAGACATCTGACTATCATGCATTCTAGTGAAGCAAGACACCATCAGAAGCTCAGTGTTAGAATGGAGCTGACTGGCTCGTGGCTCCTCTAAAGGTTGTTCGGTTGCATAGATTGCAGTCTGTTTCCTTAAGACTTCTTAATGCATTCAGGTAAACCTGATCCCTGCTCTGGGGGTTGCAAGGTGATTCAATCACAGAAGGAGAATATTCAATTGACAGGGATTTACAAGAATTTGCTGCCCCCCCCCCAACACCCCTGACCACCACCTTCTATTATTTATTTCTTCTTTGCTCAAGGTTGGATGAGGCTGGGGCATTTTGTTCTGTTTGAATCACTGCTGTTCACATAAAGATCTGAACAAAACAAACATCTTTACTCAAAGCCTGGTTGGAAGTTGGAAGTGGGTGGACTGGCTCAGCCCACTATTGCAATGAGTTACCTTTACTGAGTTATAGGCAACTGTTACAGGATGGACTGCTGATCTTGTCTTGCCAGTCACTGAGTGCAGAAAAAAAATGACCAGGTGAAATGTAGATTAAATCCTGGAAAAACTGTCCACATTTAGTGCAGATTGAGACTGCTGAGGAGGGATATAATAGCTATGGCTGGAGCTTTAAGCACATGTTTATCAGTGATTTAGGAAGAAAGAGCTTCCAGTTGCTTGGGGTCCCTTCTGATTAAACGGGAAGAACTGATTGCATGTATTTGCTGGCAAGCTTGGTGTTTATTTGCAGAGATTGATGCAGCAGTGTAGGAAGTACTCAGTGTGGAAGCAAACAAGAGGCTCAGGGAGTGGGACAGTGGAGATTACAGGTTCTTAACATCTGCGTGGGTTATAACATACATGTCAAGATTATTTCAGGAACCATCTTGAACACACCAAATGAACATGGCCTATTGCGTTTTAGAGTATGGTACGCCATGATCCAGCACTAGTTTCCTCCCTCCTTTAAGTCTGTGGACATTTGAGATTGTAATCAAGTTTTTTATGGAAAGAACAACTGGGGAAAAACTAACACAGACCTTGATAGGCCAATACCTTACTTCAGTAACTTTGTCTCATATTGTTGTGTTAACCAGGATAGATCTGTGTTCTACATCATGTTGGAAAAGAAAGGAGAAGTTTTGCTTTTCTTGGTGAAACAATTTCTGCCTGGTAAAGCTATGTCAGTCAGAAATCTTAACCCTTAGATCAGCAGCAATGTGTTGGTAAAATCCTGTCCTGTAGCCTTGGCCTCTGAGAACCTGACATGGAAGAACTAATAAATGTGTAAAGTGTTCAATTCTGAATGAACATGTTGAAAATAACTTGGAGTAATGCATAGGGGGCTGTCTGTCTTCGGTATATTAGCTTGGTCTGAATGTGAAGACGACCAATATAAAGAAACTATGGTCTGAAATAAGAGTGATGAAGCAGTATGTAGACTCAGGAGGTCAGCCCTTTAAGTGGAAGAGGATCTTGTCTGTATTTTAGTACTTTGGTATAATTATGGAGAATTTCACTAGCAAGCATCCACATGATCTCTAGAGAATCATTGTCTAGGAGATGAGCTTCTGTTACAGGCTTGCACGTAGCCGAAGTGACCTTTGTGTGTAGTTGCTGTTCTGCCTGATGTCTCTCTGACCTCTCCTTGGCTGGAGGGATCGGCTAAAATCTTGCTCGAAACTGCATTAGGCAGCCCTGGCAGGCTTCAGTCCTTAGGGAGCGGCTGGGAAACACTGGCTCTTAGTCCCTTTCCCAGTCAGGTGACTCTACCAAGGGCGTGACCACAGCAATAAGATAAGTATCTCTAAGGGATGTTTTGGAGGATCTTCATGTTACTTGGCATCTTTTCTAGCTGTAGAGAACTGGTCCCTCTTCAGAAAGATGAGTACACCTGTAAATATTAGTCCTCCTGTACAATGGCAGTGCCTTTACTGGGCAGTGTTACAGTCCCTGGTTCAGAGCTATTGGATGTGCACTTCTGGAGATGGTGAGGCTGGAAAGGACAGCCTGCCTTATGCCCCAGTTGATTCTCTCCATCAGGCACCTCCCTAGCACTGGCTCTACCAGCAACAATCCAGTTCATTACACGGCTGGAGTCACGTGGAACCTCCTGGCTCCAGCTCTCTAGTTCTGTCTGACAACAAGTTAACAGAAAAATAAAAAAGGGGGAGGGTGTTTTCATGTGTGTTGCCTGTAAGGGGAGGGGGGCTGTCATCCTTTTGTGTATTTGGATTGTTCAGATAGAAATGTTTACCTGCAGCCTACACTAGAAGTGTCCTGGAGTGGGAACAATACCTTCACCACTGCCTGCTATACAGAAAAGTGACTCTGTGAATCAAACAAATTGGCTGCAGAAATCTCATGTTGCTGCCTCGCGGTGTAGTGTTTTGAGGTGGAAATTAGTAGCAGCCCATTCCTGAGTAAAACTCTTGCTTACCATGGCTTTAAGGCCTATATAGAAATTAGTCCATAATAAAACCATGCCTCCATCAAAGCCTCAGTTAATAGATAAATATAACTCGACTTGTTCCTACATCTATCTGCATCAGCATTTGCTGCTGCACTTGGGAAAGGGGAGTTGGGCTGAAGGCCTTGCCTGGCACAGAGTACAAGGGCTGTTTCTGTGGGTGAATTCCTGCAGGGCTGCATGCACCAGCCCTTTGAGCATTTGTGGAGTTCAGAGGCTTGTTCTTGGCAAACTTAGGAAAACAATTGCTCGCAAGGAGTCTCAGGAGGCGGTTGAGCAGTGCACAGAAGTGATGCCTTGGGCATTTGGAGGCTGGAAGTACTGGAGTGTGTAGAGGGAAGAGGATCTGTGGTTTACTGGAGAACAGCGATTATTACTCTTGGGCCTAGAGGTTTTATTTGTGGCAGGACCCTTTTGTACTCGTGTTGTGTAAACATGAAACAAAAAGGCATACCTTGTAGTGTGTTTCCAGATTCACACATGTTTTGAAAGGTAAGGTTTTAGCCCAACGGCAGGGATCTGTGGTCTGAGATGTGTGACTGAGTGGAGCCGGGGTGAGACTAACAATGTCGTGTTAAAGGTGGAAACAGCTCTGCCGTGACAAGCTTTCTGGCATTTCCCCGGGTGGAGCTCAGTACCAGTGAGGCAGTCATGAGCCATTCTACCCTTCTGCAGCTAAAGACCAAGAGCCATTTTTTGATAACAGGGAGTTGATAGCAGGTGTGGCCTAACAACTGTGTTGGTCATAAGTGAGAGCAGGTAACTGGGGGAGGGAGGGGAGTACCTTTTTGAACGCTACTACCAGAAAAGGGTTGTAGCTCTGCAGAAATCTCACTTGCATGGTTCAGTTTGTCTTCCTGATGTGGCTGGTTGTAGCGGTGTCTGTGATGCCCTCGTCCGTAACCCTGCAGAGGTGTGAAGTGACTCGAGATGTAGTCCCTCTCTCCCTCCTTCTGAGAGCCTGTGCAGGAGCTGCAGTGAGGTCTCAAGTAGCTCTTAACTGAGAGCTGAAGGAGGAAGGTGGGAAGGCAGAGATAAACATTCCTTCGCCCTGCAAATATGATTTGCTAGATAGCCTTCTCTTAGCAGAGGTGGCAGTGGCGTCAGAAGGAGTCTTGTTTGTGGTTCTGACCCACATATAACTCATTGACCTGATATAACTCCAGCTATATTGCTCATACAGCACAGGCTCTGCCAGCCCTCCTGAATCACACAGTGGCTCTTGCTATACCAGGCTGCCCACAAGGTAGCCCTGTCATCCCTGCTTTGCTGTAAAACAACCTCCAGGCTTTGGCATGTATAACTCGTAGATTTACTTTTCCTGGCAAACTTGGGGTTTTCCCTGATCTCAAGCTCTTGGTGTCTCACAACACATGTGGTGTTTCAGGAATAACTAGGCACGGAGGGGTGGAGTGGCAATCTGTTTGCTGTCCTAGGGCTCAGGGTGACAGCAGCAGCTGTTCTCCAGCCCTGTGTGCAGTACCAAGTACCTTCCCTATGTCTGCATGCAGATCCAATTTGATCTCCTGACTGACATGGGCTCATGGAGTGTGTAAAGTCCAGAAAAAGCCTGGCAGAAAAGGGTCCTCCTTGTTCTTTGACCTTTTTGCTTCTACCAGGCCAGATTTTTCTGGACTTCTATAAAGTCTGTACAACTGCTATGGAAATCTGTATTCATCTGGCTGCTGCTTGGGTCATGGAGATTAGCCTGTAGAAATATTATACTACTTGATTTTATTCTCCCACCTAGCTACCACATCGATGATTTACAGTGTAGCCTTAAGCTGTGGGATACTTTGTCATGTGATACTGTGGATGCTGAAAACTCATGTGGGTTCAAAAGCAGATTGGAGAAATTAATGGAAGAGAAATTCATTGAGTGTTACTAAATTCATAGGTGCCACATCCAGCTCAGGAAGTTGCTGTCAACAAATGGTTAGAGGCTTGGAGACTATGCGGGGAGGCATCATGTATGCTTGCTCTGTTCTCAAAGTGAGGGAAGGTATCTGCTCTTGGCTGCTGGCTACAGAGGCTGTGAGGCAATGAGAGTCTGGTCCAACACAGCTACTGTTTGTTTCAGAGCCTGCTGATCTTGGTGATAGTAAATCCAGTTATTTGGGCTTGTAACTCCTGAGAAAATAAGTAGGTATGGCTCAAATTCTAGTGTGGAAACTGCAGAAATAATGGATTCCAGGGTCTGGGTTTTTTGGTTTTTGCTTGACAGTCCCTCAAGCGAAGAAGCACACTCTGACACACAACAGCATTCCACATTTACCCCCAAAGTCTAGCACTGTGTAGTCAGCCTAGATTGGAAACCAGAGATGGAAGGCATGTTTGTGATTCATTGCCTCCTGATAAAGTGGGGATGGGGGTGTGGCATGGAAAAAGTGATATGGCCTTCATGTGTCATATCTAATTGATCTATGTCTTCATCAAGAGAAAGAAAGTAATGGTCTGGGGCAGTTTTAAAAACTTTAATGAACAGTTATGTAAAAGTATACTTAATCTTAGCAATTTCAGGAATGTGTAGTCTGGTTTTACTGGGGACCACTGGGAAGTCTTAGAAGGTTTATAATGAGCTATAACCTTTTATCCAGTGGCCTGGATTGTGCAAAAGTGTCCCAGATCTTCCCCCACAACCCCTTCCTCACCAAAGATCACTAGTCTGTTTGCAATAACCCAGTCTGCTTTGCTTTTTTTTCCTCTTTTTTTCCCCACCTCCCCTCACTTCTCCAAAATTGTCTGAATGTCTGGCTAAAAATCCTACTTCCAGCTTTTGGAGCTTCTGCTCTCAGCTGTATTAACTCTCAGTTGCCCTAACTTTCCAGTCTCAGCTGAGTGAATATTGGTGATTGAAAAGCAGGGTTTTTTGGCTTGTCTGTTTTTCTAAATAAATAGACTTTTGACATTGAAGTAAATCTTCAGGGAAGTGAATGTGAGGTAAATGTCTCCTTCTGCCCTTGCTTCTCTTAGCCTCTGCAACGTTTTTTACTTCCCTTTGTCTGTGGAAAGTTAATGACATTTACCTATACCATAATGGCAAAATAAAATGTTTGAGACTGTGATGGGGACGGCTTACAGAACCAAGGGACAGGAGCACCACATCCTACCAGGGTGTTGCAAGGTGCTCTGCTACTAGAAGGACTCTAGGCTTCTAGACCAGAATATGCATTTTTGTGAGTTTTGCTTTTTAAATGTAGAGTTATCAAGTCTTTTATCTTGTATATACAAACCCTCTCCATCTTTAGTAAAAAGGGACCGGAGAGAGTGTGTGTATGTCTGTCCTTCCCTTTTTCTCCCAAAGCCAGCTATGTGTAAAAGTGTGTGCAGCAGTGGGTTGAAGTGTTGGGGTTTGCTAAACCGGACAGTGAGGGGGGACCAGGCCCCATGTATGGTGCCTGGGCAATGTGCTTATTTTAGGCCTTTCTGGTCCGAGCTGTTGCCTTTGCTCAGCTGTTTGGATGCTACCTTTCCCGTACAGTGCTGTCATGCCGCCCTAGTGTTTCTATTTTTAACTCTCTCTGGGACTAGATTTTGTGACACGAGGATTTGGCATCTCTCCTACGTGCTGGAACGTGGCATCTCTGGAGGCACAGTGGCTGCAGCTGCTATATCAGAGGGTGCCCCTCCTAGTAGTTGGCAGAAGGGGGACACCCCTAGGATTGCCATGCATCAGAACGGGCAGCATCCCTGCAAAGGAGCAGCAGTGTCTAACCGTGCTCATCTCTGTCTCCTCCAGTCTTTTTCACAGAGTTTGAAGAGCTCAGGACATACTTGCCAGCTGCCTGCTGCTCCCCGGTGGCATCTCACTTTCAGCTTTTAGGTATGTAGTTACTGGGGACAGAGTAGAGCTGTGTGCCCTGGAGGCACATAAGATAGCTTTGCAGCCTGCTGGCGGATGGGGGGAAGGGAGGACAGGGACAGCTGGTGGCATGGGTGGAGGTATTCTTCAGGTTTCAGGGTTCGTGCACCTGCGTGTCACATCCCATTTAACATCTTGCTTCAGTGGCTGGAATTCAGCACTTTCAGCTTTCTGGAGAAACACAGAGGTACAGCATTCATGTACTTCTGACACTTTCCATGGGATGAGATGGCAAACACAGCCAAACGGCTTCCAGAATAAATGTAGGAAATTCCTACAGTCTGTGTTGGGGTGCTTCATGGTGTGGCTCATGCCACTGACAAGGAGTTGCAGGAGGTGGGACATGTAGACTCTTGACCTGATCTTCATCTCTGCTGTGTGCTCTGTAGGCTGGCAGAATGAGCAGATAGTTCTCTGGGGTGTGAGGGAAGCTTTTTATAACTAGGAATGTGCAAGAGGAGAAGTGGCAGCAAAGGACATCTATGCTGCGTTAACCCAGGCTTGCCTAGAATGGAGCGGGTTTGTGTGCGAGGGACTGGGCTTGGGCCTTTTTCCGTTACTCCCTCTCTCATTCCTGCACAAGAGCAACCCTGAACCTCTCCTCAGGGAATTCAGCGTTGCACCATGTCAGGAACAAACTGCCAGCGCAGACTAGCACAGGGCGAAGGGCAGAAGTTCTGAGGCAACAGAGGATGAGGTGAACCATTTGCCTTCTAGCCCAGATTTTGAGCCTAATGCAGTGAGACAGTTGAGAGTAAGGAAAACGCCAGCTCTGTGGGGATGTTTCCAGGGAAGCGGTGCTGCTGGGGAACTGGCATGTGTGCTGCAGTGCCATTTGGCTGGGTATGCCCCAGCATGTTCCTCTAGTTCTGCTCAAGCCCAGCTCCACTGGTGGGCAGTTTATAGGGCTCCTCCCCATTCAAGACATGCCTGCCTGCTGACTGCTCAGCCTTGTTTTCTCCAGTCAGTTGTTGTAATCCCGTAATCCTGAGTCATACTGGGAAGCTGGAGTCGTTTTATTTAAGATAAATAAGTCTTATTTAAGACTTATTTAAAGTATTTCAAGGCAGATTCCAAATAGCTTTAGCTACCTCAGTTTCTGTAGCCTTTGCTACCCTCTCGAGGGCTTTGGTTAAGAAAGGACCCCCCGTGGAGATGCGGTGCTGAAAGGCGTGGGACTCACTAGCATCTCCAGTATCTGTACAGCTGAGGTTTGGCAAGATTGTCCTCTACAACACCCTTTCCCAGTGTACCACAGGCCTGCCAAGGAGGCCATCTATCTTCGGGGAGGGAGGAGGCAGGTTTGGTCCTGGGCATTTCTGCAGGAGAGCAGCAGCACTGCTGCTGGCGGTGCAGTGATGCCAGTACTTGTCTGCAGGGCAGCCAGTTGGCTCCTCCAGCTCCAAGAGTCGTGGAGAACTGTGCTCTCTGCAAAGGCTCAGCCAGTGCTATGTTAGAAATCACTTTTCTCTCTTCTCAGCTTAACTGAAATCTGCAAAAATTCTCTGCTGCAAGAAGACAGGGGTGATGTCATCAGAAGATGATGCTGGCGGGGAGGCTCCTGGGGGCAGTTTCTGGGAGGTAAGGAAGGAAAATCAGAGTGTGAGGGATGTAAGAATGTCTTCTTACCTCCCACTAGTGGAATTAAGGGTTTGAGTTTCAGGTTCCTGGGTGACATGTTGCTCTTGGGGAGTGGGAGGAACTGTGGGGAGGTTCAGTAACACGTTGTGTGTTACTGCAGGGAGGAGGTGACCCTTTCCTTCACAGTTACTGTGGAATAAGAGTTCCTTGTTCAGCTGACACTGATCTGAGCAGGGAGAGAGGCAAGGAAAACATCTCAGCTTCTTCCTGCCACTTGCCGTGCCTGCCTGAGTGCCAGAGGAGGGTCTGAGCCCAGATGCTGGCCTCAGAAGGGCCTGTGCTCCCTCCCCATGCAGTGATTGACATGCTGATGTCTGTTCTGAAGAAACATGAAACTCAGTACAGTATAAATGGCGATGTTGTGTGAAATTTCAGGCTGGAAACTACCGACGGACAGTGAAGCGTGTGGATGATGGGTACCGGCTTTGCAACGACTTAATCTCCTGCTTCCAGGAGCGAGCAAAGATAGAGAAGAACTATGCCCAGCAGCTAACAGAGTGGTCCCGTAAGTGGAGGACCAATGTGGAGAAAGGTAAAGTTGGCAGGTTGGGCTGGGAAGAGGATGCAGTCATTGCACTCTCTTCCTTGAGTGCTATCTCTTACTGAGGTGACTTGGGGGACAAGCTTTCCTTCTCCAGGAAGAGGGTGACTTTCTTGGGTGTCTTTTTTCTTGGGGGTGTGTGTGGTTTTGTAGCCAGTTGTCTGACTCACTTGGAGAGGTGTTCTCTGCATTTGTCAGGTGTTTGGTTACAAAAAAAAAAAAAAATCTGTTTGGTTAGTTTGGCAAATCCTTGGGCAGTCCAAGTCTTAAATCAAGCTGCAGATCTCCCCATTTAAGGACAGCTTGGCTGTCTCTCCCCCTTCTCCTCCAGTCAGACAATAACTACTAATGCTGTGATTTAGTGGCATTGGGCTCAAACCAGCAGTGTCTCACAAAGTAATGGGAAACAGTGGGACAGGTGCCCCAAAGGAGCTGCTGGTCTGTGAAGCAGCAGCTTAGCCTCAGTCGTGAACTAGTGTTGCTATCTGTCCCAAAGCTCAGGACAGATCTGTGGAGAGAATTTTCTGCAGAAACCTTCTCCTAGCAGGCACCATCTGGGATAGCTACAGCTGCCCAAAACAATATGCCCCTCTCAGCCAGCTGTAACAGCCAGTCTAGATGCTGCCTTCTGGGACTGTGTGGAGACCAGTCAATGCTGACTTGTGTGATGGGGAGAGTTAAGGAAGTGACTCCATCCTGATAGATGTGTGTAGGAGGGAAAGAATCTGCATTTCCTTCTATGGGCAGGAGGTGTAAGAGCTCCTCTGGTGCTTGTTCTTGCAGGTCCACAGTATGGTACTCTGGAGAAGGCCTGGCATGCCTTCCTGACGGCTGCAGACAAACTGAGTGAAATTCACTTAGCTGTCCGGAACCACCTGGCGGGCGAAGACTCAGATAAGATCAAGGCCTGGCAGAAGGAGGCCTACCACAAGCAGATGATTGGAGGCTTCAAGGAGACAAAGGAAGCAGAGGATGGGTTCCGAAAGGCCCAGAAACCCTGGGTGAAGAAGATGAAAGACGTGAGCAAAGTGTGAATGGGGAAGGAGAGATAAGGGCAGTCGAGCTGGCTGCCTCTTTAAGAGAGCCGCTGGGCAAACAAACTGGATTTAGCCAGAGTAGCAGAGAATGCCAGAGGGAGGGATGTCTTGATGGTCTCTTGGTGGTTTTGTAGCTTCCTTCCTATGTGGGAAGACTTTGGTAACAGGCTCTGTATTCCTGCATGGCAGGTGAGCACTGAAAAAAGAGCTCATTTGGAGGTACCTCTTCCCTTTGGAGCATGGTTTACTAAATGCCAGTTCGGCATTCCTGTCAGATTGTTCTGAAACAGTTGCTGCTGAAGGTAACAAACATGAACGTGTCCTCTCTGAGTAATGGAGGATTACCGTGGTCAGGATCATGCCTTTCTCTGCATCCTCCTCCTACAGGTGGAGACGTCTAAGAAAAACTATCATGCAGCCCGGAAGGAGGAAAAAACAGCCCATACAAGGGAGAACCATGCCAAGGCAGACTCATCTGTCTCACAGGAACAGCTGCGCAAGTTGCAAGAGCGTGTAGAGAAGTGCACTCAGGAGGCGGAGAAGGTGAGTGTCTGTTGTGTGTACATGGGTCAGAAGGATACTCCTCTCAAGGAGAAAGCACTGAAATGGCTCTTGCTAAAGTCTGTAAGAAGATGTGAGATCTCACTATCTGAGACTTTAGTGAGTTAGACTGAGGCTTCGATAAATAACTTTGGTGTTGGGTAACATCTAATTTATAAGTAAATTTAAAAAAAAAAAAATTGTAGGGGATTTGGTGCAGGGGGTGGGAGCTGCAGAGCCAAAGATTTGGCTACCAAAAGTGGCTGGTTTGCCTGCCTGCAAGAGTGAAAGTGTGGAAGGGCCTCTACAGAGGAGGTTGGCAAGGAAGAACAAGGAACTTGCAGGACTATTAGGGAAACAGTGGTGTGGGATACCAGCTGTGGGATTTCTTCTTCTGTGGTGTATTTGTTCAGCAGTGCAAGGGGAAAAAACAACTTGTTAGTCCCAAGCCAGAGCAGGGGGCAGTGTCACTGGTTTGACACCAGGGCACCACATCTCACTGTTGCTGTTGTCCTGGGTTGATACAGTGCAAGGATCAATATGAGAAGATGCTGGAAGAGCTGAACCGCTACAATCCCCGCTACATGGAGGACATGGAGCAAGTGTTTGAGGGCTGTCAGGAAGCAGAGCGCAAACGATTGTGTTTCTTTAAGGAGATGTTCCTGAATCTGCACCAACATCTCAACCTCTCCACCAGTGAAAGGTACCAGCCCTGGCACAGGAGGGAATCCCACCAGCCTGGGATGCCCTGGGCTCTGGTGAGGGCCGTCAGTGAAAGGGAGCTGCCTGCTTGTGTCTGCCAGGTCTCGCTCTTTCCCCTTCCAAGTGTGTCTTGGGACTAGTGTTTGGTCCCTTTGGACTGACCAGTGCTGGTGTCTCTGATCTTGGACAGTGCCAGGCTCCCCAGAAAAGATTCATTCTGCCTCTGAAGCTGTCCTCTTCCACTGCTGTCCAGTACTGTCCCGTGGGTGTTTCTACTCTGAAATGCCTCCATGTTGCTATATGAAATCCCAGTCTGAGGAATGCAGCTCTGTTGCCTTCTAGAATCTATAGCTATTACACCCACTCTGCCCTGAGTAAAGAGACCTTTAGTGAGATAATGATAACCGTAAGCATACAAGTTACCCTTAAGTAGGGGTTACGTGGGGGAAATAGGTGCAGCCAAAAATCCGTGCTCCTGTACTTTTAAGGTGGAGGCAACAAATCTGAGCCACCTCCCTGTCTCTGCACAAGAATGCACCAGGCTCTTCCAGTATTCTTGTGATGAGCTGTGCTGAGGGCTGGTAGATGTTAGCTGCTGCCACACCAAACAAGACCATCCCATTTGCCAGACTGACACTTTTGTATGAGTGGCTCTGTTTTTCCTAGAGCTGAGCAGGTGCTGCTCTAGCGTCCTTAATCCTGGGGGATTTTGGATGCTGTGTAGTTGTGCATGAGGTGGTGTTCTTCCTGCCTACTTGGCTTTTGGGGAACTGCTGAGGGACTTGGTTACTGGTGGTTCTGTCTGTTCCTGGTCATAGCTTTCATGCGTTGTATCGAGATCTCTACCAAGTCATCATGGCTGCGGACAACCAGGAGGACCTGAAGTGGTGGCGCAACACTCACGGACCAGGCATGGCAATGAATTGGCCTCAGTTTGAGGTGATGTAGCATTCTAGACTGTATTATTACTATTTCCAAACATCTAGCTGCTTTATCAAAATTGGTGGATTGCTAGTCTTGTGTTGGAAAGACTATGTCCTTGCTCAGCAGGCTGTTAGGCTTTCCTAAAATTTTTGTTGTGTTGCAAGCTCTCTGGTGCCCAAAGGGACACGTGCAACCCTGCCAAACTGTAAATAGTCCAGCCATCCAGCTGCAAGGTCAGAGTTGGTGCTCAGGGCCTCGCGACCAGTTCCTGTTCCAGTTTTCTCACAGCTCCTCCAGTTGCCCTTTGGGGTTCAACAGGAGTGAGCCTGTTGTGCCAGCAAGGCCATTTGGCTGACCAGCTCAGCCACAACTGAAGTATGACCCAGTGTTCTGTCCTTCTCTATGGGTCAGAAGAGGCACACAGAGCTTTTGTATCTGAGTGGCTTGATGGTGTAATTGTTCTCCCCTGAACAGGAATGGTCCCTCGAAACACAGCGGCCGATTACCAAGAAGGAGAAGAGTGGCAAGATGGCTGATGATGTCACGCTGACCAGCATTTTGCCGGCACGGGATGGTGTTGTCTCACAGACCCCTCTGCAGACAAGGCAAAGGTAAGGCCTGAAGGCTGGGATACATCAGGTTAGGAAAAGTACAGTCCTGCCTAGGGTCATGAATGAGTTAGATTGATAGGAGTGATCTCTTCCTTAGCTTCCTATCTCTTGCCCATGGCCTTTCCTGTGCCACTCTGGAAAAGACAGGGTAGAAAAGGGGGTTTAGGGTAGGTGGGGTTTTTTTGTTCTTGTGTCTAGTAGCTACTGCCATACGAGGTGCCTTCCTTGCAAAGATCCTTCTAGTGATGAGATTTGGCCCAATGCTGTGTGAGATTGACATGCATTTCCCCAGTTCTTCCTCCCAGATAGTGAGGAGAGTTGGGAACTGGCGGTTTTGGGGGTTTTTTTTTCCAACCCCCAGCATGGTGCTGAGTACTACCTGACAAGTCTGGGTATAGCTGCTTCCCTTGCCAGGAAGCAAGCTGGAGTATGGGCAGAGGCTGAAGAGATTTAAGCCCTACAGTTTCAGTAGCCATCCTGCTTTGAAAGGTGATCTGGGCAGAAAAGAAGGGGAATATAGGGATGTCTCAGGCCACTACTGTTTTTCATAGTCTATTGCATTCAAGGGCCCTGTTTGCCAATCTACAGGTTTTCCTATCAAGAGGAGCAGAACAGCTTCTATGACAGCCTGAGGGCACCCACCCATGTGAAGTTAGTATGGAATGTAGCCTCTTCAGGGGTTTGGGGGTTCCAGGTGCCTGTCCTCTGCTGCTGTTCCCCTCTGCTCTTGTTCCTGACTTGGAAAACAGCATTCTAGGCATCTCTTTGGGATGGGAGACATGGCTTTGTCTGTCTGTCTTACTCTTGGCTGGAATAACCCTGGCCGCAGCTGGGCAATCCAGCTAGGCTTCCCTTGTGTGAAAGGGTCTGCTAGAGTAGGGTGAGGTCATCAAGAGCGTGCATGGCTGAAAATACTGTGAGAATGAGTTCCCTCCTGGCCTGCAGGGCTCTAACGGTGGGATGCTTCAACCAAATCTAGTATCTCCTGGCATCTCTCCTCTCTGTTTGCCCTCACTTGGCTGTTGGGCCTCTTGCACCTTGTTCTGTAGTGTACCAGTCTCGGGGGGAGTCAGGGTGGTGCATGAGTCAGGAGGAGGTGGGTGAGAGATGAGTCCACTAACAACCATCTTGTCCCCTCTCTCCTTCCACGTCCAAAGCGGAGGGAAGGAAGACATTTCGGAGTGGTCAGATGAGGACACTCCCAAGAAGTGCCTGGATGCCAACGGGCACGAGGAGGACTTAAAGGTACCAGGTGTACGGGTACGAGCGCTGTATGATTACACAGGACAGGAGGCTGATGAGCTGAGCTTTAAAGCAGGTACAGAAGCACTAATCTCTTACTAACCTTTTGCTGTCCTCACTCGGGCTGACTGAACGATTGAAACACTCTAAGAACTGGATGTTCACTTGGAAACTGATACTTGTTATCCTTCCCCTAACCTGACCCATTGCCGGCTGCTTTGAGGTGGATGATGCACCGAGGATGTGTATTGATGATATCCTGTTCTAGACTGAGACAGTGAGGCCACATAAAAAGAGACTGCCTAGGCCTTGGTCACAGTGTAGGGAGAGCAGACCCCAAGTTGGAAAACCGATCCTTCCTGCCTCCCCTTAAGGCATTGTATCTTGAGACTTTATTAAATGCTCAGGATACTTGTGCAAAAACACAATATCCTTGTGCTATGGATATAAAAATTATATAAGTGGTCTTGATTGTGCTCTGATGTAACCAGAAGATAGATGTTTTGAGAGAAAGCTCAGCTGACTGATCTGCACTACTGAAGGCAGAATTCAACTGGCGAAAAATAGCTATGCAAACTGTTGCTCAGAATAGGTATCTCGAGAGTGGAGATCCTGGCTTGCAGCAGAGAATTGAGTAAAAGAGAAGGCTGGAGTGAACAGACCCTTCCCCTTTTCTTCAGTTAAATTTAATTTGCATGTGCAATCTTCTTCAAATCCAAGAGAACATCTGGATCTTGAGAGTGTCTCTAATCTTGCTTGTTTTGAGTCTTACAGTGTATCTCTGTGCTATACCTCTCCAAAATAGACCTGTTTCAGCAAGGCACTGAAGTCTGTCAGTGGCAGGAGCTTCTGCCTGAGGCCAATATCTATCCTGCAGTGTTACTGTACTAGTAAACTTCCTAACACTAACTTGTTGCTCTCAAATATCTTACAAGATGGGTGCTTTAGAACTTGCCTCTTTGCTCTCTTCTTTCCACACAGCAGATATAAATGAGGTATGACTGGTTAGCTTTAGTCATCCCCTCTTTGAATCTGCTCTGAGAAGCATGCACCAGTAGGGCTTAAGCTTAACAGCAGACGACTTTCTGAGCCTCTGCCAGTGTTGGATGTACCTGTCGATGCAGTCAGACTTCCCTCTCTGGCAGAAGTATGACCTTCTACTAGTGGGGAAGGGGACTTCTCTTCCCCTTCCCAAAGGAGATGTGGGAAGATTAAAAGCTTTTCCTGGTGAAAGTTTGAGAAATGAGTTAATTCCATGCCTAGCTGGCCAAACGATACACTCTGTCATGGAATAGTCATTTTGGGTCCTAACAGCCAGAGCTTAGCAGCCTCTTATATTTTCTTCCCACCTGCTGCAGAGGAGACACTAAGAAAGAAATCTCTGAGATTGTTCTGATCTCTCCAGCTTGTATGCATGTACTTCTTGGGGAAAGAAAGCAGGCAGAAATATAGGTCATTAAAATATTTCTGATATTGAACAGCAGAAGTGAAGGTCTGTCTCTAAGTTCCTTGGCCTAGAGGATGGTACTGAGCATAGATACTGAAGTGATCAGTAACTCTGGCTTTGATTACACTATGCAGTATGATACAGAGCGCTAAGGGCTGAAAAGTGTGGTGATTCAGACCAATAGTTCTTGCTTTTTATCCACTCTTCTTGAGGCAGGGAAAAATGCCATATGCTACTTTTCCCAAGGCTGCTTCCTAATGACTGGTTTTGCCTTTAGGTGAAGAACTCATGAAGATTAGTGAAGAAGATGAGCAGGGCTGGTGCAAGGGCCGACTTCTCACTGGCCAGGTTGGACTCTATCCCGCTAACTATGTTGAGAAGGTTGGATCATGATTGCTACTGCCCCACTAGTGTCTTGCAGCCATACCAGCATCTCCTGCAGAGGTCACTGGGTCCCTGCTGGCCCCAATCCACCTTTGCAGTATATCCAGCAACTCCTGGACTTTGAGGGCACGTATTCCATGTAACTAATGCTTCATTTTAAAGGCCTAGACCTGTAGGGATTTTCTAATAAATAAACAAGGATGAGTAAAGATTTCTCTGACTCTGAGTACTGTAGGAGTGCAGAAGGGAACAGATCCTCTTGACTTGCACTTGGGGAAGGGAGAAAAGTGACACATGCAGCTCTTAAACAGCATGCAGACTTCCTTGGCTTCAATGTACGTACATCCATAGGGTGGTGGGGACTGCCCTGCCCCCAAGCTTCCTGTTCAAGGAGCTCTGGATAGGCAGGGTAATAGGGAACTTGTAGTATTGCTTCCCCTTTTTGGCTCAATCAGCTGACAGGCAGAAATCTATTTATTCTCCCACATCTTTCAGAAGTCTGCAGTATCCTTTGACCAGATGCCCTACCAGGGGAGCTAACATGCCTGCAGATGAAGTGATACAGCCTCAACCTGGCTGTCCCCTCCTACTGCCTTCCAGTGACTGGGATAACACCAGGAATGAACAACAGCATAGCTTGGGGACAGGAGAAACAGGCTTCCATCTCGCATGATGTGGCTGTTCAGGCTAACAAGTTGTGAACAGAACTCTGTGGCAGCAGGTTGGAGTAGACTGAACCTGACTAGAATGGGCTTTGAGACACAGAATCACAGAATCATCTCAGTTGGAAAAGACCTTGAAGATCATCCAGTCCAACCATGAACCTCACCCTGACCGTTCCCAACTCCACCAGATCCTTCAGCGCTGGGTCAACCCGACTCTTCAATCCCTCCAGGGATGGGGACTCCCCCCCTGCCCTGGGCAGCCCATTCCAACACCCAACAACCCCTTCTGTAAAGAAATGCTTCCTAATATCCAGTCTAAACCTGCCCTGGTGCAACTTGAGGCCATTCCCTCTTGTGCAGTTGCTTGTTACTTGGTTCAAGAGATTCATTCCCCCCCCTCTGCACCCTCCTTTCAGGGAGCTGCAGAGGGCCATGAGGTCTCCCCTCAGCCTCCTCTTCTCCAGACTAAACCCCCCCAGTTCCCTCAGCCGCTCCCCGTACGACCTGTGCTCCAGACCCTGCATCAGCTCCGTTGCCCTTCTCTGGACACACTCGAGTCATTCAGTGGCCTTTTTGTAGTGAGGGGCCCAAAACTGAACACGGGAATCAAGGTGCGGCCTCACCAGTGCCGAGTACAGGGATCAGATCCCTTCCCTGTCCCTGCTGGCCACGCTAGTGCTGACACAAGTCAGGATGCCATTGGCCTTCTTGGCCCCCTGGGCACACTGCTGGCTCCTGTTCAGCCGGCTGTCAATCACCCCCCAGGTCTCTCTCTGACTGGCAGCTCTCCAGCCACCCCTCCCCAAGCCTGTAGCGCTGCTGGGGGTTGTGGCCCAAGTGCAGCACACCAAAGGCTGGCACTGAAAAGGCAGCCCGAGCTGCCAGTGCTGTCCTGCTTAGGAATGTGCTAGTATGGGTTGGGGTTTCTAATGCTTCTAGATTATTTTGGCTATACCTCTCTTATTGAACACGCAGTGCACAGCAGAGACCCTCTTTCCTTCTACATATTTTTGACTTAGGCATGCTACAAGTGTGCTCCCTCCTTTGTCAGAGACCGCAATGAAGGGTAGCGGAGCGTGGAAGCTACCTGCTGGCTGGCACGACATTAGCTATAGAGGGATAACTCCTCTCCTGGTCCCAAATTGCTGCAGGTGTACTTATGCCCAGTTGTTAAGTGCCATTCAGCAGGGAGGACCTATCAAACCTCTATCTGGCCTGTCTTTCTGTACTTAGAAGCCTCTGAGGCTGCTGAGACAAAGTGGGGTCCTGATCCTGGTGCTCTGTGTATTCAAATATGAGGACTGATGCACATATAGGATGAGTCAAAGAGCTTGAGGGAACAAAAAAAGGAAAAGCTACCATTTTTGGGAAAACAAAACCTAACAATAGTTTAAAAATGGTTTACTTACTACATGTGCTTGCCATTGTTGTTGAGATGCATTGTAAGTTTGTAGTAGCCTTCTGTAGTGATACTCTTATTCTGGGTTTGCACATGTGAGGAACTTTATTAACTCAGACTTGCAGAGCACAGTCAAGCCTCCACCAACCATGCCAGGGCGAACTGATCCAGAGCTGTTTGGAAAAGGGCCGATACAGGTAAGGAAGTCTGAAGTCACAGGTGAGCGTTTAGGATTAAATAACTGCGGAATGTTAACAGCAGCTAGTGACCCAAAATGGATGTTTAACAAGTGGAGACTGAAAAGGAGGTGGGGATGGACAGATTCAAACACTTAATGAGAGATTAAAGAAACACAAACATCTTGTTCACTGCCTGCCAGACAGAGCAGAAATTAACCTTTTACATCACCTTGGATGCCTTGAAAGGTTGTTTGCCATGGACAGAGAGATCTGAGACCAAGGCTATTTAGTGCTTTTGTAAGACCACAGAAATGTTATCAGCTGTTGAAAGTTCTTGCTGAAAGTATCCCTAGTACTGTATTTAATGATTGTGGGGGAGAGGGGTACAAACCAAAGAAACAAGGCTAAAGCATTTTGTTCTGAATCAGTAATGTCATTTCTCAAGAAAAGTGAAAGGATTCCCTAATAGGCAATTAAAGATCTAAGCAACATACGTTAAAAAAGTTTGGGTTTAGCTATGAATTTACCTATTATTCTGAGTCCGATATTTGGAGAAACCTCTAAGCTTATGCCACATAATTAGAGGTGTTTGTGTATAAGCACTTGGATTTATTTAAAGATCCAGTCTCTGCTTTCAGTACTCTGTCCCAGGTAAAGTATCATCAGTGTTGTACCGTAATTGAAACTTGCTGACCCCCAACCGTGTGGTTTGTTGCTGCTTTGTCCTAACACATGAACATGCAGAGAGGGTGCCTGCCAGGCCTGGGAGGTAGCAGAGACAAAAACAGGGATAAAATCACCTGAGATGTGCTGTAATGAAAACTGAAATTCACCTTGTTAGTCTGGATATTCTCAAATGCTAATACTAGCCTTTCATGCAAGGTTAAAAAAATTCTAGAAGGGAGTTACAAAGGAGAATGTGGAGGCTTGACTTCAATTCACCTTCTGAGTTCTAGTCAGGCTATAATTAGGGATGGAGTTAGGTGTGGCCAGAACCTGCTATGAGGACAGAAATGTCCAGCAGACAAGACCTCTGATTACAGTACAAACAGCCTGAAATTCCACAGGACAAAGTCTGAACTGACGTATTTTCCTAGGAAAACACGACCACTTCATCATACTGGGCTGCTTGAAGGTTTCCAAAAAATAGTGGCATACTACAGTTTGTGTGAACAAGTCCCCTAAAGGAATGTTTGCAGATCAGAAATTCCTGCCAAGAGCCTGAGTAATGGACAGGAGACAACACATTGAGAATGAAGAATTGCTCGGCTGGACTGTACCTCAGAAATTTTGGCATGGCACTTGGCTGCCTGACTACCCAAACCTAAGTGGAATAGTAAAAGAGAGCTTGTGTAGTAAAGAACCAGCTGAAGGGAGAGGAAAAGAAAACCCAAACACATCTAATGATCTTCTATTAAACTAATAGCTCTGCCTGGAGACTTAGTTTTCCAAAGAAGCAAATGAGGATTTGTTAAACACAAAGGCTCTAGTTGAAACTTGTCATCTGTGGCATGCCAGAAGGTTTCTGTGTGAGTGGAGACGTGCACACATGAACTAATCGGTGTGCCTGAATTCCAGAAGGCCAGCAAAGCCTGTTCTTCCCCCATGGCTTCTGTAAAAACATGCAGATGTATCTCTGTGCCTGATGGGCAACACAATGAAAACATTATCTAGTCATATTTTATTTTTTTAATGAAGCCACCCCTTGTGGAAAGCTTATACATCTGTGTTTGACAAATAATTAATTTGGTCCTGACATTTTCCTGGAAAAGAACTTCTGAAGTATCATGCAAAGCTTGGCTTTCCTGTTGATCATGAATTTTCTAGGAAGGGGAAGTTGAAGATTCTCTATGACACCCATTTCCCCAAAGCAGCAGCTGAACTTGCTCAACCCACTAACGATCCTTCTGCCCTGTAGGCAAAATCTGGGTGGCAGAGCCACGGGACAGCTGTGCTCAGTGATGGCAGCTGAGAGTTGTGGTTAGCTACTAACTCTTGGTGGCACTCCTGCAGCCCCATGGGGAGCTTGGGGCCATTGGTGCTTCAGTTCACTTTCCATCCCACTTCCCCATCCCCTGTCCTTGTTTGTGACTGTTTTGCTTGGCAGGAAGAGCTGAGGCAGGTGCAAGTATGTGGCAGTCCTGCACAGAGACCCTTCAGAGCTGCTGGAAGCTGTCCTGCGCTCCCTTGGCTTCTGCCCTGTTCGTAGGTCCAGCCCAAGGCTGCAGCTGTGTGGAGCTCAGCTCTACTATTCCAGGCAGGTTCTCTCTGACTGAAGCACAGGCCCTGCATGAACTGGGGCTGCCTCCATTGCATTTCTAGAGCTGCCAGCATTTGCAGCAGGCTGCAAAATTCTCTGCTTGTGAAAAAAGCTGGTGCTGTGGTTAAAATGGGCTTGAACACCCCTCAGACCAGTAGGTGATTGTTTGTAGGGTAACTGCACGGAGACTGGTCATGGGGCTGAACCTGACACAAAGCCAGTGCCACAAACTCCATCTTGAGCCACGGAAATGTGCTTGGAAAATACCCACCACAGGCTGGTAGGAAAGGTTGTGCAAAACAATCAAGGATAGGAAGGCTGAATGCTATGAGGCTAAGTATCTTCAGACAGGCCTTGCACAAAAAACCCCACAAGAAGACTTGCAATCAAGTGTTGCACAGGCTACAAGGAGCTGGGAAACTCAGGGGCTGCAAGGGAGTGTGACTGTTTACCAAGCTACCTAGGTTCTTAGAAGATCAAACAATCATCTTCTGATCAAAGGGGGAAGAGGGGGCAAGAGGGTAGGCTCAGTAACTGCTAGAAATTGGCTAGTTTTCTGTTGGAACATCTTGACTATGCAGCACCAAACCAAATTTCAGGCCAAATCACCCCAGCCACTTTCAGCACATCCATTTTACTGACCCTCTCCTGTTTTTTTTATCATTCAGTAACCCTGCTTGCAGAGGTTCCTGGTTTGTCAGTCTCTCAGCTTAAGACAATTACAGCTGCAGGTTGAGACCTCCTTTCTCCACAGGCAGTGCAGTGGTGGTCAGCACTTCTTCCCCTTAGCGTGGGGGTCCATAGTCTCTCCTCTTCAGTCTCAGTGCTTTCACTGTGTCCAGCTATTTACAGATCCAGTGGTCCCTTCCTCCCTTAGTTTCCTTTCTATCCTACCAGCTGGAAGTCTTCTTCCAGGTCCTGCGGTCTCCCCCTTTGACTTCACTACCTCCTTCCTTCCTGAGTCTATTGTTTCTGCTTTCAGCAGGAGGTTGTCACCAAAACAGTCACTGCCCCCAGCTGTGACCACGAGAGCCCTTTCTCTCAAATTCCCCTCAGGGCTTCCCCACAGGTGCCACATAATTCCTAAGGAATGCTGCATCCACAATCCCATGGATGTTTGTCTCACCAGTGGCCCTGCATCCCCTCTACACATTGTGGCTACCTGCGGAGCTGAAGCACTGCTACCTGCTCCCTCTCCACTCAAATCCCTCATAATAACCCGTTCAACGGCAGCACTTGCATTCTGTGGTAACTGTATGTTTTCAAAAGAGCGTTATAATAAACCAACCACTTTCTCATCTTGCCTTGCTTACCTTGTTTTATCGTTAGCTCCGCCTGCCCTGCTTTCATGAGTCAGTGTCTTCTGCTTTAGCCTTGTTTCCTACGCTTGTAGGGGCTGCAGGCAACTCGTCCCTGTACTAGAAGGATTCAGTTTAGAAAACTCAAGAGAGTAGGGTGGTCTGCAGGGAAGAGAGATTGCGTGTCTGCTGGAAAATTTGGGAGGGTTATGGCTGATAGGAGGACAGCCCTGCTAGCTCTACCTCAAGCAAGTCAGTGTCTGTGCTGTGGACTGCCCTCAAAGGAGGGTGAGGTAGCTCAGGGCCTGCTCCCTGCCCAGTCTCTGCACCTTGCTTCCATATGTGTAATGAGCATGACTTGAAGCTAGACATCACTTGAGTGATTGTCACCTGCCAAACAGCCTGCTCCTGGCAGGGACACCTGTAACATCTCCAAACTGGCCATTACAGCAAGGTCTAAAACTTGTCCTCATATCCTGGAAACCCCAGGGCACGTCTGCCAGCTCGCCCCTGCTTTGGGATACCCTAAGTCCTGAGCACCTGCCAGTCCAGTCAGAGGCAATATTACCAGACATCTGAAAATAAACATTTGATTATAATATTGGAGTTACAAAAGAAAAACCTGAAGACACACATATATACACATGTACATGCTCACTTCACAAGTACTCGGCAGCAATGGGAAGCAGTGTGACCCTTCCCTAGCCCCACACTCCAGTTACCCTTTCCATCAGACCCCAGTTTTGCCTGGCAGCATCGTCCAGCGCAACTGAAAGAGCTAGTCCTCTTCTCCCTTTTGAACCTTCCTAGCCCTTCCCTTACTTGCTTCAGCGATCCCCCAAGCAGATCAGCTCAGCAATGCAATGATGATCAGCATTTGAGCAAGGCTCAAATTTGACACAACTCATCCCACGGCTGCCACTTGCCAGAGCGGTTGCAAGGGACACGCATGCAGAAGGCCCGGCCTTTCGGCTGCAGCACAACCCCAGCTTAGATCAAGCCAGCCACGACTGTGCTCCTCAGTATCTCTTGAGTGAGCCATCCACTGCCTTCCTTAATTTGTGTGTTCCTGCTACCTTTGCTGGCACTTCTCCAGACCACAACATTCGTAAGATTGCAGTAAAACTCTGTAAGTTGTAAACCTGATCAAAATACTCTACACATAGTGTACTACCTCCTTATCTTAGATCTTGCTGGAAGCACTGCATGGAGCCAGTGTGTGACATGACAGCCTGCCTCGGTGCTATATTCTTTCCTAAGGAGGCAGCTACTAATTAATTACACTCAGTCTGACACACTGTCAAGCTGGTCACCCACGACCCTCAGCCAGCTGCTCCCCTTGCATCAATCTTAGCAAATATATAGACTTAGGAGAATGCAGGGCAGCCTGCTGATCTGACAGAAACCTAACCCAGTGAAAGGAAAAGTTTTCTATATGATCCCTGAAACCACAGGAAATTGGGAGCATCTTCTTACACTCTCTGGGAAGCAACATACCTGCTGTGAACCTATCCCTTGCTTCAGCAAGAGGGAGCACACTTTCTATCTGATTCTCTTTTCCTCCACCTGTGGCTGTGCTTGCACTTTCCACTACTGGCAACAGCCAGGCTGCCCTGAAATACCGAGCAGAGCTCTCTCCCAGGGTTACTGACTATCTCAAGGGAAAAACATTCAGATTAGTTAGTGTCTGTAAGCTGCTTGGTAAGAAAAACAAAACAAAACCACAACAAAATCCCATGTGTTAGGGAATTGCTGCTCTCCCCAAGGCATCATTGTAGATTCCTGGCACCCCACCACTCACACTGTGATCTGTGGGAAACTATAGCTCCCAGTTATTTTTTGGGTAGTCTACTGAAGT
The DNA here is from genome assembly GCF_003259725.1 of Athene cunicularia. NCBI lineage: Eukaryota > Metazoa > Chordata > Aves > Strigiformes > Strigidae > Athene > Athene cunicularia. The sequence goes on along the minus strand of NW_020799101.1, from coordinate 42,932,596 downwards.
TTCTGCCCCCTTCCCTATTCTTTTTATTCTGCAAAAGCATAAGGCCAACAGTTCTGAGTAGGAGAGCAGGACTCAGCCACCTCATTCCCCTCCTGCACAGACCTTTCACCCACATTCTTTCCTGGGTAGTGGGAAGACCATGAGGCCCCTGCTCCCCAGTGTCACCCTGCTTCTGAACAGACTCCCAGAGAAGCACTTTCTCTTCCCTTTGGCTCAGACCTGCAAGTGCAGGGCAAGTTTTACCCCCATCCAGCACTTCACTCCTGAGCCTCTCCAGCTGTCTTTCACAGTAACTTCATGCCCTCAGACAACAGGACTTCTGTACTGAAAAAGTGTTCCTGGTAGTATGACTCCAAGAACAAGCCTGATCATCATCCTTTGCTCACTTGGATGATCCTGGGGACTCTGTCACTGACAGAGGTGGGTAACAGCAAGGCAAGTTCTGATTTGGCAGCTACATCCGGCTCGGGATCTGGTGTCACAGCAGTCAGGAAAAAAGAGGCAGATGTCAGATGTGATGTAGATGGATAGGGAAGTCGAGGGCCAAAGAGCAGTCTGCCAGTTCGGAGCTCAGAAATTCAGCACCAAAGCACATGACATGCAAAAGAAACAGATGCAGGAAATAGCAAGAACTGTGCAGTGACAGCACGCGTTCGCAGGGAACAGCCAGCAGCAGGAGGTCCTTCCTGTACTGACAAAGGCAACAAAAAGAAATTGACTGTTTCTCAGACTGGCAGCGTGCTCTTCCTGCTGCTTTTATGTAAAACTGATGGACAGGATCAGCAGCCTTGACAGGACTTGGAGCAACCAGCATGGGCTTGGAAGGCCTGCAAGGGACCCAGCTGAAGTAGAGAAGCTTGAGTCACCCTGCTATAGCAAGACACCGTGCAGTGAACAAAAAGCGTGCACCCTCCACAGAGGAGAGGAGCCTGCACTGTATCTTCCCGTGTCTCCTCGCACATACAGGCGGAGACAAAGCGTGACCCTGACCTATTGCCCTCTGAGGCTGCCTTGGCTCCTCCTACACATATGCTGTTTCTCTCTTATCTCAAGCCCCAGCAGGGGTAACGCCAGCACAAACAGACTCCATCCCTCCTAACCCCTGAGTGACATCTCCATCACACCACCAAGCACAGACCTAGGAAGAGCAAAGCCAGCAGATCAGGGGAGGAGTACTACACACAGATGGTAACAAAGTAGGAGCAAGCAACTCAGGTGAAGACTGCTCAAGCCAACATGAACACCACCACTCCCTACACACACTCATTACTTGAACTTGCTCCTCTCTGTGACAAGATGCAGCTTACACAGACTCCACCCTAGCACCATACACTCCCTCTCCTGTCCTTCCATCTAGCTTCACCTGTCAGGGCCCTAAGTGCACTAACAGGCCTTAAATGTCCTAAGCAGCCTCACTTAGGGCCTCTTACCCACAACCCCTGCCCATGGGTGTGGGTGTGTTTTCATTTAAGCTCAGCCCAGAGCCACCAGTTTCTGTCTAAGCTAAATTGGAGGAGTAGTGTTCTCTGTCTGTGCCTTGTTGCTCCTGACCTGTAGGCTGGCTTACCAGGCTGACCTCAGACTTGCCATGTCACCATAGATGCACCTTACAATCCCTGGGCCTGATCCTGACCTGTGGTTTGACTTCCCAACTTGACCAGGCTACCTCATCACCAAGAGCTTGCCTGGCTATCTCAATTCTTGGTCAAACCTGGCCCTGCCTGGCTCTCCTTGCTCAGGTATTGTGGGAAGGGTCATGGCTGATGAGGGCCCAGGCCAGGTGGCTGTGGGAACACCCCCCTTACAGCTCTCCTTCTCCTGGGGTGCAGCCAGGCCTTGCTGCACTCTGACATTGTCTCTCCTGGTATGACTGCCAGGACAGCTGCACCATGAATGGCATCAGGGAATTCAAATAGTTTAAAAATAGCTGTGAGGAAAAAGCTATCAGTTACTTTTACCTGAACTGATTCCCCAATACTGCTTGTGTAATCTCAGAAATGGGCATATAGGCACAATTAAGGTAGTAGAATAAGAGCAACAGACATGGGGGCTACTTAAGACAAGGCTGCTGCCAAAAACGAGCCCTGGCAGGCTAGATCAGGCTTCACTACCCAGTTCATCTCAGACTAGCTCGAATCAGCTGTGTCAGCCAGAAGCCTCTCATCTTACTGTAAGGCAATGTGCCTCCCATATCAGGTCTCATTTTGATCATGTAGTTAAGAGCTTTGCTGATTCCTGGAACACAAGCCTTCATACCCCTGCTAAACCTGCAGGGGATTTTCTGCAGGGTGTTTTTGCCCAACAACTCAGTTGTTCCTGACTGCATTGGTATGTCCTAAGGCTTTATGGATCTTGCTAAGATCATGGATCCAAGGTTCCCATTGCAATGAATTCTACTGTCTACCTTACATATCTGTGGAAATGTGTGAAAGGAAAGCCTTTAAACAGAAATTTGTATTGTCCAGATATTGGTGCGTTTAACTGTTCCTTGTAGTGACAAGCTGGTGCTGCAGAGCAATCTCCTTTTGGAGGTAAGGAAATCCCAATCTAATCCATTTTAATAATACCATGATACTGATTAGCTTTTGTTGTTGTTGCCCTTCTGAACCTCTCATTGCTCTGCAGTTGCTTTTTTTTTTTGGCTTGAAACAAAGAAATTGACTCAACACTAAAGTTTTTTACTGTTAAGCAGATATTCTTAATTAGCAGCACTGGGGTCACCCTGGGGATTCTCCACCATAAGGGCTTCCCCGAGTTAGTAAGGGACATCAGTTTACACACATAAAAGTCATATATATTCATTAGATTTCCTGGGAAGGGTTGTCTTATGGTAATGAGTTCTCAGAATCATTTACATAAGTTGACACCCCTTTAAGCATGCATCCTAAGTTCTATTGGGGTCTTTGGCGGTCAAGGGAAGAAGTAAGTAGTCTTCCTCATGGTGTTTGCTAGTTGACCTTCTTTCCAGAACATGCGCTGTGAACTAAAGTTCCAGTGTCGTCTTCTGAAATCAGCAAAAATCATCCTCCTCATTACAGAGTGTCTGTATCCTTTTGAGTCCCCCCTATCTTAGTTTGCACATGCCAGTTATTGTCTAAGTGTCCATTGAAGGTCTTGAGTCTTGGTTATCAGTGATTTACGTAGGAAGCCTAAGGAGCGTCTTAATCTTACCTAAAAGGACAAAGGGGCCTAGGGAAACGGGGAGTCTTGGGGAAACAGAGATACAGATGAAGCAAAACACAAGCAAAGCTTTCCTGTATTAGGACAGTTTAGTCCTAAACAAGGACTGTCATGAACTCAGTTGCTTGAGCTCTTTCAGGCTAAAGCATGAAATGGGCTGTATGCCATTGACTTTCAGTTCAAAGCACAACCATATTTTTTTGTTTTCAGATTATAACTGAATGACTTTCTATCCCATTCCCTCCTGCTTCTGGGCAGGTAATATAGCACCTTAAGGCCCTGACACCATCTTTGGTCTGAAGTAACAGCTTCCCTACTGCACAAGACTAGGCAGTGCTGCTTGCTGCTCTTGAGAAATCTCCAGCTAACTAAAGAATTTCCAAGTCTGTTCACTCGTGTGGTGGTGTACCAGGTCTGGTGGCCTGAGGTCCAGCTGCTGCAGCAGGTGACACCTGTAAGCACTCCTCTGAGCTGCTTCTCAGGTAGCAGCTGACCCGAGACAGGCGTTGCCTCTCTGCTGTTCTACAAAGCCTCTCCGTGGCCAGGAGGAAGGGCACAGCCAGTAACGCTCCCCGAGATGGCCGCTGCCTCCTGGTGTCTGAAGGGGCTGGGGCAACACCTTGAGCAGCCAGAGCTGACCGGGGCTCGGGCCTGGGCACGTCCCCGTTCCTGTTCAGACGCACGAACGGGTTTGCAGAGGCCGTCGCAGTGGACGCGCTGATGGCGGGGCTGGCGCAGGGCGCCGAGGAGGGACCCTGACCCGAAACGCCGCCCCTGAGCCCGGGGCAGGTGGGGACTCCCGGCGAGCAGCCCGGTCGGG
>NW_020799101.1:42918954-42928546 GCF_003259725.1 Athene cunicularia | reverse complement strand
GGGAGCGCTGGCACAGAGGGGTCGCCGCGGGGTTTGGCTGCTTTGCTCGCTGGAGGGGTCGGGTCGCTCTGCCTCTCCGAGATGGAGTTTCTGAAGCGCCTCGGCGGAACATGGGCGCGTTCCTTTCGCTAACCTCGCGGAAACGCTGTCGGGACTCCCAGTTGTAGGAGCTGGGAGGAGAGCGGGGTTTGTGAATCTTGCCAGTAACACAGCAATATGGAAGTCTTCCTTGTAGCCATGCGTCAGGCAAAAAGAGGGATATTATTTAATCTTGTCTGCATCAACCTCGTGTGGAAGGTGGTACTGGATTTTCAGCCGATTGAGCTTATTTTCAGTACTTGTAAAAGTCAGCATTTTAATTAACAAACAGTGACCTTTGCTTATTCAGAGCTTACTTGAGTAACAGGTATGAGACATCCTCTGTCACCTAGCTTTACTGGGTGCTTTGCTCAGTTGCTTTGTCATGTGTTCTGGCCTAATCTGTGGGACAGCCAGAATATGAGTGCCTCCTGTTGTGGTGAGGTAAGAGGAAACCAAAGTTGTTGGCTGTGCCTTCCGAGCTCAAGCTCCGCCCTCTTAGGCAACACAAGTGAGAGGTCCTCTTGAGTTTGGACGCGGTTGTTTGATGTGAAGCTGGAACTGGGTTTTTTCCTCATTTTTAAAAGTTCAGATTAATTTATTACAGGAGCAAAGAATTCACCGAGATGTTCTTTCCCCTTTTGCCCCTGTACTCTGGGACAGCAGTGGGATAGCTGACCTTTTTAGTGCAGGGCTTGCTTTTGCATTTGGCGTGCCGTGCACATTATTAATAGAAATCATTTGCTCACGCAGGTCCACAGAGTTGGATTCTAACTGGAACTGGTTTCAGCTGAGGTGTATGCAAGTGGGCAGCAATGCCAACGCGGTGAGGAGCCTCTGTAGGCATTTTGCTTGCTTTCCCTTTCGCTAATCCCATCCTTTGTTTCTTATCTCTTTTCTCTGTGTGGCTTTTGGCGTACCAACCTCTCTATCTTTTTTGGAAATGTGGAATGACGGGAGGTCTCTGTCAGCTGTGCTTGGAAGTCAGGCTGTGACATTCGAAAGCATTGCTTTTCACTGTGCGGGTTTGTTACTTCCTTATGTCTCATTTAAATGTGAGAGACACGGTCTCCTTGAAGGGAAGGGGTTAGTAACACTGATCAGTTTGAAAGATCACGCTCAGCGTTGTGACTTGGAAGCATCCTCCTGTGGAGGACGGGGATGGTTTTCTTAGCCCTCTGAGGCCTGGAGAGAGACTTCATGGAGAAAGCTGATCAGTGAATGGTTGGTTCATGCTCTGTGCACAGTGTTATATCCCTTGTCTTTGGGAAGCTTCCTTTTTCCATTGAGTTTGAGTTAATTTTTCTCACTTGCTTGAGTCTGATCTCGCAGTCTGGAGGCTGAACGTCCGTCTCTTTTTCAGACTGCTTTCTTCCGCCAGCACGGCTGCACTACCACAGATGCCAATGCGAAGTATAACAGTCGAGCTGCCCAGATGTACAGGGAGAAGATCCGGCAGCTGGCAAGTGCTGCCATGGCCAAGTATGGCACTGATGTAAGTCTGAGCAGCTCTCTGCCATTAGACATGGAGCGCTGGATGCTGAGTCTTGTAGGGTATCTCTCTTTCTTTTTCACCACCTCTCCTTTCTTCAGCTGCTTATAGATGGACTGAGTGGAGCCCCTGGGCACTCCCCTGACAAGAGCGATGCTGATTTCTTCATGGAGCACACACAGGTGAGAGGAGCTGTCTAAACCAGACAACCTTAACGGCTCTCAAATAGCCAGCTATTCAGGCAAGAGCAGTCCCACTTGGTTTGGAAGGACTCCAAGTTGTATACTTGTTCAATATTAATGCGAAGGAACTAAAATTCAGTCATTGGCCTGGGATATAGTCACAGATCTAAAGAATCCCTCGTGGGGCCTGTAATATCCATGTCCTTTGTTTTTGAGACCATCTTTGTCTTTAAGGAGTACTCGGTGCTACCAGCTACTCCCTGGAAAACACTTAGAGAGCTGCATTAATGCACAGTCTCTTTGTACAGTTAAAGCAAGGGCTGGCTGTTACTTTGAACCTCTGGTTTAGTCAGCTTTAGTCAGTGCATAGACCCTGGTAAAGTGGATTTGGGCAATTGTTTGCACTAGGTGGACTTTATCAAGTGAGTAGAGTAAAATTAGAACTGGCTGTGTGGAAATAAAGCCAGTGAAGCCGACAGTATTTATTTTCTTCAGGGAAACTCATTCACACTCTTTCTCCCAGGTTTAAACTCATCATCTTAACCTGGAAAGTCTTCACAGTAGTCAACTCTGATACTGCTGTCAAGTGATGCTGTCGTTCCTTCTGGCTTTCCATGTTTTTTTTTTTTTTTTTTTTTGTCCCTGCTAAGGGAATGTGGACTTGTCCATACGTTGTCTTCAGTGAAGGTATAGTCTGGAGTTTGGAAAATGCTTCCTTTGGCCTAAAACTGAATACAGGTCACTAAACCTCAAGTACTTAAGTTCAGGATTGTTGGATTTGTTGATCTTCTGCAAATTGCTGGAATCTCCTTGCAGTCTTCCAGTACCTGGGGTGTAGCAGATGCCAGCCAGAATCCTGCAGAGTCTTCCCTGGAGCTGGAAAAAGCAGCAAAATCATCAGAAGGCAGTGAAGTGTCGAGTGAGTTTTCCTGCTGAATAATTTTCCCAAGAACCTGACTTCATTTCCAGGAGCATTCACTTCTGTAGCACAGTTGGAAGGGCTGAGCTCTTCCTTTGGTTCAAACTTGGAGTGGAACCTGTGTGCACTCTATGAGTAGTTAAATTAGTGGAGACTTCTGAAAACACTGTTCTGTTCAGGATCACTTCTCCACTTTTCCTGAAATCCACACAAAACTCTGTTGGGGGTTAGCTGCCCCATTTCCATGCTTCCAGACATAATTGTTTGTTTTAAAGACTCTTTTTCTATCTCTTGAATTTGGTGGGTCTGGAAATGATCTATGAGTATAAAGCAAAAAACCTGTTTCTAGAGTGAACAACAAGGAGACTGAGAATCTGTAATTTGAAACAGCTTTGCGTATTCCCCTGCAGAGCGTTTGCTTGCTTTTAATGTGTTAAGAATACTGCAGAGGGAATAACTTCCTCTGTGGGGACATGAAGTTGTTGTGTGTGGGAAATTGCATGTTTCAAGCTTGTTTGGGGTGGGGGCAGAGGAGGTAAAAGAGATGTAGTAGGACTGTGAGCACACTGAAAAGAAAGGGGTTAAGAATCTCTGCTAAATTTTCTCTTCTGGTTTTACGTCCATAGATACCAGCCAGGGCCCCTCTACTGACTTGTTGAGCACGTCTCCTAAAGCTCCTCTAGGTAAGTAAGACTCTCTGCTATCTCTCAGATCAGTCTTGCTCTTATATCTAGTGTTCAGTAGTAAGTTCAATAGAGCTGGAACTGATGAGCTGATTTCCAGAACGTCTAAAGGAGCTCGTCTTCCTGTGGAGCTTGTACTGAGGATTTCCCTAAACCCCAAAACCAAGCCACAGTTTACTGGAGGTTTCCTCCTCCTTTGGATGATTGAGTTCAAAGCTGTCACCATCCCAAAAGCTTGTTTTCATTTTTTGAGCTTTGGACAAAACTTGGCATTTATATATCTTTGACTTGGCTGATCAGAGCCACATGGCTATGGTGTTTGGTTTTGTTTTTGTTTTTTTCCCCTCAGAAGTTTTGGAGGCAAATTAATTTTTGGCTTCCAGAGTAATAGGGATTTGTATCTGATTCACCCCTGCCATTACTGTCCTGGCTGCACACATAGCATCTAACTGGAGCCTCTTTCCTTATTGAGAGTGTGTGCCTAGCTGTTCTGGCTTAACCCCAGCCAGCAGAGCCCCACCCAGCTGCTCACTCACTCCCCCCTGGTGGGATGGGGAGAGAATCAGAAGAGTAAAAGTGAGAAAACTCGTGGGTTGAGATAAAGACTGTTTAACAGGTAAAGTGAAAGCCATGCGCACAAGCAAAGGAGAACGAGGAATTGATTCACCACTTCCCATGGCAGGCAGGTGCTCAGCCATCCCCAGGAAAGCCAGGCTCCATCATGTAACGGTTACTGGGGAAGACAAACGCCATTACTCTGAGCATCCCCACCCTTCCACCTCCTTCCCCCAGCTGTATGTGCTGAGCACGGCATCACACAGTGTGGGACATCCCTGGGGTCAGCTGTCCTGACTGTGTCCCCTTCCAACTTCTTGCGCCCCTCCAGCCCACTCAGGGGTGGGGTGGGGTGAGGAGCAGAAAAGGCCTTGGCTCTGTGTAAGTGCTGCTCGGCCATAAAAAACATCCCCATGTTACCAACACCGTTTTCAGTACAGAACAGCCCCATACTAGCTGCTTTGAAGAAAATTAACGATCCCAGACAACCCCAGCCCACAGTGGATTCATCCTGGGTGGAAAGCCTGTGTCCTCAAGTGTCTGTTTATTCCCCGTGTTTTATGTCTCTTCCTCAGACATGTCCATGTATCTGTCAACACAAGGGCCTGCTCCTGCCAGAGGTAACTGGCTAATGGCTGGCCTGCGCTGGCTGCTTGTGGCAACTCTGCCTGCCCCTTCTGTGATTCTGCTTTCAACTCTAGCTTCCTGTGCTTGGAGAGAGAGAATGAGCCAAAGCTTCCATCTAGCCATGATATCCAATACAGTAGTATTGGGATTGAAACCAGCTATTCCATATCAGGAAAGGGATTGTATTGACATTTCTGTTAAATGTTCCCTGACAGTAATAAAAAAAGCCCCCAAACAACTCTGAATGAAATGTTAGGAACAGCGAGCTGAAAACAGTCTTGGATAGTGGGAATGTTTTGAACCCCTTTATTTCAAAAACTTACGGTGAGACTAGAGAAGAGACAGGAAAGGCTGTTAAGAATGATCTAAAGTATGGGTATGACAAAAGTCACATGGATATAGAAAGTAAGAGGACACTACTGTGGAAGAAAAGCCCAACAAGGGCAATAAAAGATTTTGGAGCTACATGTTGGAAGATGGGAAAATGTCCTGGGCAGTCCCTCTCTGTTTGCTTTGTTCCTTCACTTTTCCCCAGGCACCTGCTGCTTGGCTGGACCGTGGCTGGTTTTGCAAGCGCGGCATGCTTTGTGCCCTCAGAGTGACAGGTTCCTGGGGCAAGGTGTTGGGGAACCTGTTGCTTTTACAGCTTGCTGCACTTTAGATCCATTTTGTTGTTGGTCTGTTCATGTAAACATGACTTTAGGGTTCTTGCTCCTTTGTCCCCAAGGCATCGGTGAGGCACTGACCTTCATATGGCTCTGAAGCTGCATATTTCTTGGGTTTATGTATGGAATAAATGTAGTCTTCCTCTGGTTACCCTGATCCCTACTGGATAGGGTCACCAACTGCATGACACTTGAAGGAGCTATTCAAAGGGTCTTAATTCACTTAGAAGTTTTGCCAGCAACAGACCTGCTTCTCTAGGCCACCAGCCTATAATTGTGGAGCTTCTGAGTGCATCTTTCGTGGCTGGGTGAAGTCATCCAGGCTTCTGATGTGAAGCTGCATGGTGTGCCCTGGACTCTATAGCAGCTGGACTGTGGTGGATGTTTGTGTGGGTTGCTGACTAATTTTGGCTGCTTACATTTTCAGTTCTGCTTATTTGCTGCTTCTGTCCTCTTGCAGAACTTAAATCCTCCCTCATTGGAAAGAAGAAGCCAGGAGCTGCCAAGAAGGGGGTATGTCTGAGCTCTTGTTTTATGGAGAGGAGGTAGAGTGTGTCTCATATTACTGCCGTCCTTTTCTTGGCCCTTGCTTTCTGCCCTTAACGAAGCTGCGTACCAAGAGATCTGTTTGGGGAAGAAAGAGCTTTGTTTATATTACTGCTTGTTTTGAAAGATAGCTTATGTACTAAGGGATAAAACCAATTAGGTTTTGCATCATTACTCCTTGTGGTCTGAAGTGTATGCAGCTGATCTCTCAGCACTGGCCACTGGTGGGTTAACTCCTGCATGTTCTTCCATACTCTGCTGCACGCTGTGGTTGGGTCTGTAGGTTGTGACTATACATGGAGACCGAAGGCCTGATCAGTGCAGCAAGGAGTAGGATTCTGGATTTCTTCTATGATGAACAATCTAGGGTGAAGAAATGGCAATATTTTCGGTTTTGTTTTTCAAGTTGGGTGCGAAAAAAGGTCTTGGAGCCCAGAAAGTGAGCAGCCAGAGCTTCAGTGAGATTGAGCGGCAAGCCCAGGTGGCAGAACAGCTGAGGGAGCAGCAGGCAGTGGAGTCCAGGAAACAAGCTGAGGAGTCCATGTAAGTGCCCTGTTTGTACTGAATACCTTCCATACATACGGCTGAAGGAATATGAGGTTAATGCTGTTCACCTTGGGACCACCTAATGTGAGTACAGAACATGCTGCAGGATAGGATGAGCAGTTGCTATAGGCCAGTATGGCCCTTACAACAGGGCACAAGTTTATGTTCCATATTTTATTCCAATTAGCATCCCTGGAAGAGTTAAAGGAGCAGATACAGAAGTATTTTGTGTTTCTGCTGACCTTTGGACAGGACTGAAAAAGGCTAAGGCTGAACTGGATGGGTCACTCTGTTGGGGAAGTGGCAGGGAGGCAGCAATGCTTACAGTAAGGAGACACAGTGGATGTGAGTGAATCCCAGTGGATGTGAGATGGGAAGACAAGCAGTAGCTTCTACGTAAGGATTTCTGGCAGAGCTGTTGTGGAAATGAGTGTTTTGATGGGTTGTCAGGGTTACTCTCCCCCTTGCTCGTCCACAGCATGGGATGGGGCAAGGGTAATGAGCTGGTATCAAGTGCAGCTCTTTCCTTTAGAGTCACCTCAATGCGACTGGCTTATCAGGAACTGCAGCTTGATCGGAAGAAGGAAGAGAAGAAACTTCAGAACCTTGAAGGGAAGAAGCGTGAACAAGCAGAGAGGCTGGGCATGGGCTTGGTGTCCAGAAGGTACTTGGCTGTGGATGGCAAAAGAGACAGGTGCCTTGGAAGCACCCTGTTCTGGAAGAGTTTCCTGAAGGGAGGAGCTTGCTGCTCTTGTAACAGCTAAGGAGCCAATTTAAAGTGCTCATATGCTGGACTATGCTTAAAAATGCTTCGGGTGCCAGAAGGAATGGGCAATCTGTTCAGAGGTTCTGGTTCTGATTTGAGCTTTTCCAAAGATGCACGTGGCCTGTCAGCATCTAGAGCCCTGCTGCTTGAGAGATGTCCCCCTGCAGCACACTACCTGTAAGCCCCCTGTCTCAAGACTTTGGAGGGAGTCAGGACAAGTTTAGATTAAGTGTTGAAGGGGGCTGGCATCCCACACCTCTCCCTTGAGACTTGTGGCACCTGCCCTGCCCATGAAGGTCAGGCTTAGTTTTGAGGCAGACTGGTTGGAGGGGCTGGGTGCTGCCAGACCCATCGGCCCTGACTGCCTGTTTATTGTGCTAGTTCTGTTTCACACTCGGTGATGTCTGAGATGCAAGTAATTGAGCAGGAGACGCCGCTGGCCGCAAAATCTTCCCGTTCCCAGTTGGACTTGTTTGAAGATGCTGGAGGCTTCGCATCTGGACCCCCCAAGTAAGACTTGGTTTCAGGTGTAGTCTTTGGTTTATTCCTGGATTTAATGTCTGGCCTAAATTACCTGTTTTTGGTATCTAGGTACAAATATAATCCCTTCACATTCGAAGATGCATTTAGCTCACGATGGGAAACAGACTCTTCATGGGGTATGGACAAAGAGGAAGAACCTGAGGTGACCATTTCCAGTATTCGGCCAGTTTCAGAGAGGTGAAGTGCCTGTCACTGCTACTGTACCTTCCCTTGTGTGCGGGAGAAAAGGATAGGTCTGGGAGCTGTGGGGAGAGATGCTGCTGTGTTATGACAGGAGCCTTGTGTCACAGAGGATAACTTGTATGGACAAGGCCAAGAAAAAGAGCCTCCAGTGAAAGAGGCTTGGGCATGTCTTTGCCTATTGTGTCCCTATGTTTGATGCAGCCTTTATGGTCATGAAGCGCTGGCTGTGCTGAGGTGGGGAAGAAGACCACCCTGACAGCAGCCAGCCCCTGAGGATTTGTTGCTTTCCCTTGATCACATGGGGTCTGAGGGAGAAATTCCTTTCTTTACTGTGTTGGTGAGCCAAAACTGAGATATCTCCTCTCTTGTTTCCTCAGACCCACCAGTAGGCGGGAGACAGAGAACAGAGCACCTGTTGTGGAATCCAGTGAAGCTCGGCAGAAGTTTGCAGGGGCTAAAGCTATCTCTTCAGATATGTTCTTCGGGCGGGAGGCAGATGCTGAGGTAGATGCATTCTGCAGTGTTTAAGCTGGCACAGCTCTGGCTTCATCTCCTCCTGTTTGCTCAGGTCTTACTTTGTTGACTTTCTTTATAACCATTTTGTTTTGTGTTCTGCTGCAGTATGAAGCCAGATCCCGACTGCAGCAGCTCTCAGGCAGCAGTGCCATCAGCTCTGCAGACCTGTTTGGAGAGGCCGAGAATGTGCACTCAGGTTTGTTAGTGCTCGGTGGGCTGCGGAAGGGGCAGCTTCGGAGGGCCTGGACTGGGGGGAGGTGCTCTCTGGAGCTCGAGGACTCCAGGCTGACTCCTGCTGGTTCTCGTAGGTGGTGTGTCAATTGGAAATGTCCTGCCTGCAGCTGACATTGCACAGTTCAAGCAAGGAGTGAAATCCGTTGCTGGCAAGATGGCTGTCCTAGCCAATGGGGTGATGAACTCCCTCCAGGTGAGGTTACACTGGCACCTTCAGGCAGGCTGTCATCATGCTTGGGGACTTTCACCATATCCTGGCTTCTGCTGGAATTATCACTGTCTCCACCTGGGACTTTCCACAGATTTGAGGAGACCTGTTTTTTGTAGCTGATGACTACAATAGTTGAGCAATTCTAGGTGGCCAGTGAACTCTACTTGGCCAGCCTTATTCTCCAGCTGGCCAGGACCCCATTGATATGTCTCTTCCCACAAATCTTGTGCAGAACTTAAAAAGTTAAGGTCATTTTACTTCCTGCCTTTGCATGGTGTCCTGTCTAGGTAACCTTGTGCTGCATTCCAATCCCAAACCCCAAGACCTTGTTATCTGTCTTTAGAGTTTGCATTTAAGTGTTGTAGCATGGTATCTCGGTGTGTTTCCTCCCCAGGATCGTTACGGCTCATATTGATGACCCAGGGACTGCAACTCACAGGGAAGCCAACAAGAGGGACTGATACCACCTTCACCTGGAGTAAACTGCAGGATTGACTTTTAGTTTGTCTGGGGTGGGTGGGGAGGGGAGAAGGTAAACAGAGGGGCTCAGGACATGGCTGTGCCCAGGATGCTTTCCAAATATCTCTGGATTCCACTCTATTAAAATGCAATGTGCCCTCATACCCACTGCTATGTACTAGCCAGTGGAGACAGGCCTTCTTCCAGGGTTAACCTCACTGCTGTAAAAGATATGACAGGAACTCCTGGGATCCCTCATCAGTGCTCCTGTCGTTGGCCCATACCTTAGCTCATCAAGTGGCAGAGGAAAGGGGAACGCTATTTTTCTGAACATGATGTTACCTGGTTCCTGTGGACGTGACTTTTTTTTTTTTTTTTTTTTTTTTT